>NC_050085.1:5920761-6259527 GCF_009764565.3 Dermochelys coriacea | reverse complement strand
GAGGCGGTCACCTAGGGTGCCAAGTGGTTGGGGGCGGCCAAAAGCACGCTCCCGGGAGGCGGTGGAGTGGAGGTGAGCTGGGGCAGAGTGGCACGGGGAGGGCCTCCTGGAGCAAGTAACGGGGGATGGGGAGGTGGCGCACAGGGGAACCGCTCCCCGCCCCAGCTCACATCTGCTTCGCCACCACCTCTGAGCGCGCCGCCTTGCTCTGCTTCTCTCCCTCCCAGGCTTGCATGCCAAACAGCTGATTGGCGCGTGGTGTGCTCGGGAGGAGGCGGAGCAGAGGTGAGCTGGGGTGGGGAGTTGCTGCATGGCTCCCTGGGCTGCGGGGAGGGGGGGGCGCCTCAGGGCGGCAGGGAGCTGCTGCGGGGAGGGGGGGGCACCTCAGGGTGGCAGGGGAGTGCAAGGTGGAAGTTTAGCCTAGGGCACAAAACATCCTTGCACCGGCCCTGGGCACTTCCTCCAGGATGCTGTTGCCCAGATCCCTCTCCCTCAGCCTGCTGCCCAAGGGATGTGAGAGTGTGGGGAGGTGCGGGGAAGATCTGCTTAGAAAACACTGCTGGACTGAATCACTGTATATTCACCCACTGGTCGCAGCTCCTGAAGGGAAGTCTACTGCAGGTACCAAACCCAGCTGAGCCTGCTAAGGCAGCAGAGTTAGTAAATGGGTGCTGTAGCCCAGGATCCAGTCTGAGTGGAAGAATTGCAGGATGCCACCCTAGCGAGGTAAAGGCTTGAGGCCGAAGACCTGGAGGTGGGTGCTCGCCAGAGAGATTGGCTAGGGATACCAGGCAACTGTGACAGGAATGCTTTAATATTTATATATAAGCAATGTAACAATCTGTGATGGTTCTTATCAGATTTCAAGACAAGTCTAAGATCAAAACAGTAATTTTTTTTTTTGCTTACATCTAGCTTCCCCACCGTTTTTGTTACACGGCAGTGAATGGTCACTTCAGCAGATTCTTAAAACAAGCAAGTTCTATTTCAAATGTATCTGGGAAGGGAGGGCAGGAAAAAATGAAACCCTATAAAATGCCAAAAGCGGTTATAAAATGCATTGCCAGTTGCAATGGCACAGTTTTTGGGGACAATCAGATAAATTTGATCATCACTAGCCTGACTTGAATTTTATTACATGAATTTGTTCGTTTATTTACCTATTATTTTAAGTGTTTTGGATTTTCTTTTTGGTGGGGTTTTAGAGCTAGTTGGTAAATGTTTTGAAATGTTCATGCTGCTTTGGAATAAAAACGCTTCTCTCAGAAAATGAAATAGGAGAATATACATCCGGTGAAAAATTAAAGGGTGCTTCAGAGCAGTCCTATTATGTGATAAGTTGTTAGAGTAAAACTGGGCTCCAGTCTGTCTACATGTTGGGGGTAATTGAAGACTTCACTGCATATTTTTGATATGGTGCCATCATTTGACTTCAATATAGATGCGCTCTTGATCTTGAGTATTAGTGCTGCACAAATTAATATTTACAGCTTACCTAAACTGAAGCCTACTTTATAATGTAAATAGTGAACACTCAAAGTGCTAGATTTGCTGAACAATGATGTCTGGGAGCAAGTCCTTTATTATCAGGAAGCCCTGCTTTGGACTGTTGGAAAACTTAAGTTCAAAATAAAACAAGAATCGTATGGAATAATTCATAAGGGGAAGATGATCTGTTATTAACTCAGAAGTAGAAATACTTCCTTACCTAGATAGTACTCTCATCTGCAGATGTCAAGTGCTTTATGAAGGTAGGCATCACTATTGCATGTTAGAGATGGGGAAGCTGATGCACAGATAGGTGATCTGACTTGGCCAAAGTCATCAAGCAATTTAGTGGCAGAGTCACTGGCCTGGGATGCTGGTGCTGTTTTCTAGAATCCTTTTCCCCTGAATAACAGGTTTTTATTTTCAGTTTTGTTTCTCTGTAATAAATCTTAGCAGAAGTTTGTCCATCCCCTGTCTCCTCCCCCCCCCCCCGAGGTAGGTGGAATGGACTGTAATCCTACAACAATCTTATGGTAGCCACTCCCTGCCCACGGTAAAACACTGTTTGTGTACACAGACTTTTCTGACAGTAACAAATCAAGTTGTGTAGAATTATTTGTCTGCAGATTTTTGCCTTTGTGGAGTTGAAGGAGTGTATTACTAATTTGTACTAACACGGCTGCTACTCTGAAACTAATTTGTGTGTGTGTGTGTGGGGGGGGGAATAACAGTGGAAAGGCTTGGAGGAATATTATTTGTGAAACTAAAATGTTTAGAAAACCATAAACTAGCAAAGTAGAATGAATCCAACTATTTCTACTGTGACATGATTTTACACAGCAGGCTCTAATACATCCCTGGCTGGGGTTGTTAGGTTCGTTTCTTTGATTTCTGCTTGGAGAGTAAATAGGAATTTCATTGTTTCCATGTTGAATCCTGTTGAGTGCTGTAATACCAGTGCCCCACCAGTTTCAACTTCCTTTCAGTCCACTTCCTGTGATTTTTTCCATAGAGAATTTCAAGATTATACAGATGACAATTAGTGTTAAATATAAATGTTCAGGGGATGCATTCCCTGGAACTTGGTGCTTAGTAGCCAAAGTAGTTAGCAGCACTTTCTCCTATGCTAGTCAATATCATACAGTGCATCTTTATAGACACTTGCTTCATACATGGTATGAGAACGCTCTTTATGTAGTCAAGTGTAAACTAAATTGTGAAGATTTTAGTATTAGAACAGATTAACTGGTTCATTTGAGGAAAAAGGGTGCAGGAAATGAGAACGGAACAAGTGGAGCTGCTGACACTTGAACTAGGCTAACCCAGATGCTGATCACTCAGGCTAACCCTATAGTGCTGCATGCTCTAACGTGTCTGGACAACTTGCTTTTAGTTTCTCCACGCTGCTATTGGCAACTATTTTTCTGGCCCGTACCAAAGACTGAACTTGCTGACTGCGCTTGCTCCCTGTTTGGAAAGATTTGCTAGGATTATACTTCCTGAGTTTTTAGCCTATATAGAGAGGGCACCAGAACACCTGTTTAGGGGAAATGGAGTGCCTCATTGCAGCCTGATAGACGTTGTAGGCAGACATGAGATGAATAATGGAGTGGGGGAGAGCATCATTGTTATACAGAGGACTAGAGTAGCTGGTTGTGGGTGCACAGGAAGTCAGATTGGGCACCAAGTGTGTTTCATATAACAGCTGAAAGGGAGAGAGAATGATAAAGTGACATACATACTGAAAGTGGACTAAGGGCTTGTCTACACCACGCAGTTTTAGCGATAAGGTTGTGTCGACACAGCCTTGTTGCTAAAAGTTAGCGTGTGTAAATGATCTTTTTTGGTACTTTCTCTGTACTTTTGCCAAAAAAATACTTCCAGCCCCGTGAGCGGTGTTAGCTTTGTCGGCAGGAGAGCGTTCCCGCTGACAAAGCTGCTTTCACACTGCCACTTGCGTCAGCAAAAGGTTTGTCGAGGGGGGGAGGCAGCTTTCTTGGGTACCTGTGAAAGACAAAAGTTTTGTCAACAACTTTGCAGTGTAGACAGTGTAGTGTAGACAAGCCCTAAATAGTGAAATATATTACGTCACTTTTGGTTCATGAATTTTATCCCCTTTTGCAAGCTAGGAGAATTTTTTTTAAATTATATACATATGAAAATTGTGAATACGTTGGGTTAATTACTGGAAACCTGGTAATCTGAAATGGATACTCTATGTATAACCATGCACAATGTAAAGAAAGATTCTTTGAATAGAACCTGTGCTGAAAATGTGTATCGCAGAGTTTAAGAACTAGTTGCAATGTGGGTGGTATCCTTAAATAGACAGAGAAACAGATTTGTGCAGAACTTTATAAATGCGACATCAAGAGCTCTGTGCTCTCTGGCTAGGATGATAATGCTCTCAGCTTCTTGCAGGATAAAATACATACCAGGATAAACTACATCTCAGAGGTGCAGTGTCCCTAACTAGAGTACTTGTGGCACCTTAGAGACTAACACATTTGTTAGTCTCTAAGATGCCACAAGTACTCCTTTTCTTTTTGCGAATACAGACTAACACAGCTGCTACTCTGAAACCTAACTAGTGTCAGAAGTGCTCTGACTTTGCTACTCTCTCTCATAGGGTTTTGCTTCAAACAATGTTGGGGATCTTGGTCACAAAACAGCAGTTTAAGTTATCCAAACTAGCGTGGAAGAGCTGAACCAGCAATTTGATCTGTTATGACAAATATTGTGATAAAACATGAAGACTGGTATTAGCTAATGGTATATGGGCTCCAGGGCCTTTTCCACTTCTCCTAGGAGTAGTTTGTGTAAACACACACCACTTTTAATCTGTTTCTGAAGCATCCTTCATGGTATCTAGGCACTCTATATAAATAATAGAAAACAGGGATCCCTCCAAACAAGACAGGCATTTCTCTGTTCGGCTCTCCCACTTGATCATTGATTGCTTTTTTAGAACACAATGTTGGATGTTTTTTTATATCTGTGTATTTTTAGGTAATGCTTTATGAAAGAGGTAAATTATGCAGCTTGATGGGAAGATGGCAAGGACTCTTCCTGATCCCCTTGGGCAGGTTATTCCATAGTCTTGATCTAACTATTGAGTCTCTTCCCCTTGCGTTTAGACTTGGGTTCTGTTAGCCATAGTGCACTAGGTAACGGTTGCAGTGGGTCCGGGAAGGAGAAGTGAACCTTCATTTAGCATGGTCCGCTCAACGACTAAAAATGTTTTACCGTACGTCTACTAGCCAGAAATAGACATGAAGGACAAAGGTAGATATCTGAGAAACATGAATACCCATGAGTATTCCATTACTGTTAATTTCTAGGTTTGCATTTGTTGAATTTTGGAGGCGTGTGTATGTTTTTATCTGTTCTTGTCTAAGTAGCATGCAGTTTGCTGATAGTTACAGCAGTTATGTCAAATCATTCTGGTTCCAGGCATTCTTTGTCATAACATTTGCTATATTAGGGAGTAAAGACGCTAGAAGATTTGAGAGCATCAGATATAATAACTGTAGCTTTTAGCAGTCTGTAAATTTGATTATATATTTTTAACTTTATTTCAAAGATTTTTGACAGCCCATTTAATTTAGACTAGCTCTCCTAGAATTTTACATGGTTTTGCCTAACAGAAGCAGAGCGATTCTGTTTAAAATGTACAATCCGTGCATGTTCCTAAAAGTTATACAGAACTTTTCTTGTCCACTTCTATTCACCTGGCAAGTTCCATGGCTCCTGTTTGTTGATTCTGTTTCTATACCAGTTTGTTAGTAAAAATAAGTGGCTGTGTTCCATGGCTAACCATGAAAATTACTCTTATTTGGTCACCTGGCAACACTCATTGTGCACGTGTAGGAGAATGTGGTGTGTGAAATTACTGACCTTGAAAGATGACGTGTGTGTGTGTGTGTGTGTGTACACACACACTGGTCACCTGCAAGGATTGTATTTGTTAATTGCATAATGGTCCAGGTATCCCATTTTTCACTTAATTGATCCCAGGAGAGAATTCTGTGGAGGTTGAATTCTTCCATGCTTTATTTCAGCAACGGTGGTGTTTTTTTTAAATGTTCATCTACTTGAGTACAGTCATTCTGAATTCAATAGGTGAAAAATACACTATTTCTGATTCCCATCCCCAGTCATTGCTCTCACTCTCACAAAATGATTGTACTTGCCCTCCTGTGAAATCCAGGAACATCAATATTCATCCAAAATTATCCGTCATTATTATTGCAAGTCACTAACTCTAAATGACATTAATATTTTATATAGACAACAGACATCAAAATAGCTGTAACTTAGTTTTTAATGTAATCTAAATATATGTGAAGAGAACATAAAGGTTGCAAAGCTGAGCACTCAGGTCAGGTAACGCCCAAATTAAAGTTGCCCATGCAGTCTTAATTTAGTCCTCTTGTGCGTGTACATCATGATTGATTTTCCACTTATGCTGATGTATTTGTGTCTTTAAGTTAAGACACCTTCCATACTCCTGTAATTCTCAATCTGGACTTGTTCTAAATAACAGGATTAATGTGTTCCCCAGTTTCCAGCTGTAGGAAAGTTATCTCCCATTTTTAAAAGAACAAAAAAAACCCAAAAAGCCACTTAAGTTGCAATAACTTAAATTACAATGAAATATTATGTTACATGGTATGTAACTTATTCAGGATCAGGTGAATATTCAAAGAACTTGGCTAAGGATTCCGGCTTACTGGTGGGGGAGCTCTCCTCTTCTGAGTGCACTAAAAAGGATCACCAAATTTCAAAATAGCTGTCCTCTCTTTGGCACTCTTCTTGCGTACATTGGTGTGAAAGCTTTTCCATTACAAGGACAGTACATATTTTATAATACCACAATCCATAGGAGGAGGAATCACATTTTTCCAATAATGTGCAGTACAAAGTCTAATTTTTAAAGATAAAAATAAACCTTCTCACATTGTTTAAAATGCAGATCCTTCACTGGAGCATTAAGTAAGCAAATTGGGGAATGTTAGCAATCCAGTGTTTCGTCAGAAGATGTCTCTCTTTAATAATTTCCTCCAAAAACTGTCTTAACTCCTGGATGCAACCACCACCTGTTCCTATATCCCCGCAAACCCTCCAATGGAGAGCCTCCATAGTAGCAAAAATATGATAGCTCTTAACTGGAGTTCAGCGCCATGTACACAGTAATTTATACATTTCCTTGAGCTACCCAAATTGAGGATGTATATCTCCTTTCCCGTATAGAGACCCACTTTTCCATATAATTTGTCCAAATCCCTCTACCATCTTTTCATCTGCTTTTCTTATCAACATATTTTTCAATCAGAATTGTATATATTTTAGAAATTAAACCTTTTGTTCCAGCTTGTTCCTGGGTTAACTCCTCAAATGTGGTTAAAGGTCTAGATAGAGCTGACTTGTAGCCAGATTTCACAATACAATGTTTGACTTGTAAATACTGAAAATACAAGATCTTTATATAGTTTATATTACATATCTCTTGGTATGATTTCAAATCAGGACCCACGAACAGCTGTCTGAATTGTGTAATCTCAGCTTTTACCTGCAACAAATAGGCACTTTAATAACCAGGAATTTATTTTTAGGCAATATCAGTGAAAGGGCCTTGGTTGACAAGAATTAAACAAAACAAAACTGTCTAAAGCTGCCAGGTGGGTGAGTGGGTGATTTTTTTTTAAATTTTTGATTATCTAAATTTCTTTTTAACCCAATAATTATTAAAAATAGTTATATTTGGGCTCCTGTCGTGTTTGAGTGGTCTGTCGTTAACCCCGTTGATCACATTTTAATCATGATGCATAATAAATCAAATTAGGGAAAGCTTACTTTTTGTTAGGGTGAACCTGAAAGTTCTGTATATCTTTTGTTTCCATACAAATTTTAATAGCACATCCTGCCATGTTTTTAATGTCATGTCAGGGGTGCACTGAAACAAACATAACTTTGAGAGGACACTCAACCTTAACCAAGGCTACTCTACCTAACCAAGAAATATTATATTTGGTCAATTTCTCCAAGTCTTTTATTATTTATTCCACAGTGGAGGGTAATTTGCCTTAAAAATGTTTTCTCCACAATGAGTATTTCTAAATATTTTAAAGATTCCTTTTCCCATTTAAATTCATGGAGCTGACAACAGTTTGTTTTGATCTTTTTGGGAATACTGATTTCTAAAATTTCAGATTTATCATTTATTTTGAAACCTGATACCTGTCTCAATTTCAAAGTCAATTGTTCTATAATTTTTAATTGAGGCTTCTGGATCCTGAAAATATAAAGACATCATCAGCATACAGAGCTATTTTGTGTTCTAATCCAGAAGGTGATTTGATCCCTTTACCAAGGGGCAGTTTTTCACATTTATTGCAAATGGCTCTATTGCCAAAACAAATGGGGGCATAATGGGCAACACTGTCCCTTACCACTAAATACATTAAAAGGGGATTAATGACCATTCACCAGAGCAGAAACTCAGGGATGAGTATAAAGAGCTGATATGTCCCTATAAAATTTATTTCTAAAACCAAACCATACCAAATTCTGCCTGAGGTACTCCCATTCCAGTCACTCAAAAGCTTTCTCAGCATCCAAAGGAAGCAGCACTCAGGAAGACTACTAGAATTAACATTACAGATCAAATTCAGAGTTCATCTGCTATTACCAGATAAATGCCTGCCAGCAGCAAACTCAAATTGGTCAGGGTGAACACATTTGGACAATATGATTCAGTTTGCTTGCTAAGTTCTTGGCGCAAGTTTTAACATCTATGTTAATTAGGAATAGGTCTGTATGTTGCACAGTTGGTAAGATCTCTTCCTTCAGGGGTGACCACAATTTTTGTCTCTTCCTAGGAATCTGGAATCTTGTTACGTTACAATAGACCACTGAACAATTCAGTTATAACAGGGACCAGCACTTGCTTTAGAGCTCTGTAATGCTCCCCAGAAAACCCATCAGGACCTGGCACTTTATTGGATTTTAAATTCTCAGTTACAACTTCAACTTCCTTTGCAGTAATTTACCTATCAAGACCTTCCTCTGACAGCTAAAGTAGTTTCACTCTTCTCAAATGTTTATAAGTTTAGGCTTCGGATGTTCTGAAGGGTACAAAGATTGGAAAATGTTTTAGTGATCTGTTTAATGCCTCTTTATTTCAAACCAGGATGGATGGCTGATTATTTGTTAATTTTTCTGGCTAAAAACATCTTTGTCCTTTTCATAATTTAATATCTGTTTGCTTAGTCTTGTATGTTTGTTACAGGTGAATCTTCCCTCTTATCATATTTTTTTCTATACACTCCTTTAATACCTGTAGATTCATGTCTACCTTCCAAAACAGAAAGTTCTTTAACCAACTCTTTCAAGAGCTCTCATTCTTTTGAGATATTATGCTTCAGTTATAAGGATCCTCCTCATTACTGCCTTTTCAGCACCCCAGAGAAGAGATCATTTTTGGAAGAGATCATTTTTATTGATCTCTTCCATATAGTTTTGTTCTATATATTTCTGAAAAATTTCTTTCAGCTTTTAAATTCTGAGGGAGTCCTATAACAAAGCTGTATTCAACCACCAGGCTGTTTGTTTTTTTTCACTGTCTCAGGCCATAGCTACACTACAAAATTAAGTCGTCCTAACTTCCATCGGCATACAGCCACTTACATCTGTCTACACTTTGCTTCTTGCGTCAGAGGTGCGCGTACTCACCAGGAGTGCTTGTATCAATTGTACTGTCAGTGTGGGGGCATTGTGGGACAGCCCCTGAAAGCCGGTAACCATCAACATAAACAACAGCGTCTACACTGACACACTGTAGACCTAACTACATCAACCTCGACTTTATCCTGCTTGTGGAGATGGAGTTATACCAAGTCAGCCTAGCAGGGCAGTTATGTCAGTGGGAGCAAATTTTTAGTGTAGACACACTAGGTCGATGTAAGCTGCCTTACGTTGATTTAACTGTGTAGTGTAGAGCAGGCCTCAGACTTTTAATCTAATATATTATGCAGGGACTTGTCAGACCAAGTAATAACTTCCAGATCAGCTTTTTTGACCAGATTAGCCAAGATCCTAGAAACAAAAATCACATCCATCCTGGAATAAAATCCACGAGTAGAAGAATAATGTGTAGACCCTGATATCTGGATTCATTTCCCGCCGGATGCCCATGAGATCCTCTTTTTGTTTGTGATGCAACAAATTTGCTCTTCTTCCTCCTGATCACCTGCTGTGTCCATTTGATTGATCCAGAGTGGGGTTAAGCATCTCATTAAAATTCTGCCCTAAAATAATATCCCTTTCCCTAAAACATCTTAAAACCCTTAAAATAAATAAATAAATAAAAAATAAAAACACCCTTAAAAACAAAGCTCTCCCTGATTGAGAGAATATACATATTGGCTAATGTGAGAAGTTTACCTTTCAAGGACCCCTTCATTAAAATATATCTGCCCTCTGTCTCTGAGTTGTGCAGAAACAACAAAAAGAAAGTGTTTAGCAAAGAGTATTGCCACCTCTCTTCTGTTAGATTGCCCTGGAGAGAGAGACAGTGTCTGTGTCCAAGAAGTATTTAGGTATTTATAATTTTTCTTCAAGTGTGTTTCCTGAAGATACTGGGGAAATCCTTTTTCAGTGAGCAGAATACCCTTTTCCTTTTTGTTGGATTGTTCACCCCTTTAACAGTAACAGTCATGACATTAATAAACTCACCCATGAATTCAAGTTTGTTCTTGCCTATTATATTACCATTGGTTAAAAGCAGTGAACCCTCTTAGCCAGGCCTCCATTACATTTGTGCCTCTTTAAACATGACATTTTAGATAGTTCCTATCATACAGCAATTTTAAAACTCCAACAAACATTGCTTTTCCTTTTTTAACCACCTATATTGCTGTACCTGATCCTGAGTCTGATTGTAAATTTTTTAATTGAGCTGACATTTTTATTAATCTTTCTATTAAAACATAACAATATTTAACACCTGCCTGTTCTCTTATCCTGTTTTCATATCTATGCATTGCCCATTGTTGCCTGGTCCCCTCTGGTTGTGGGAGTCTGGGTTATACTTCCTTTATAGGCATTTTAGTTCCCTGCTGGAGGGGGGGTTTCTCTTGAGAACTAATCTGTATGTAATCTTATCAAACATCTTTATAATATTGTGGTTTATGAGATTATTTATACCATCGTTGAGTTCAATTATTCTTAAAATTTTCCACCATAGATGACCCTTCTCCAATTAACATAAACGTTGGAATGTTTGTGATAATTCTGACTTCAAACTTTCTTCAGTAGGGGAGATCTGGGTCTCTTGATATTTTGTTATTAACTTTGTTTATAATATAAATCACATTAAATTAACTAAATATTATACCTCTTAGGATATTTAACTCTGTGGGTAATATATACTTGTCAGCTAAAGTTTTAATTCTTAAGCTCATTGTTTAGAAAACACTTTACCTGTTGATTTTACCTAGATTTTACCTGCTATTCTTCTAGCCAGTGACCTCTCCACTTCCATATTACATTCTCTATTAATCAGATATTGGATCAAGAGTCTTTATTTGAGAAGAGTGACTATGTTCTGGCAACTGGAAAATGTTTTCCTAGCCCTCTACAGGACAAATAGTTGTTCAAAGTTTCTCTTCTCATTGGGTGCCTTTGTTAAATGCTATTCTAGGTTGTTAGCTTCTTGAGCTAGTCAAGACCACTTGACTTTGGAGTTTCTCCTTCATTGGTGGAGTAGGAGGCTTGGAGAGGCTTGTTAGCGGGCAGCTACCAAGTGGGATGCTCCAAGTCCATCTCATGTTGTAAATTGGACTCCTTCATGCTCTAGTCATATTATTGGCAGACTACTACCTCGAGAGACTACATAAAGATAATAAGGAGTACTTGTGGCACCTTGGAGACTAACATTTATTTGAGATAATAGTCTCCTAACTTACTGCTTGCTATGTTAAGGTCTGATGTAAAGGTCAGGTCTGGGGAGAAAATGAACTGCTAGTTTTCCTTCAGATTCTCTTCCCATTCCCAGGGTGCATCATCCCATCCCAGTCTTTCTTGAATCTGTGCAAGATGGTAGCAATGTTCTGAATGACTGTCTAGTTCCTTGCTCTAGGAGCCTTCAGATGTTCCTTGATAATCCAGCAAAGTTGTCTTGGGTTGATCAATTTGTTGGAAGAGCTGAAAAAGATTGATGCACTTTGTATCACCTGCAAGTCAACGTTTATAATTTAGCATATTGTTTAAAATATATCTATACATAAAGGGAAATTTGTTACTTAAATAAAAAATCCCTCCCCTGGGAGCATGGAGAGATATTGCTCTTCATTATGGTATGATTGGAATGAACATTAAAAGCTGGTTTGAACTAGCAATGAGCATGTAATTATGGAGCAGCTGCAGCACAACCCATCCCACTGATGCCGTAGCCTGGCAGCTGTGTGTATGTAAACTCAAATTACTACAACTCTTCCACTAAAATGAGACTAGTCATTCTCCTGGGAAATGGGGTTTGATGTTTTTAAAATGACTAGGATGGTCTTAATGAAGACAGAAGCCTGTGTACCACATTGGTTGGCAGATTGCCTGCAGCGATTGGTTTAAGGCAGTGAGCACTTCCTAGTCTAGCACTATTGTCGCTGTATTATCCTATTACTTTTAGTCGTATCTAAATAGCTGGAGATACTGACAAAGAGGCCTGAAGGGCCATAAACCCCTACTTTGCCTGCTGTTTTCTTCTCCATACGTGCTGTGGATAGACAGCTGGACACAGGTGGTTTTGAAATAACATTTTAGTTATTTCTTATTTGTTTAAACTCTAGCAACTTGTAAGCCATCTAAGCAAATTATCAAGTAAGTACTTTTCTATCTGAAACTCTGCAGTAAATGTAACAAGTAGATTAAGTGATGACTCGCCTCGTATTCCAAAAGCTGGATCTCTATTTTTGTCAAATATGAGACTCCATTGTTCTAATGTATGCAAGAGAAAATTGTTCGTGTGGCTAAGATAAGTGAGAGGCTTTTGGTGTCATGGGACACTGCCAGTACCAGGTCGAGTAACTGAAAACGCTGCCCAGGGAAATAACCCACTTCTTTCCCTGATGAAACGAGGGATGCACCCCACTCGTGTACTTATTCTCTACACCATATCCACTTGGACTCTTAATACATTCCACGGGTGGCATACCTGAGCCGACTTACCCACTGACGCTTTAAAAACTCCCACACCCCGATCTGGTTTTATGCTGGTTGTGATATGTATGTACCTCGAGAACCTTGTAACCAATACTTGCAATCCCCCATAGCCCAAGCCCGACCCCAGGTGTACAGTACCTTCCCTCTTAACTTGTGTAAATTTGATTTTAAACATTAACTTTAATATTTTTAAAGCTAACACTGATTTCTGAAACATTTTATTAGCTTATCCTGCAGTAGAGTTAACATTAATTTGAATATAGCTCTAACTATATCGGGAGCAAACTCCTCTTCCTTCTAAACATATTTTAAAGTCAATCTTTATTTACACAACTGATCTCTAAATGAAGCTTTTGAATTGTATTTGATGGGAGTTAGGAACTGTACAAATAATGATGGATAATAATGGAAATAGTGACAGGCTGAAAGACCTTCACTATTAGAAAGTTTTTTCTTTTAATTTCTAGCACTATTTGGGCAAGTTGTGGTATCTTCTGTCATGAAAATCAAATGGTTTATAAGGACACAATGTGCGAGTGTGTCTGATTATATAGGTAAAGGGGACTATTTCGTTAAAAAATTTGGAGTTTTGGCTCCAAATTTAGGTTCTATTTCTTGTTTTTATTTAATAAAAAGCTTTCAAACTTTTATAAATAGAAATAATGTATTTGTTTGGGTTTAATTATTTCCCAGTTTGAAACGCAAACATTAGAGCGCAGGGATAAGAAAAGTAACTCTGACTATTAATGTTTGTTTTTATTGTTCAAACTGAGTGAAGTGAAGAAAATGAGTAGGTGACTAGTCTTTTGTGCTTTCAACTTCACTAATCTGTGGTGGCACAGGTAACCATTTGTCATTTTAACAATTATTTTTAAGCAGCCATTACCTCTGAATACTTTAGATTGTCTCTCATTGACATGCACAGCTTATTAAACCCTTCCCTTGGCCATAAACACAAGCAATGGAGGTTGAGGCAATTGCTTGATGTCTAGCTTAGCTTCATGATCTAGTCTCCTCCTTTGCTTTCAGAAGCAGGGCAACTCCCAGTTCAAGTTTTAATTTCCCCTTTCTCTCCTCCTAGACCCCTGTCCCAAAGGGGGGCCTAGAGGAGAAGACCCTGCCATTGTTAGGGCCCTGTGGTGAGTTCCTTGCTTGGCGAATTGCAAACCCATTCTTGATTACATTAACAGATGATATGGGACTGAATTTCTTCATTGTAGTAACCTCTAGATCTATACCTGGAAAGAACCATTAAAATGAACGTGCAACATCTTGTCAGCCTTAAAAGCTAAACTTTTAGTAGCAGCAAATTTCATTTAAAGGCTTTTAAACATTAATGAGCCTCTATAGTCTGAAATCACCAATTTTCTGTTTTTCCCCTTATCAGTAAAACTTAAGCCTGGGGTCACAGCCCCAGATAAGATGGAACATTGTCACTACAAGTGGCATATTGGATGAGATCCACATTAGAAATTGATCCACGATCATGGTAATAGACTTTGTAATGTTGTGCGTAAATTAAATACACTTAAAATTACCCATAAGAAGAAACTCAAACAGTTTTTCACCCTGGTTTTATTAAAATCCCCCATCCCTCTAAACAATCATTTTGTAGCTGGTGACCACTGGTGGTGGTGGCCTCCAGCATAAGGCTGGTTCCACTGATTACTTTGTGCATCTTGCTCACTTAAAGTAGGTCGTTTGTGCCATTGTCATGCTTAGCATTATCACTGCCATGCTTAGCAAGAGGACTGAAATATCAAAATATTTTGCCTCACAGTTTACTGAAGCAGAACTTGGTGTAGATCTGATGTCTAAATCCATGTGTGAGGCTTTTCTAAGCACACTATTTCTATACAACTTTAATATTTTTTTTTTCCCTTCTTGAAGCCGTGGAGTGGAATGCCATGGCCAGTTCCTCGGACAGTGAAGATGACAGTTTCATGGCTGTGGACTCAGAAGAAGCAGTGGTGGAAGGGACAATGGAGCAAGAGGATGAGCTGCATGCTGAGCTAGAGGTTGAGGAGACCAGGCATAACCGATCGATGTTGGAGCTGCCAGAAGAGGTTTTAGAATATATTCTGTCCTTCCTTTCACCATATCAGGAGCACAAAACCGCTGCCCTTGTCTGCAAGCAGTGGTATCGCCTCATCAAAGGTACAAACAGCAGCAGTGAGATCTTTTATCCTTTCATTTGAGGAAAGATCTATTGGTTTTCCTGTCTAGTCTTTTTGCCTTGTTTTTAAAATTCATCTCTCATGGTTGCTTGCCCTTCCCTCCTCACCTCAATATGGATACTGCAGCATCTTGTGCTTACAAAATTAATGCTAGAAGAATAACTAAAGCTGTTTGCTTCATTCTGTGCAGATAGGGCTCGCAGCAAAGCACCACATAATGAAGTCTCATCTACTAAAAAAACGTGGGGTGTTTGCTTTTTGATCCCACACCAACGTGGCAGACTGTCAAGATAAAACTAGTCAGCTAACTCCTTCTGTGGTACTCCCAGGTATATGCATTGTTGCCCGCCTTGCATTCAGATCCCTCTCTTTCATTCACTGTAGCACCTTATTCATTCCTGGGCTCCCTGTCTAATGTGGCTGCACATATTGCTGCATAACTGTGGTCCAGAATCTCAGCCTTTGCGTGAAAAGAGAATTAAGTCGCTGGCTTTTGTGGTTTTGAAGATAAACTTCATAATATGAACTGCATGTAAACCGATGTAGTAATATCTGCCTGTGTCTGCAGATAGGGCTAATGTTCCAGGCTATGGTATTACATTGAGGTAAATAGGAGTAGCTCATACTAGTTTCAAAGCATAATAGGGATGTTTTAAATATCAGCATTCTTTCAGTGATGCTCATTGTAGAAGAATCATAGTATAGAATCTCAGGGTTGGAAGGGACCTCGGGAGGTCATCTAGTCCAACCCCCTGCTCAAAGCAGGGCCAATCCCCAATTTTTGCCCCAGATCCCAAGATGGCCCCCTCAAGGATTGAACTCACAACCCTAGGTTTAGCAGGCCAATGCTCAAACCACTGAGCTATCCCTCCCCCAAAAGACGCATCCAGCAAAGGTGCTTTATCATTCTTGGATGTACAGGCAGATACTGGACAAGTCCCCTGCTCTGCCACATGCTTCCTGTGTGACCTTATGCAAGCCATTTAGTCTCTGGGGGCCTTGGTTCCCACTCTGCAAAATGTGGATAACAGCACTGCCCTGGCTGACAAGGCTGGGAGGAGAAATACTATAAAGATTGAGGCATTCAGATGCTGCAGCAATAAGTGCCCTATAAAGTACAATTAATTAGGTAGACCCTCCTCCAAATTTAAATTCACCTGTCTGCCCAGAATGAAGGAAAGAGGATGCTTCCCTTCCCCAGCAGTAAACGCCTCAACCAGTGCCTTGTTTCCAAGAGACAAAATGCTCCCTTGTCCCCAACCACTACCTGTATTCCCTGTCACAAGATACTCAGATACTAGAATGATGAGGGCTGGCCAAGAGTGGAAAAAAATCAGTTTAAAAAATGGATTTTTTTTATTTAAATACAGGTTTATTATTAAAAATAAACTTATTTAAAATTAAATTTGAAATTTAAAACCTAAATTAAGGCTTAATCTTACTTTAATCTGATTAAAAAGTAATTAAAAAAAAAACCCTAGTATATATTTGCTGTGCAAGTTTTAAAGTCAGACTCCTGAACTGGTGGAAGTCGCTGACTAAGCACCTGGAACCAGAGTTTGTCAAAGTAATAAAACTGCTTTTGAGAACAGTAGCCTCTTCTGCTGGTGCAGAATATTTTCTTCATTTAGTTTATTCAGCCAGTTCAGCTCGATGAGCAGTTGGTTCAAAGTAAAACTATCTGGGAGCTGTAAAAGCAGGAAAACTACATGCGAGGTTGAGATCCGTTAGTTCTAAAATCCCAAAGGACATGGTGACCAGAAACAATTAGTTCAGTTCACGAACTACAGATAATACTTCCTTTGTTTATTAAATTAGTTTTAAATTCAAAACATGTTCTAAAACTTTTATGTATCCAGCACATTTTGAGGTAGTTTTGTTTACTTTAATTAAAAAAAAACAAACCCAAACCCTAAATGCTGTTTTTGTGTATTTTTAATTCTCAAATTTTCATCCAAATGGAGCCTGACGCAAGTAAAAATAGTAATCTAGTAAATGTAGCATTCACTTCAATTTCTAATTCAATTCATTTTCTAATATAATAAACTAAGACTGAGTAAATGTAGATGAAGCTACAAATTACTTTAATAAATACACACAGATATCTGCCTGGTTAGTGAAAAGAAGCACCAAATTTAGTGCAAAGACTATAGTTGAAAATCAGTATGTTTTAATGGTTACCAACTAATGAGAATCAGCCTCTTTAAGAAAATAACTAAAAAGTACAAGTACAAAACAAGATGAAAATGAATGATTTAGATCAAGGTTTCCTGCTTGATATTTAAATTGCCTTGATTTGCCCCAGGTTTTCCTGGATAAATGCACAGAATTCTACAATGCAGTTATGTGTTTTCAAAACAAAAATATGCAGCACAGTAAGTTGAGGGCAGTGCAAGATAAATGGAAATTAATATCAAGCAGTAAATACTGTACTGATGGTATTGGATTTGATTAGGGCTGAATGCTGTCAGGGGAGAGAGGCCTGAATTATAAAAGGCAAACTTGCCTTATAGGACACCGGGTATTTTTACTTACTTTGCATTTTTTCCCTGGTCACACTTGTGGGATGTAGTTAGGCCTGCAGTTGCCATCAGTGTCCGTTTATTAAATGACCTGTGCTGTATTCTCTGAGCAGGGAGTTCTGCACCTTCTCCCACGTTATCTGGCAGTTTTGAGAATGTCGCCTGCTTGGTGGTCTGGAGGTGAGGGCCATTGAAATATAGAGGTTCTCTCTCTGTGCCTGGAAGCTGTGTGTCACCACCTGGTATTTCTGGAAAATATCTAACTTGCAGGTAAAGCACAAATCCCCATCTCAGTTTAAAAGATTTTGAGTGGAGGACGCTCAAGGGGAGGACACATTGCTGAGATTCTCCCTCAGCTTACTTCTACCCCCCCTTATAAAAGAACCACAACAAAAATAACTGCGCTGGTCATCTCGATACTCATTAGCTTGTTTTATTGCTGTCTCAAAGCCTTCATCTTGTCCTTTCTTTTTTTTTTTTTTTTTTTTTTTTTTTTAAGGCTGTCTACACTGCTACTTTCACTGCTAACACTTAGTCGTTCAGGGGTGTGAAAAAACATTCCCCACAAGCGACAGAAGTTTTAGTGCTGAAAAGCACCAGTATAGACAGCGCTTTATCCCTGAGAGATGTGCTCCCAGTGTTAAAGCTGCCACCCCTCATTTGGGGTGGTTATTTTTTTATCATCGGGAGAGCTCTACCCCGGTGATAAAGTGTGACTACACTGCCCACGTCACAGCACTGCCAAGGCAGTGTGCTGTAACATGGGCAGTGTAGACATACCCTAAGATTAAGCCCTTTGGGGCAGGGGTTTTCTCTGTCTCTGGAGCTCTGTGTGCTGGCCGCTGTAGTAAGCAGATTGGAGTTTAATAACAATGTGCAAAACTTACTGCTGGCTCTTTGCTGGCGGGAAAAATGAAGTAGGTAGGTGTTGAGACAGAAATACCTGAGTTTCTAGTCCTGGCTCTGTGGGGAGCCTGGAAGTCACTTTGTGCAATCTTCTTTTGTAAATGGGGGTTGGTACTTGTCTACCTCATGGGAAGGTTGAGAATGGATGTTTGCTGAGTTCTCTGAACATGTAAAGCTCTGTATCGCTTCTAAGTATTCTCTCCCCTGCTCTGAGTTTGAGTTTGACAGGTCATAATTCAGATGGAGCACTTCTGAAATCGAGCAATGCAAAATTCTTTCAGCTCATCAAGTTACCGGAGTAACAAACACTTCTCCAGCACTCCTAAAGCAGCACAGCATTCAGCCCCTCATCTGAAACTCGCCCTCTGGTGCTATGTGATGTGCAGTCGCTTGCTTGCTTGTTCTTGCAGTTACCATGGCTTAAAGGTATTAAGGAGAAGGCTGGAATGAAGTAGAAATTAGTGATTCACTCAAAAAAACAATGTGGGAGAGGCGCCCTGTGTACAGTAGGGATGAGTGGCTTTAGGCAGCATGCATTTGAGTGACTAGTTAGTCTTTAACACTGGGAGTGTGGTGAGGGGAGTTGTTGTTTAGCAGGTATGTCATTTTAGCAGCTACCATTGTCTATAGCAAAATTAGTTGCTCACCTGTACCCTACAGTGCAGAGAGGGTCACTTGAGGTAAATGCTGTTTGTTTTCTAATGCTTAATTTTTCCTGTTTGTCAGGATATCTCTGCTTTGAAATCATATAATTCAGGTTACATTTCCGATATGGCCTCCTGTGGGCCAACTGCCCAGGGATCTAGAGCTTTAGTTTGAAATTTTCCTGCCACAAATCTACAGAGTATGATACTTAAGATTTTTTTGTTGTTGTTTTTTTGGGTTTTTTCCCCAGCACAGGGCTTTCAGTAAGAATTTTTGGGAAAATCTCTTGTCAAGTTCTAACATCTCCACTGTCATAGATTTCAAGGCTGGAAGGGATCATTGTCTAGTCTGACCTCCAAAAATGTCTAGAGCAGATCTTTTAGAAGAATATCCAGTCTTGATTTAAAAAATTCTGTGATGGAGAATCCACTGCAACCCTTGGTAAATTGTTCCAGAGGTTAATTACCATCAATGTTTTTTAAAAATATAAATATATATAATATATATACACACACCTTATTTCCAGTCTGAATTTGTCTAACTTCAATTTCCAGCAATTGGATCGTGTTATATATGTTTCTGCTAGATTGAAGAGCCCATTATCAAATATTTTTTTCCCCATTTAGGGGATTGTAAATTGTAAGTAAGTCACCCCTTAACCTTCTCTTCAAGATAGATGGAGCTCCTTGAGTCTGTGTATCACTAGAGGGCATGTTTTCCTATCCTTTAATTATTCTTGTGGCTCTTCTCTGAATTCTCCAATTTATCAACATCGTTCTGGACCCCAGAGCAGGACTGTGTGTTCCAGCAATGGTTGCACAAGTGTCAAATACAGAGGTTAAAATAACCTCTCTCCTCCTAGTCAAAATTTCCCTGTTTATGCATCCAAGGATCTCACTAGCCCTTTTGGCCACAGTATTGCACTGGGAGCTGATGTTCAGCTGATTATCCATCATGTTCATCAAATCTTTTTCAGACTCTTTTTCCCAAAATAGAGTCCCCCATCCTGTAAATATGGCCTACATTCTTTGTTCCTAGATGTATATATTTGTTTAGCTGTGTTAATACTTAAATGGTTTGCTTATGATCCAGATCACATTGTATCAGTGACCTGTCCTCTTCATTATTTATCATTTTCCCCCAATTTTTATAATCCTCAAACTGTATCAGCGATTTTGTTTCTTCTTCGAGTGATTGCTCATGTGTTTTCCACAATAGGTGTGCATGCTCGCCATGTGCACTGGTGCCGGAAGTTTTTCCCCTAGCAGTACCTGTAGGGGGAGCGCCCCAGTGATCCCTGAAGTGGTGCCTCCATGGCGTGGTATAAGGGGATCTGCGCGCTCCCCCCACCCTCAGTTCCTTCTTGCCGCCTGTGAAGATGCATCGGAACTACTCTGCTCCAGCTTTACTGTAGCTCGGCCCCAGAACTGCTTGTTGGTTCCTACAGTGTTAGTACCTGTAGTTAGTTAGCTGCTCAGTTAGTGCAGTTAGAGTGTCCAGGCCGGGGCATGCCCCGCACCCTGGATTTTAAGTCGTGCGACACTTGTAGGCAATCTATGCCAAGGAGTGACCCGCACGCAGACTGTTTACACTGTTTGGGAGAAACCCATATCGGCGATCGTTGCAAGATTTTCAAGTCATTCAAACCTCGGACCAAGAGGGAAGGAGACATTAGGCTCTGGACCATTTTGATGGAGCTGGCACTGACCCCGACTCCGGTGCGCCGCTCCGAGCCAGCACCGGGCACCGCGAGCCTTCGACCAGTCTGCACTGCTCCCCGTCCACGGGACACAAGAAGGCAAAGAGACTCCTCCTTCGCAGCTGCACCGAGGAAAACCCAGGGCAGGGGCTAGACCCATGTCGGGCCGTCCTTGATCCCCTCAGGCTTCCAACTCGCAAAGAGCGGAGTAGCCTGGCCGCTTTGGACCAGGTCTCCCCAGATGCCCTCCATGCCGGAGGCCCTGCAGGTAGCCCAGGATGTCATGTCCATGCCGGTACCAGGAGCGTCGCCGATGTTGGTCCCACACTGCAGGGGCAAGCCACTGCTGGGATCTCCGCAGTCGCCCCCGGCTTGGTACCGGTCTCGGTCTAGGGAATGTTCCCGATGCTGTTTGCCACCCAGCGACCATTCAGGCCAAAGTCCACGTGGATCGCCCTCAACTCCCACCAGCCTGTCTGGTTGGGTGTCATCTGACCGAGACCGAGGCAGACGTCGCCAGAGGCCCTCGTCTCAGAGGGGTTACCGCAACTGGTTACGGCACGGATGTCGACCCCGTTCCCGCTCGGAATCCCACTCCAAGACCCTGTCAAGGCATCACCTCCACAGCCCAGGGCATTGATCGCTGGCGTCTTGCCGTCGCGAGTCCGTCCGATCGCAGAGCAGCTGCAACCGATGGTACTGGTCCTCCACGTTGAGATCGTGGTCCAGTGGTCGGTGTTGCTCCCGGCTCCATCTCTCCTCCTGGTCCTGGGACAGCGGCAGGCCATTCATCAGCCTGGCCTCCACTTGTAGTCGTCCCTCCGTGGGCTAGGCCAGCCAGGCCAAGCAACTGGGCCCACCGGTGCTGCAGCAAGTGCAGTGGCTCCAGGCCCCATGGCTGGCCCAGTGGTACCAGTGGGCACCGTGGCCCCTGACGCAACCCCGGTGAGGGCTCGCTCGGTAGCTGGAGCCTCAGAGGCACCATTGGCCTCCCTCTCCAGACCTCCAAGGAAGGAGTCAGTGGGACGTACATCTTTGGTACCGTACCCAGAGACTGACCAAGCGCTGGACCTTCCAGTGCCAGCGAGCACTCAAAGTATCGCACCAGCCTCCGTGGTCTCCCCGGATGAGGCGATTATGGCCTCGCTCCCTTCAGTCGCACAGGAGGACTTTAGGGCCCATCAAGAACTCCTAAAAAGGATGGCATCAAACCTCTACCTCCAGGCAGAGGAGATGGAGGAGCCCTCGGACTCCCTTTTTAATGTGCTGTCCTCTTTGGCACTGTGCAGGGTAGCCTTGCCTCTCCATCAAGGGGTGGGAAAAATTTCAATTGTTCTCTGGCAAATGCTGACCTCGTTGGCCCCCACCTCCAAGAGGGCAGAACGCAAGTACTTTGTACCCACCAAGGGACATGAGTACTTACTCACACACACACACCCGGCGCCCAACTCCCTGGTGGTCGAGTCAGTCGACCACAGGAAACAGCAGGGCCAGCCAGCCCCTACCCCCAAAAAATAAAGATTCACGAAGGCTGGACTCTTTTGGAAGAAAAGTTTATTCATTCTCGAGCTCCCAGTCACAAGTGGCAAACCACCATGCTCTCCTAAGCTGCTATGAATTAAATCTATGGGGCTCCCTGCCCAAGTTTGAGGACTCCCTCAAGGAGCATGATAGGAAGGAGTTCAAGTGCTGATGGAGGAGGGTACAGCAGCTGCCAGGGCAATCCTGCAAGCGGCTTCGGATGCAGCGGACACGGCCGCACAGTCCATGGCCTCCGTGGTGCCCATAAGAAGGGCTTCATGGCCCCTGCTGACCAGTGAGACTCAGGCCGCCATGCAGGATCTCCCGTTTGATGACAAAGCTCTGTTTGCGGAACAAACTTATACAAAGCCTCATGGTATAAAGAACTCCCTCATGACCCTCCAGACTCTGGGTCTCTATGTCCTGGCTCTAGCTAAATTTAAATTTAAGCCGCAGCAGACTCCTGCTCAGGCCTCCATCCAAAATACAAGGCCGCCTATAAGAATGCGTGGGACTATAAAAGGCTCCCTCAGAGGCAGTCGAGGCCGGCCCTGCAACCCAGGTCCTCCAAGGGCAAACAGGTGGGGAAAAGATGATTTTGACGGGACGCTTGGGGGCGCCCTGCCAGCCCTCCTCGGGGATCCACCCTCAATAAAGCTCCAGTTCAAAGACACGGGATTCTATTGCCTATTGCCTTACTCCGCTAGGCCAAAGGGGGGCTTGGGCCCATCCTGGACCTATGAGATCTGAACCAGTTCATGGTGAAGCTCAAGTTCTGCATGGTCTCCCTGGCTTCCCCTACCTGGATCCTGGGGACTGGTATGCTGCCTTCGATCTGCAGGACGTGTACTTCCACATTCACATATTTGAGGGGCACAGACGCCTCCTCCGTTTCGTGGTGGGGCAGAATCGCTACCAATTTACTGTCCTTCCGTTTGGCCTGTCCACTGCCCCCAGGGTATTTACGAAATGTATGTCAGTGGTAGAGGCCTACCTCAGGTGCTAGGGGGTCCAGATTTTTCCTTATCTGGACGATTGGCTGGTCAAGGGCAGCTCCCGGTTGCAGGTGAGGGATCACGTGTTAGTCCCGGTTCAATGCATGGAGTTTATCGGGGCGCTCCTGGATGCCTCGTCGGCCACAGCTTTTCTCCCACCGGACAGGTTCGAGACTGTGAAGGGGCTCATCGACACTGTCACAAGGTTCCCAGTGACAACAGCCAGAGTGTGCCCCCTGCTCTTGGGTCACATGTCAGCGTGCACGTACATGGTCCGCCACGTCAGACTGCGAATGAGGCCCCTCCAGCTCTGGCTGACCTTGGAGTTCTCCCAGGCCAGGGACAGGATGGACAAGGTCCTCACCATGCCCGACTTGGTTATCGCCTCCTTACAGTGGTGGTCTGCCCCAAGCAACATGATCCAAGGGTTCCCATTCAGGGACAGGGCCCAGTCGCTGGAGCTGGTGTCCAGTGCATTGGACCTGGGTTGGGGGGTTCATGTGGGGAATGTTCAGACCCATAGTCTGTGGTTGGTTCAAGATCTGACCCCACACATAACGTTAGGGAGCTCAGAGTAGTGTGCGTGGCCTTCCGCTTGCACCTGGAGGGCAAGGTGGTCAGGGTCCTCACGGACAACACGGCCTCGATTTTCTATCTGAACCCTCAAGGCAGGGCCTGGTCATCGGCCCTCTGCCGTGAAGCCCTCAGGCCGTGGGATTTCTGTATAGCCCATGGCATCTGCCTAAAGGCCTTCCATCTACCGAATGCCCGGAATGCGGGGGTGGATCACTTGAGCAGGGACTTCTCCTCTCAGCATGAGTGGTCTCTCCACCGGGAAGTGGCTCACAAACTCCCCAGGAGGACCTGTTCACAACTCGGCAGAACCAGCGCTGTCCCCGGTTCTGCTCCAGGGGGTAACTGGGACAGGGTATGTCTCTGATGCCTTCCTCCTGTCCTGGTCAGGTCAGTTTTTCTCTATGCCTTCCCCCAGTTCCCACTGATCAGCGAGGTCCTAGAAAAGGTAAAGACTGGGAAGGCCCGGGTCCTCCTGATTGCCCCAGCACGGCCCAGCCAACAGTGGTACGGGCCTGGCGGTTGCTCCACTGTGGCCATTGCCATTCCGCCAGGACCTGCTCTCCCAGGACCAGGGCCGCCACCTCCACCCCACCCTAGCAGCTCTCCACCTCAAGGCATGACTGCTCAATGGTTAGGTAGGGAGGAGAGGACATGCTCGGAAGGGGTCCAGTGTGTCATCCTTGAAAGCAGGCGGCCCTCCATGCACCGTGCCTACTTGGCAAAGTGGTCCCGGTTCTCCAAATGGGCAGCTGAGCGGGTTGGCTCCCCAGTGGCCGCCCCAATCCAACTTATCCTGTACTACCTTCTCCACCTTAGAGACCAGGGCCTGGCGCCCTTGTCAGTCAGGGTTCACCTGGCAGCCATTTTGGCTTTCCATCTGCCAGGGCAGGAGCACACGGCATTCTCCCATGCTATGGCTCGCCGGTTCCTCCAGGGGTTGGACCATCTATTTCCGTACTCCAGTTTCCCGGTCCTGTAGTGGGACCTGAACCTGGTGTTGACTGTCTCACGGGGCCCGTTTGAGCCGCTAGCTACGTGCGTCTGGTCTCACCTCTTGTGGAAGGTGGCCTTCCTGGTCGCGATCACGTCGGCCTGGGTTGGGGGTTCATGTGGGGAATGTTCCAACCCATGGTCTGTGGTTGGTTCAAGATCTGATCCCACACATAAAGTCAAGCAGCTCAGGGTGGTGCTGAGGGCCCTGACCTCCGAGCACCCATACACAGTGTTTCATAAGTGTTGCGATAGCTGATGGATTCCTTCATCAAGTAGTTGCTGAACTGACCAGAGGGGATGCCATTTTAGATTTAATTTTGGTGAGTAGCGAGGACCTCATAGAAGAAATGGTTGTAGGGGATAATCTTGGCTCAAGTGATCACGAGCTAATTCAGTTCAAATTGAACGGAAGGATTAACAAAAATAAATCTGCAACTAGAGTTTTTGATTTCAAAAGGGCTGACTTCCAAAAATTAAGGAAATTAGTTAGGGAAGTGGATTGGACTGAAGAACTTATGGATCTAAAGAGGAGGCCTGGGATTACTTTAAATCAAAGCTGCAGAAGCCATCAGAAGCCTGTATCCCAAGAAAGGGGAAAAAATTCATAGGAAAGAGTTGTAGACCAAGCTGGATGAGCAAGCATCTTAGAGAGGTGATTAAGAAGAAGCAGAAAGCATACAGGGAGTGGAAGATGGGAGGGATCAGCAAGGAAAGCTACCTAATTGAGGTCAGAACATGTAGGGATAAAGTGAGACAGGCTAAAAGTCGAGTAGAGTTGGAGCTTGCAAAGGGAATTAAACCCAATAGTAAAAGGTTCTATAGCCATATAAATAAGAAGAAAACTAAGAAGGAAGAAGTGGGGCCGCTTAACACTGAGGATGGAGTGGAGGTTAAAGGTAATCTAGGCATGGCCCAATATCTAAACAAATACTTTGCTTCAGTCTTTAATAAGTCTTAAAGAGGATCTTGGGGATAATGGTAGCATGACAAATGAGAATGAGGATTTGGAGGCAGATATTACCATATCTGAGGTAGAAGCGAAACTCGAACAGCTTAATTGGACTAAATCGGGGGGGCCCAGATAATCTTCATCCAAGAATATTAAAGGAATTGGCACCTGAAATTGCAAGCCCATTAGCAAGAATTTTTAATGTATCTGTGAACTCGGGAGTAATACTGAATGATTGGAGAATTGCTAATATAGTTCCTATTTTTAAGAAAGGAAAAAAAGTGATCCGGGTAACTACAGGCCAGTTAGTTTGACATCTGTAGTATGTAAGGTCCTGGAAAAAATTTTGAAGGAGAAATTAGTTAAGGACATTGAAGTCAATGGTAAATGGGACAAAATACAACATGGTTTTACATAAGGAAGATCGTGCCAAACCAACCTAATCTTTTTTGAAAAAGTAACAGATTTTTTAGATAAAGGAAATGCAGTGGATCTAATTTACCTAGATTTCAGTAAGGCATTTGATACCGTGCCACATGGGGAATTATTAGTTAAATTGGAGAAGATGGGGATCAATATGAACATCAAAAGGTGGATAAGGAATTGGTTAAAGGGGAGACTGCAACGGGTCCTACTGAAAGGCGAACTGTCAGGTTGGAGGGAGGTTACCAGTGGAGTTCCTCAGGGATCGGTTTTGGGACCAATCTTATTTAATCTTTTTATTACTGACCTTGGCACAAAAAGTGGGAGTGTGCTAATAAAGTTTGCAGATGATAGAAAGCTGGGAGATATTGCCAATTCGGAGAAGGATCGGGATATTATACAGGAGGATTTGGATGACCTTGTAAACTGGAGTAATAGTAATAGGATGAAATTTAATAGTGAGAAGTGTAAGGTTATGCATTTAGGGATTAATAACAAGAATTTTAGTTATAAGTTGGGGACGCATCAATTAGAAGTAACGGAAGAGGAGAAGGACCTTGGAGTATTGGTTGATCATAGGATGACTATGAGCTGCCAATGTGATATGGCTGTGAAAAAAAGCTAATGCGGTTTTGGGATGCATCAGGAGAGGCATTTCCAGTAGGGATAAGGAGGTTTTAGTACCGTTATACAAGGCACTGGTGAGACCTCACCTAGAATACTGTGCAGTTCTGGTCTCCCATGTTTAAAAAGGATGAATTCAAACTGGAGCAGGTACAGAGAAGGGCTACTAGGATGATCTGAGGAATGGAAAACTTTTCTGAAAGGAGAGTTAAGGAGCTTGGCTTGTTTAGCCTAACTAAAAGAAGGTTGAGGGGAGATATGATTGCTCTCTAAATATATCAGAGGGATAAATACAGGAGAGGGAGAGGAATTATTTCAGCTCAGCACCAATGTGGACACAAGAACAAATGGGTATAAACTGGCCACCAGGAAGTTTAGACTTGAAATCAGACGAAGGTTTTTAACCATCAGAGGAGTGAAGTTTTGGAATAGCCTTCCAAGGGAAGCAGTGGGGGCAAAAGATCTATCTGGTTTTAAGATTCTACTCGATAAGCTTATGGAGGAGATGGTATGATGGGATAATGTGATTTTGGTAAGTAATTGATCTTTAAATATTCAGGGTAAATAGGACTGATCCCCTGAGATGGGATATTAGATGGATGGGATCTGAGTTACCCAGGAAAGAATTTTCTGTAGTATCTGGCTGGTGAATCTTGCCCATATGCTCAGGGTTTAGCTGATCGCCATATTTGGGGTCAGGAAGGAATTTTCCTCCAGGGCAGATTGGAGAGGCCCTGGAGGTTTTTTGCCTTCCTCTGTAGCATGGGGCACGGATCACTTGAGGGAGGCTTCTCTGCTCCTTGAAGTCTTTAAACGACGATTTGAGGACTTCAATAGCTCAGACATAGGTGAGGTTTTTCGTAGGAGCGGGTGGGTGAGATTCTGTGGCCTGCGCTGTGCAGGAGGTCGGACTAGATGATCAGAATGGTCCCTTCTGACCTTAGTATCTATGAATCTGTAAGGACAAGGTCCAGCTCTACCCACATCCCATGTTCCTTCCAGAGGTGGTCTCCACCTATCACATGGGTCAGGACATTTTTCGGCCGGTCCTCTGCCCCAAGCCCCACGTGTCCAGCGAGGAGCGCTGTCTTCACACGCTTGATGTGCGACAGGCTCTGGCTTTCTACCTCGAGCAGACCAAGCCATTCAGAAAGTCCTTGCAACTGTTAATCACCCCGGCTGAGCGCATGGGGGGGGTCAGTCGATCGATCTCCGCTCAGCGGCTTTCCAACTGGATCAGTTTGTGCATCCGCACCTGTTATGAGCTGGTGGGTATCCCCCCGCCACCAATTGTGAAGGCACACTCGACTCAGGTGCGGGCCTCGTCAGCTGCCTTCGTGGCCCACATCTCCATCCAGGACATCTGTAGGGCCGCCATGTGGTCTTCGGTTCACACATTCACCTCTCACTATGGGATCGTCTCCCAGGCCAGGGATGACGCTGGGTTCGACAGGGCTGTCCTCCATCCTGAGAACTTGTGAACTCCTACCCACCTCCAACAGATATAGCTTGGAATCACCTATTGTGGAATACACATGAGCAATCACTCAAAGAAGAAAAGACAGTTAGTTACTTTTTCCATAACTGGTGGTGTTCGAGATGTGTTGCTTATGTCTGTTCCACATCCTGCCCTCCTTCCCCTCTGTCGGAGTTTTCTGGCAAGAAGGAATTGAGGGTGGGGAGAGCACGCAGATCCACTTGTACTGCGCCATGGAGGTGTCACTCCAGGGGTCGCTGGGGCGCTCCCCCTACGAGTACCGCTAGGGGAAAAACTTCCAGCACCGGTGCACGTGGGGAACACACACACCTTTTGTGGAATAGACATGAGCAACACATCTCGAAGAACACCAGCTATGGAAAAGGTAACTGTCTTTCTTCCAGGTCATTGAGAAAAATATTAAATAGTGTAGAGCCAAGAACTAACTGATCCCTGTGGGACCCCCATTAGCAACCACACCCATTTATTTCCCTGCTTATGTTTACATATTGAGACATATCAGTTAGCCAGTTTTTAATCAATTTAATATGTGCCATGTTAATTTTGTTAGTTTTTTTAATCAAAATGTCATGTGGTATTAAGTCAAATGCCTTAAAGAGATCTAAGTATATTACATCAATGCTACCATATGAACCAAACTTGTAATCTCTTTAAAAAAATCAAGTTAGTTTGGGCTCTATTTTCCATATACTTGAAAGAAATCCTTCTTATTGTCTTTAATTCTCCTGGCCATAGATTTCTCCTTGTGTTCCTTTACTTCCATTATTAATTTTCTACAATTCCTATGCTATGGGCAGTATGGAAAAACTGTTCAATAAGTTGAAGAATCCTCCTGTTTTTGCTGAAGATGTGGACCCAGGACAGCTCTCAGGGGCAATGTTCTAATATCAGGCATATCATATGTATCTCTAAATTGCTGC
This sequence comes from Dermochelys coriacea, assembly GCF_009764565.3. Taxonomy (NCBI): domain Eukaryota; kingdom Metazoa; phylum Chordata; order Testudines; family Dermochelyidae; genus Dermochelys; species Dermochelys coriacea. The sequence goes on along the minus strand of NC_050085.1, from coordinate 6,230,371 downwards.
TGCCCAAATGCTGGAGATAGATGGTTGTGACAGTGAGAATTTTCTGAAATATCTTTGAATCTTGTGTGCCTCAGTTTCCACTATATTTTGCATGGCTACCGAGTGGGAGGAGAATGGACTAAGGGCTTGTCTTCACGTACAGCACTACAGTGGTGCAGCTGATGAGAGCTTCTCTCATCGGCATAATTAATCCACCTCCCCAAGAGGCAGTAGTTATGTTGACAAGAGAAGCTTCCCCCTTCAACGTAGTGCTGCCTACACAGGGGACATGGGTGGGGTGGGGTGAGGTTAGGTCGGTATAGCTGTCTCTCTCAGGGGGGTGGATTTTTCACATCCCTGAGTGATGTAGTTATACCAGTATAGATCTGTAGTGTAAACCTGCCCTACACTTGCTCTCAGGGCAGGCTGAGACATGGGGTGCGTGTGTGTGTGTGTGTGTGTGTGTGTGTGTGGCCTAGCCGGAATGGGTCTTTAAAAAGGACTGGCCAAGACCGATCCCGTATCAGTGGAAAGTCTGAGAAGACAATGGAAAACGCAGTCGTTGGAACAATGACATCTAGTAATCCATGACCCAGCGGGAGATGGGTTGAACCAAGGCCCCAGCAAAGGACTAGAGAGGTGGGGGATAAAGTGATGGCTTCTAGAGGAAGCCTGTGGGGCTCTCACCTGGAGACTGAGTCCTAGTCTACACTACAAACTTACATCAGTGTAACTACTGTAAAATCTACACCCCTGAGCTATGCAGTTACACTGACCTAACTCCTGGTGTAGACAGCGCTATGGCAACGGGAAGGTGAAGTACCTATGCTGATGGTAGAAGCTGTCCTGTAGGCATAGGTTGTGTCTTCACTAAGCGCTACAGTGTCGCAGCTGCGTCGCTGCAGTGCTGTAAGTGTAGACAAGCCCTGGCTAAGGAGGTCAGACAGAGAGGGCGAGCCTGAACATGGGGTTTGCTGCAACTTGGCTGGGCCTCTGGGCTAACCAAGATGGACTGTGCTTTACAGAAATAAAGGTTAACCTAAGGACTTTTGGATTGTGCCAGGGGACTGATAATTGGTTACCTTGTTTTGAAAAGGCTGTCTGTATCACTGTAAATACTCCCTGGATATGTCTACACTGCAGTTTAAAAACCTGAGTCTGGCCTGAGCCAGCTTACTTGGGCTCGTGGGGCTCAGGCTGTAGGGTTGTTTAACTGTGGTGTAGACTTCCTGGCTTGGGCTCTAGGACCCTGCAAAGTGGGAGGGGTCCCAAATCTCAGACTGCACGCTTATACTGCAATTAAACAGCCCTATGAGCCCAAGTCAGCAGGTGTTTGATTGCAGTGTAGACACACCCCCTGAGAGTATTGGGCCCTGAAAGGTCACAGTACAAGCCTCCAGCAGGAATCTGGCTTGGCTGGATTTGGTGCATGGCGCCATGGAGAGAGACTGGGAATGGTGGTGCTGCCAGCCCAAAGGCCTGTCCCTGTTGAACCGTGTGGGTTCTTGGGGCCTGGCACACTGAAGGGGTCACTCCCAGGAGACTGACTACAGTCTGGGACATAGAGAGACTCCATGACAGTGGTGCATAACTGAAACTAGAATCCAGCTCTCAATGAGCTATTCTCTTGGTAGGCAGATCTGGGTATTTGTTTGCTAATGTTAAGATTCTCTAAGAGCTGAATCCTCTCCTCTCGTATCTGGCTTAAGTATCGTTGCTTGGTTCAGGAGGTTCTGGGAATGCTGGCAGGAGCGAATGTTTCCAAGTCATAGAACGTCTGCCAGGCTTCTCTGTGACAGCTACTGTAGCCCTTTGGCTTCAGTAGACTCTTCTCCTTCCATTGAGGGCAATGTCTGGTGGATCCCCAGATCCCCATCCCAAATCCCTCAGCATAAATCCACACCCCACATACAGAACCTGCAGGTCTGGTTCTGGTCCTGCTCTGCATGGGGCCTTTGTGGCCTCAGGCAGAGAGGCTAAATCTCCCCCTTAGTAATGTGAGAAATGAACAGATTTTAATTAAGGTATGTTCTAATAGGAATGTTAAATTGTAAATTTATTTTAAAATGTTGCCAATAGCAGCCAACATGCTCAGAGACCTTAAGGTATTGAGACTCCTCAAAGGTTCATTTCAACAAACAGGCAGATGCTCATCTGGCAAAGAAGCAGTTGTGCACAGATATGTGATTATTAGGACACAACAGGCTTGCGTGGCAGTGTAGAACACAGGCATTGTTTATCTTAAAACACCCATTTTCTAATGCCCGAAAGTGTACTAAGCTCCTATTCACCACCAATGCAAAAAGATATTTATATACATCAGATATCTCTGGCATCCATCTCACCTGGTCTCTCCAGCGTCTGGCTCCAGCTTGCAGATGAAATGGTATTGCATTGTGGTTTGAGGGAGGTTCATTGGGCCTGCCACTGTTACACTTTGCTTCTTTGTCAATACATTTGTCTCTCACCAGCCTGTATATCCTCCATGTTTCTCCTCTGCAGAGACTCTCCTTAACTGTAGTCTAGGCGTTTAGCACACTGATCCCAAACCTCCAAATTCTCACTGTCTTCAGCTGTTGAGCCCTCTGACCTATTTCTGACTCTAATTTAAGCACTTGCCTCTGAATCAGACTCACTTAGAACATGGTAATCTAACAGTGCTGGTAATTTACCCTAGCTAGCTGCAGGTTTTGGTCAGGAGAGGATAACTGATACAGACAATGTGTACGTGATTAGATTGCACAAAGGGTTTATTCTGTCATCAACCTGTTGAAGTTGAGAATTCTTAAAAACAGATATTGTGCAGATCACTTATAACTAGTTACCGCCTTTGGGCGCACTCACTGGCTTTGAGTTTGTCCTCTCCCCTCTTGAATCCTCTGTGGGCCTGCACTAGAGCAGTTATAGTCCTTTTGTCAAACTGCAAGGACTTACCTTCTGATCACTAACACCATCTTACACCTTCCATGCTGCTCCTCCATTACCAGCCTTATGACATCCATTAATTAAACTGTAATTATTAACCTTTTATCATTTTCTTCTCCGACCTGGTATTGCAAAAAGGAACAGCAGTCAATATACTGTCATTTATTTCTGTGGCTCCCATAGCCTTAGCATTTGCCATACTGAGTTGGACTATTTGTTCATCAAGACCAGTGACTTAACCCAGTCCTAATTTAGGTGTACTATGGGTTGTTTGTTTTCCTCCGGAAATTGTGCAATGCTGATCATGGAGGAACAACTCCTTCCTGGACTTGTGACAATAAATTTATGCCAGAAGCCTACTAAAGTATTGTTTTCTCCCTTTTCTAGGTGTGGCACATCAGTGTTATCATGGCTTTATCAAGGCAGTCCAAGAAGGAAATATTCAATGGGAGAGTCGCACATATCCCTATCCTGGAACCCCAATCACACAGCGCTTCTCACACAGTAAGTACCCATTTAGAAAGGAAATGTGAACTCTGCTCATCCAGTAATTCAGCGTGTTCCACCCCTAGCAGCTGCTGTCATGTTTGCAGAGCATTTATAATGCAAGGTGTTTGTACTTTGACCCAAGATATAGCAGTAGTGCACATCCTTGTAATTGGGTAAAAGTTAATGTATGTGTGCAATATGCTGTTCTGACAAGATAAACAGTACACAAGTATAGATACGTGATAAACTATTTGTTAACACTCTGATGCTAAGTTAAGAGGAAGAGTGACTGAGTGACTTAGGAGCACACCCACCCTTAGACTTAACTAATTTTCTTCTTTAATATTCAGTCCCTCTTAATTTTCTGCAGTCAAAATGACAGAAGCTTCACTCTAATGACTTGAGTGCAGTGACATTGGTAGAGCTAATGAATTGGAGCCTATACATGGCTGCTGGATTGGCATCTGCAGGTTTCTGCAGTAGATATTTACGTATTTCTGCATTATTTGGAGGAGGCTAGCCTATATTTTTCTTCATATAAAGCATGCAGGATTGCAGATTAGAGGTACTGAAGCAATCACATATTGATATGGATTTGACCTGTTCATAGAAGCCAATGACTCAACTGATACTGCTTAGTTTAGTAGTGAATCTTTGCTTTCTGCTTCTAAAGTTCTGTAACAAAATTGAAAAATTTTCTCATGCGGGGACATAAATCAAATGACAATTCATTTGTATTCCAGTAGCTCCTAGAGGTTCTAGTCGTATTATGTGAGGCAATTACAAACAAATAACACACATTCAGTCCCTGTCTATCTACATCTCTGGCTCTGGCCCCTCTGGGAGATGGCTCTTGAGGGAGCAGGATTTCATTGTAAAAAGGTAAACAAATATAAAGTGAGTGGTAGGATTCTGAGCATCATCAATCATAACATTTTTCATATTCCCAAATAGTAATTTATTCAGTGAGTGATGCACAGTGCCCGCGCACACCCACACCCCTCAGGTTTAAGTACCAGTGCTAGTAAACCACCTGAAGATGACTTGCATATTGTTCTTACATCTTTCCCTCACCCATCTGGCACTATTTTTACTAATTGCCTTTAGTAGCCAGGCTCAGGGGGCAGGCAGGGAATTGGTTACAGATTTCCAGGTTTAGGATGAAACTCACCAAAGCCAATAAAACCCCCTGCCAGAGCAAAATTTTGAGACTCTTTACTAAAAATAAGCTGTGAAAAATCCCTCAAATTTCCTCTTTTTCAGTGTTGAAAATTGTAGATGGGTCTGTTCTGGTATATTACGGGGTGTAGACACACACTGTGGCATCCTTCACCTAGGAAGTAAATGGATAGCAAATTTGCTTCATGGATCTCAGCCAGGCTTGGTTGAAAACGCTGGAGAGAACTTTGGGTGAGAGAAACTGTTAGTCAGGAGGATAACTTGGTGGTTAAGTTTAGGCTTTAGAATGCGTGTTGTGCCATTTTATACCTAACCATTTGTTCCCATTTCTCTCTCTTTTATTAGAATCTCTAATCTTAAATTCCTTTGTTTTGTAACTGAGCTCAAGTGCTGTGCATAATACAGGAGTGATGGTCTAAGGTAGAACTGGTAAACTGTGGTACACTGTTCCTTTGGGAGCAGAGGATCTGGGATTTCTCTGTGTATCCAGTGACCAGGGTCTGGATTCCTCAGGGGGGCACTTGGAAGGGACATGGATTGGGATGCATCTGTTGTCAACCTGTGTCAATAATGTGACTCTCAGCCCTGGGTACCCCAAGAAGTGTCTCAGTAGTATCTGTTAAAACTCACATCCCACATACCAGTCTAACCCTCAGCGAGTTCAGAGGGTTTTTTAAATGCTTTGTATTCAGAAAAGCTGGTTCGAATTAAGTTGTTTGGTGCTGTCCTTGGTCAGATTTTTGGAAAATGCATCAGTGTGGGTGAAGAGATCTCTGGTTCTTGACTTCCACGTAATCAATTGTTCCATATTTTTGAAGATTCCTACATTTAAAGCCTGGAGGAAAAAAATGCATGGATTTCTAAAAGATTGTGTAGGTCTGATTTTTGCCAAGTGTATTATAAAACTCAAGCAATCTTTAGTCATACTGTTTTTGTCTTTATCAGAATAAATAAGAACCTATTATACAAATGTAGTACAATCTAAAAATATACAATTACAATAGAACAGTGACTCATCTAGTAAAACACAAGTGACTGATGCGGTCTCATAGCTACATCTAAAGGCAAACAGCAAAAGAATGTAATACGTTATGCCAGAAAAATTGATCCTTCAATGGAATATTTGGTTCTGCAGTGACGTCTAAATGCCGAAACTTTTTTCTCAGTAGTGAAGAGTGTTACCAGAATACTGGCTAATAAAGTTATTTTAATCAGGAAAATTCTGAATAGCTGTCAGCAGCCCAGATGGTATGTTCACACCTGTACAAGGGCATGGGGAGAGAGAAACTCAGAAAAACATACCCATAGTGGTGGTTGCTTCAAGAGTGGTCAAATTGACTTTCAGCCATATGGTGCCTTACTATAATAGGAACAAGACCAGCCATGTCTTTTTCTTTGTACGTAACATTGTTAAATATGTTTCTGCCTGTTGGCTTTCAGTTGGGTTGAAAGCTTGGGCTGAAGGTAGCAGGCAAATACAATTTTAATATCTAAAGTAAAACGATGGGAATTTTTTCACTGCAAACATTGGGGTTGGGGGGCAAAGCAGAGGAATGCAAGCTTTAGTTTCTTGAGGTCTGGAATAAACTATACTGGCACTGACATATCAGTTTAAATCTGTTCCTGCTTTTGCTATGGGTAGTGTAAACAGTTATTGTAGGCCCAGTGGTGGTCTTAATTTGCAGTCTTACCACCCATTGCTGTGGTGCTGTCAGCTATCTTAAGCTAAGCAAGGTCAGGCATGGATAAGAGAGCTCTAAGAAACCCCCAGGTGTTGTTGGAGGGAGTGGTGCTGGTTATTTAGTGGATAGCATTATTTCCTCTTTGTCAATACTGAACCCCTGCTGCAGTATGTTAGCTCAGTGTACTATTGGGAAGGCAGCCTTTCACGAGAGATGGAAACTGATTTTGATGACTTAGGGTCATGAAAAACCCAGAGATGGTTTTCATAAGAGTAGGGGTTTAGCCTGGTGACTTCACTAAATTCTAACTCTAGTAACTGTGTTTTGCTTCCCTAAATTGGTGGTGGTGGTATTCATTTCCTGTCCTAAACTGCAGTGCCATATCTGTGAACTATTAAATAGCTGCTGTATTGCTCCTCAGCAATTGCAGCACTTCAAGGGTGTGTGAAGGGATCTCTATAGATAACCTATACCAGTTTGTTATAGTGCTTTGGGATCCTTCTAGTGAGGCTAGAAATTGATCTAGTGGACTAGAACCCTGGCCTTTCACCTGTAGAGACTGGGGTTCGAATATACATTGAGTCACTATGTGAAAAATGAAAAATTGTATATAAAGGGCTGTCCTTGCACTCCAACTGTCGGGTCCACTAAAGAGACTTCACAAAGAATTTACAGTGTTTTCATTGGGAAGGTGGTGGGGGAATGCAAGTTGGATGTAAATAGAGCACATTTCTTTTCCTTCCTCTTAAGGTGAGACAGATAAACTTTCTTTATTTCTGACCTTTAAAGTAACTGCTGTACACACACTCAGTTTTGATGCTCTTCATTATATTTAGTAAAGTTAACAACTTTCCTTGCTCTGAAGGGCTTTATGTACTGAATCCAGCCTTCTGTGTTATAGTCCGCTGATCTTATGCTGGCTGTCTCAAACTACTGAATAAGAAGCTGTGATATAGCATAGAAGTAATAGACAAAATTTAGAGAAACACAAATGTTTAGAATAAGATAAATTTGAAATCAGTGCTGTTGATCATCTCTCTAGGCTAGGTATTCAAATATAATGGAGTGTTTTAAATGTTTTTGTTTTGTTTATGGTGATAGTGGATTTTAGAAGCACAAATCCTCTTGACTTTCAGTGGGACTTATGCTCCTAAATCTTAATTGCTTTTGAAAAATCTACCCTTGGTTATCAAATTCTCGTGCCATCTGCCCAGCAAAAAGCTCTAAGCACAACTACTTCTAATGGACGGCATTTTCCATCCTACTTGGTGGACTGATGCTGGCCCTTTAAATATTTACAACTGAAAATTCCAGTTGTACAGTCATTTTTACATAAATGGAGCTGCCTTCCTTTTCCAGAAGCTTTAAATGGTTTGCTAAAGAGGCAGGAAAGCACAGTTTAAATTATTTTGGTCTATGATTAAAATACATACTGTGTGGACGTCATGGTGCCTGTCTGGCTGTCTTGTTTTTAAAACCAAATAGAGGAGAAGAATGCTGCCACTTCCCTTCAAAAAATAATAAATTGGCTGCACTATGATGCTGCTTGAAAGCAGCAGTTGCCAAGAGTTTAGATTGGGGTGGAGGAAAGAGTTTCAATAACTCTTCACCTGCCACTATTAGCAAATGATTGGTTTGCAGTTTGGCAGGGAATCCATCAGGCAGCCCCTAATGCTTCTGTATTTTCCCATTATCTCTTTGTATATGAACAAGGTGAAATTAAACTTGTATTTGTGTCTATTGATTTAAATTCCACAAGATATGGGAGGCTAGAAATTGATCTAGTGGACTAGTACCCTGGCCTTTCACCTGTAGAGACTGGGGTTTGAATATACATTGAGTCACTATGTGAAAAATGAAATGTGGTGTTAGCCTAGTCCTTATCAGACATTTTCCTACATCACAAAACCATTGCAAAACTTGGCAGTCTCTGCTTAGGGAGAGACCCAGGACGATAGCAAGCAGTGCTGCAGGTCAGCATCAAGGTGAACTGCCAGAGCTTGGAAAATGGATCAGACACAATATAATGCAAGGATGGTGCATCATATCATCCACCCTAAAATCTATCCCAATATTAATTCTGTTATAGGTAATTTAGGTTTGAGTGTGTGTGGGAGATGTTAAGCCCTTCCGTTGTGTGGCAATGGTATTCTGAGTAGGAGAAATAGGAAAAATATTTGATTATACTCCCTGCCTTTGAACACGCTGTAAGCATGTATATGCCAAATAATAATGCTCTGTGTAAGATGTTGACTTGGACCATTGTCCTTGCGTGCTCTGTATCTGCAAATCCCCGGTTCCTGCTGTGTGGTCATCTCATGCTCTGGACTTTTCTGTGAAAGCCAAGGGCATTAGAGCTATTGGCCTTTCTGTGGGCTTTGAATAGAGGAAGCAGGTGATCTGAATGACAAGTCACAGGTCAGACAATGAGCCATTTCTGAAAGGAGGAGATGGGTTTCATTGCTTCCCCTGCTGAGTGGAGTTGTCAGTGGTTGAATGTATTGTTTTATTACATCTAATTCATTCAGACCTAGTGGCTCTCTTTGGTGAGATGAATATGACTGGTATGCCTATGGGTGGGCTGTGTTTAAAAAAGGGTCATTGACACTATGAATATATTACCGAGTTAAAGAATTATGGCAGGGGCATTTGATCAGTAAAATCCAGGGACCTTTTACTAGTACTGAATAAACTGACTTTGAGTTGAGAATAAATCCTGTGAACAGTGACCTTTGGTAACAGCGACCTACCCTAATGTATTTCCCCTGGCCACCAGAGTTTGAGCATCACTCCACTTGCTCCCGTTATTCCACGTTTCCCTTTGTTTTCTGTCACGGATATTTTGACTCCAGTTACCTCCACCAAGTTGTTGGTTAATTCCACAACTTGTGATTTAGAGGAAGGGAAGGGCTGGCACAGTTTCCAAATACATTGTGTCCCCCTTGAGTTTTACGTCAAAGGACAGCAAATATCAGGGTTCATCAAAGCTGCAAAGACCAAGCTCTAATATTGTAAAAGGTGCAGCTCCAGTGAACTCTGACAACCTCGAATTTCCTTTCCTTTTCAGCCTTCTTTCCTTCCTGGTGGGATTACCACCCTCCTATCTGCTGTTACTCGTATAGCTTTGCTCCACTTGTCTTGCAGGTTATTTATGATGGTGCTTGGTCTTGAACTTCTGCATCTGTTGCTGTGGTTTTGTTTGCATAATTAGAGCTACTCCTTCACTTCTGTGTTAGATCATTAACCACATGCTGGTCTACATCATTGGCTGAACTTTGACATTCTCATTTGTTCTTCTCCTGTCCTATCCCTGTCCCTTGCAAGGACAACGATCAGTGCTCTCTGCAAACCTCAGCTGACGCCCTTTAGTTTTCCCAGAACTTAGAACACTTCACTCTGCTGTACAGACATCTTTTTTTGGGGGGAGGGGGGCTGTGATTTACAACTTGCTTTAGTATTAGCATTGCCATCACTTTGTTCAATGCAGTTCTGTAGAACTTTGGGTTTTCTTAATGGTTGGAAGTATCCGTACTGATATGTATTCAATCAGTGAATCCTGACTGAGACTTAAGTGCCAGTTCTCGGTGCCATCTGTTTTGGAGAGGGGTGGCTTTGCTTTTTGAAGTGGTGTGTCCAAAATGTAATCAAGTTTTGGAACAGCAGGTGGGCACTCCAAGCCTTTACTGACATTACAGCCCATCTTCGTGGGCTGTTTCAGCAGAGAACAGAGCCAAAGATTCCAAGGCCAGAAGGGACCATTGTGATCATCTAGTCCGACCACCTGAATAACACAGGCCATAGAATGTCCCCAAATGAATTTCCAGAGCAGATCTCTTAGAAAAACACCCAATCTTGAGTTAAAAATTGCTAATGATGGAGAATCCACCATGACCCTTGGTAAGTTGTATCAATATGTAATTACCCTCACTGTTAAAAATTTACACCTTATTTCCAGTCTGAATTATCTAGCTTCAACTTCTGGCCATGGGATTGAGTTATGCCTTTCTCTGCTAGATTGAAGACCCCTTTATTAAATATTTGTTCCCCATGTAGATACTTATAGACTGTAATCAAGTCACCCCTTACCATTCTCATTGTTAAGATAAACAGATGGCGTTCCTAGAGTCTATCACTATAAGGTATCTTTCAGGGGTGCTGGAACAATTTGTATAGTTTGGGTGCTCCGAGCCATTGAACCAAACTGTAAACCCAGTATATGATGGAAACCACTTCAAGCCAAGGGGGTGTGGCATGTTTACTAATCCTTTAATAATTCTCCTGGCTCTTCTCTGAACTTCCTCCAATTTATCAGCAATTTAGATTATGCCTGTTGCAGAACTCCAAGTACTTGTACAATATTAAAAATACACAATCAAATGCAATAACCTGTCTAGCCAGGCAGTCAACAGCAATATAAACTAAATACCAGGAAATAAACTTCCTCACCTCCAGCCATGCCATGTGCCTCTTGCCAAAGCTCTGAGAAAATAATGAACTTTGCAGCATGCCTTGAAGGTTAAAATTTTGGAGCTATTTCAGATCAAGGATTAATTGAATTTCTGGGTTGAGGACCATTCATGGAGGACATCTCTCCCTTTCAGACCAGGAGACTGACAGCTTGATTGCAGTTGTCAGAATTGTTCAGAGTGAGATGCAGTCTCTCTCCATAGATCACAAACCACTTATAGCTTTATAGTCAAAACCAACTCCTTACATTTCACCCAGAAACTAATAGGCAGCCAGTGCAGATCATGGAGTGTTTTCTGCTTGAAATGTAATGTAACCAGGCAGCTGAATTCTGTACTTTGTACGTTTCTGAATAGTCTTTTGGTGTAGCTCCATGTAGTGTGTATTTCGGTAGACTTATTTTTAGGCGACAAAGGCACGGATAACTAGCGAAGTCTGCATCCCAGAGAAGAAAAACCTCACCAAGCACAGACTGGAAACAGTCTTGCAGTTTGTTACCTGATCATCTGGAATAGTTATTGTGAATTTAAAATCTCTCTCCCCACTCTTTCCTTTCACCAGCTTGCAAGCTCAAGTTGCAAACAGCAGATGCTCAGCCTCAGTCAAGGAGGCTTATTAAAGTTCAGCTAATTCTTCCAGTTCCTTTCCCCAGCCTGCCTCTCCCTGACCTTTTGTCGTGTCTGGGTGATCCTGTGCCAGCTAGCTGTCTGTCATTCATGTCCCTGTTCCTGACACTGGGTTAGATGAGAGACATGAAAAAGGGTATCCTTGCCACACTGAACTGTACAGGACTGAAGATGAAGTAACTTGAACATAAGAGGGAAAGCAGTCATTATAGTAAGAGATAACAAGAGAACCCAAGACTTTGAGGGGAAATACTCAAATAAGGAAGTTCATCGGTATCATGTTGGCCTCTTGCGCTAGTCAGGATAATTTAGTAGTCTGAACTTCAGAGATCGTATATCCGGAATTTCTGTAGCCCCATGTTCAAAGCTTGGCAGGATCAAGTCACTGTCACTCTTTTAGGGCAGATAGGACCTATTTATAGTTTCTGTTCAGTATGTTCTTGTTTACTCTTGTGAAAGGTGCTCCCATCCCATAGTGATGGTACCATGGGATAAAAACCTGGATGGGTAAATGCAGGCATTATAGATCTATGTCTTAGTGTAAGAATCTGGGTTTTCTTCAGTCTTAGCCAAAATTTCCCCTTTTTACCCTCGTGTCACTTTTATGCAGCTTGCTGTGCATCAGCTACTGCTAGCTCCACCTGAAAGTGATCTGCCTTTTGGCTGCTTGTGAAGTGTTCAGTGCTGCTTCAGGGCAAAAAATTCTTTGTAGATATAAAATGTTACTTAATATCTCCCTCTATCTGTGTATACTTGGGCTATGTGCCACACACCTGTAGTCTCTGTGGCACCTTAGACACTAACAAATTTATTTGGGCATAAGTTTTCATGGGCTAAAACCCACTTCATCAGATGCATAGAGTGGAAAATACAGTAGGCAGGTATAAATACACAGCACATGAAAAGATGGGAGTTGCCTTACCAAGTGAGCGAGTCAGTGCTAACGAGACCAATTCAGTTAGGGTGGACGTAGCTCATTTCCTTTAGTGTGGAGGGATTCTTTGGACTTCAGCCATGCCTGCTGGGGCTCAGGGCTTCAGCTGGAGAGACGCTGATGCTCCAAGCCCCATCAGGTTGCTCCCGCATGGCTGAAGCCCTGGGAGGCGCACCCTGGCTCTCAAATTTCTGAAGATTTGTTGTATGCGGCTCAGAGGGTGGCTAAATTTGGCTACCCCTGGCTTATTACCACAATCTGTAGCCCACTAGCAACCCCCACTCCCTTCTTTCCCCCCTATAACTGGAGGGCGCTGAAATGTGTGCTAACAACTTATGCTAAACGATCTGTTCCACTCTGTATTTAGCTGTGACACTGAGTACCTTTCCCAGACCTGAAGAAGAGTTCTGTGTACCTTGAAAGCATGTCTCTCTCACCTGGTCCAATTAAAGTTATTACCTCATTCACCTTGTCTCTTACTAAAGTTTGGCAGCAATACAAATCATATGGACTAGCTTAGAAGAAGTGAGCATGTTGAATGTGCGATTCTCAGATAATCTAACTGAGCTTTGAGGTGACAGGTTTTTTTTATACTTTCAGGAACAGGTCCACTTGACTGGATAATCATTTTACAGCAAAGTTGCTGTAGGTTTACTTTGGTCCTTGTCACTTCTAGACTACTCTGTTTATTTAAAGGACTCTAACATGTATTTTCTCTTTTGTGAGAAAATTGCCTAATTGTATCAAAAATGTGGGGGAGATAATTTTAACTGATTATTTTTTGTCTCCTCCTTTTTTAGGTGCATGTTACTATGATGCTAATCAGTCAATGTATGTGTTTGGTGGCTGCACCCAGAGCAGTTGCAATGCTGCGTTCAATGACCTCTGGAGACTGGACCTCAATAGCAAAGAGTGGATCCGTCCTCTAGCATCAGGTGAGATGTTAAAGTTCTTTGATTGCTCTTATTCTTATTCCTTACAGTAAACTACCCTAAGCTGGCCCTAAGTGTCTTCCTTATAGGGTCCCACAGCTTGATACTTAGCTTGCCCGTTCATATCATCGTTAGCTTCTTTAGCTGAATGCTTTTTAGGTTATATCTGTTGGTAAATGCAGAGTATTTTGTTCTCCTTCCATCCAGAGAACAGTACTATGGAACAAGTTGAATTATAGAATCTCAGAGTTGGAAGGGACCTTCAAGTCTAACCCCCTGCTCAAAGCATGACCAACACCAACTAAATCATCCCAGCCAGGGCTTTGTCAAGCCTGACCTTAAAAACCTCAAAGGAAGGAGATTCCACCACCTCGCTAGGTAACGCATTCCAGTGCTTCACCACCCTCCTAGTGAAAGTTTTTCCTAATATCCAACCTGAACCTCCCCCACTGCAACTTGAGACCATTGTTCCTTGTTCTGTCATCTGCTACCTCTGAGAACAGTCTAGATCCAGCCTCTTTGGAACCCCCCTTTCAGGTAGATGAAAGCAGCTATCAAATCCCCCCTCATTCTTCTCTTCCTCAGACTAAACAATTCCAGTTCCCTCAGCCTCTCCTCATAAGTCACGTGCTCCAGTCCCCTAATCATTTTTGTTGCCCTCCGGTGGACGCTTTCCATTTTTTTTCACATCCTTCTTGTAGTGTGGGGACCAAAACTAGACACGGTACTCCAGATGAGGCCTCACCAATGTTGAATAGAGGGGAACGATCATGTCCCTCGATCTGCTGGCAGTGCCCCAACTTATACAGCCCAAAATGCTGTTAGCCTTCTTGGCAACAAGAGCACACTTTTGACTCGTATCCAGCTTCTCGTCCACTAACCCCTAGGTCCTTTTCTGCAGAACTGCTGCCTAGCCGTTCGGTCCCTAGTCTGTAGCGGTGCATGGGATTCTTCTGTCCTAAGTGCAGGACTCTGCACTTGTCCTTGTTGAACCTTATCAGATTTCTTTTGGCCCAATCCACTAGTTTGTCTAGGTCCCTCTGCATCCTATCCCTACTCTCCAGCATATCTACAACTCGTCCCAGTTTAGTGTCCTCTGCAAACTTGCTGAGGGTGCAATCCACGCCATCCTCCAGATCATTAATGAAGATATTGAACAAAACCTGCCCCGGGACCAATCCTGGGGGCACTCCGCTTGATATCGTCTGCCAACTAGACATGGAGCCATTGATCACTACCCGTTGAGCCTGACGATCTAGCCAGCTTTCTATCCACCTTACAGTCCATTCATCCAGCCCATACTTTAACTTGCTGGCAAGAATACTGTGGGAGACAATGTCAAAAGCTTTGCTAAAGTCAAGGAATAACATGTCCACTGATTTCCCCATCATCCACAGAGCCAGTTATCTCATCATAGAAGGCAATTAGATTAGTCAGGCATGACTTGCCCTTGGTGAATCCATGCTGACTGTTCCTGATCACTTTCCTCTCCTCCAAGTGCTTCAGAATTGATTCCTTGAGGACCTGCTCCATGATTTTTCCAGGGACTGAGGTGCGGCCGACTGGCCTGTAGTTCCCCAGATCCTCCTCCTTCCCTTTTTTAAACATGGGCTCTACATTAGTCTTTTTTCCAGTTGTCCAGGACCTCCCCCGATTGCCATGAGTTTTCAAAGATAATGTAATGGCTCTGCACTCGCATCCGCCAACTCCTTTAGCCCTCTTGGATACAGCGCATCCAGCCCCATGAACTTGTGCTCATCCAGCTTTTCTAAATAGTCTTGAGCCACTTCTTTCTCCACAGAGGGCTGGTCACCTCCTCCCCATGCTGTGCTGCCCAGTGCAGTAGTCTGGGAGCTGACTTTGTTCGTGAAGACAGAGGCAAATAAAGCATTGAGTACATTAGCTTTTTCCATGTCCTCTGTCACTAGGTTGTCTCCCCCATTCAGTAAGGGGCCCACACTTTCCTTGACTTCCTTCTTGTTGCTAACATACCTGAAGAAACCCTTCTTGTTACTCTTAACATCTCTTGCTAGCTGCAACTCCAAGTGTGATTTGGCCTTCCTGATTTCACTCCTGCATGCCCGAGCAATATTTTTATACTCCTCCCTGGTCATTTGTCCAAGCTTCTACTTCTTGTAAGCTTCTTTTTTGTGTTTAAGATCAGCAAGGATTTCACTGCTAAGCCAAGCTGGTCGCCTGCCATATTTACTGTTCTTTCAACATATCGGGATGGTTTGTCCCTGTAACCTCAATAAGGATTCTTTAAAATACAGCCAGCTCTCCTGGACTCCTTTCCCCCTCATGTTGTTCTCCCAGGGGATCCTGCCCATCAGTTCCCTGAGGTTGTCAGTCTGCTTTTCTGAAGTCCAGGGTCCGTATTCTGCTGCTCTCCTCCTTTCTTCATTGTGTCAAGATCCTGAACTCGACCATCTCATGGTCACTACCTCCTAGGTTCCCATCCACTTTTGCTTCCCCTACTAATTCTTCCCGATTTGTGAGCAGCAGGTCAAGAAGAGCTCTGCCCCTAGTTGCTTCCTCCAGCACTTGCACCAGGAAATTGTCCCCACCACTTTCCAAAAACTTCCTGGATTGTCTGTGCATCGCTGTATTGTTCTCCCAGCAGATATCAGGGTGATTGAAGTCTCCCATGAGAACCAGGGCCTGCGATCTAGTAACTTCCATTACTTGCCGGAAGAAAGCCTTGTCCACCTCTTTCCCCTGGTCCGGTGGTCTATAGCAGACTCCCACCATGACATCACCCTTGTTGCTCACACTTCTAAACTTAATCCAGAGACTCTCAGGTTTTTCTGCAGTTTCATACCAGAGCTGCATGCATACAATGCAACTCCCCCACCTTTTCTGCTCTGCCTGTCCTTCCTGAACAGTTTATATCCATCTATGACTGTACTCCAGTCGTGAGGTATCCCACCAAGTCTCTGTTGTTCCAATCGCATCATAATTCCTTGACTGTGCCAGGACTTCAAGTTCTCCCTGCTTGTTTCCCAGGCTTTTTGCATTTGTGTATAGGTACTTAAGATAACTTACTGATTGTCCCTCTTTCTCAGTATGAGGCAGGAGCCCTCCCCTCTCGCGCTCTTCTGCTGGTGCTTCCTCCCGGTATCCCACTTCCACACTTACCTCAGGGCTTTGGTCTCCTTCTCTCGGTGAACTTAGTTTAAAGCCCTCCTCACTAGGTTAGCCAGCCCATCTGCGAAGATGCTCTTCCCTCTCTTTGTTAGGTGGAGCCCGTCTCTGCCTAGCACTCCTCCTTCTTGAAACACCCTCCCTTGGTCGAAGAATTCATAGCCTTCTCTCAGACACCACCTGCGTAGCCATTCGTTGACTTCCACGATTTGACTGTCTCTACCCGGGCCTTTTCCTTCCACAGGGAGGATGGACGAGAACACCACTTGCGCCTCAAACTCCTTTATCTTTCTTCCCAGAGCCACCTAGTCTGCAGTGATCCACTCAAGGTCATTCTTGGCAGTATCATTGGTGCCCACGTGGAGAAGCAGGAAGGGGTAGCGATCCGAGGGCTTGATGAGTCTCGGCAGTCTCTCTGTCACATCGTGACTCCTAGATCCTGGCAAGCAGCAGACTTCTTGGTTTTCCTGGTCAGGGCGGCAGATAGATGACTCAGTCCCCCTGAGGAGAGAGTCCCCAACCACCACCACCCATCTTTCTCTTGGGAGCGTTGGTTGTGGAACTCCCATCCCTAGGACAGGGCATCTCATGCCTTCCAATCGGCGGAGTCTCCTTCTGTTCCCTTCCCTCAGATGCATCATCTAGTCCACTCTCCGCATTAGTACCTGTGGAGAGAACCTGAAAATGGTTGCTTGCTTGTATCTGCATTGCTGGTACATGGACGCTCCCCTTTCTTCTTCTGGAGGTCACATGCTGCTAAATTTCTTCACTGTCCTTCTGTCCCCGCTGTGCAGCCTGCTCTGAATCTTCAGAATGTTGTGTCCATAGAAGCATATCCTGACGTCTGTCCAAGAAATCTTCAGTTTCTCTTATGCAGCGCAGGGTCGATACTTTGTTTCTCCAGACCTTGAACCTTCTCTTCCAATATGGAGACCAGCTTGCACTTTTGTACAGACAAAGTCGCTTCTGTCCTGTGGAAGAAAGACCTGCACAGGATGTGCCACGTTTGTAACAGCTGAACGCTCACTATCCAGATGACCTTCCTTCTACAAGCTTCCTCAGGAGTTGCAGTAACTACTCAGAGAAGCCTGCAAGATGTAAGCCTCAGTGGGCTCTCTCCAGGCAAACTCCTTCTGTTAGCCTTTCCGTTCGCGGCTCAGCTGGTTCACAGTTTACTGGCTTTTTATAACAGGCCCACTCAAGGCTCACCTGGAACAAAGCACTCCGAATTCACACTTTTCAAACAATCAAGCACGTGTTCAAACTGACAGACTGTCCCCACAACAGACACTCGGATACTCACCAATACAGCCCCCCTACTGCAGCACTTAGCGTACCTCCTCTCAGACAGAATTCTTTTTCTGTGGTCTCGCAAACTGTTTAATGCTACTTTGTGCTATGTATAATTAGTGACACTTAGGTGAAGTTGAGAGCCTGGGTTGATAGAAGTCATTGTCCCAGTGCTGAGAGCTTTGAATAACTTTGGTGGTTGCCAGTTCAGGTATTTGAAGGAGTGGATAAAACATGTCTCAGCTGGTTACCCACAGCAACCAGGGAGCGTGGGAAACAGGTATTCATGCAATCCCCATATTGTGAGCTAGAGCAGAAAAGGGCTAAAAGTTTTATTTCCCACAGTGGTTTTAAACATTACAAATCTGTGTTTAAACATATGGAAAAAAACACTCCAATTTAAGTTGCAAAAGTGTAACAACTGCAGAAGTAGAGGCATGAATGAAATGGCAAGCACATGAAATAGAATTCATTTCAATGTGAGGTGCCCTGCTATAACAAAGGAAGCCAATGGGCGAACAGTGTTATCACTACTTATTTGTGTTATCTTAGTGCCTAGGACTGCCCTTGTCATGGATCAGAACTCCATTGTGCTAGGCTCTGTACAGACTCTGAAGAAAGATGGCCCCTCCCCTTAGTATCTTTCGTGCTCATCCCAGAGAGTTGGGTGCAGATGACATTAACAATGTTTTTTAATCAGAAAATCCAATGCCTTGTATATAAGGGTTAAAAATAAGCAGGTAGTGAGTGCTTAGACTTGAGCTCAGTGTATAAAGGCTTGACTTAGGCTATGTCTACACTGGTGCTTTTGTCAGTCAGGGTGTGGGAAAAAAAAAAACAACCACACCCTGACCAACATAAATTTCACTGACAAAAGCACTGGTGTGGAGAGCACTGTGGTGGGAGATGCTCTCCCACCGACATAGCTACTGCTGTTCATTTGGGGTGGTTTCATTATGCCAACAGAAGAGCAGCTACACAGGAGATCTTGCAGGTTCTACTTGTAGAGTAGACGTAGCCCTTAGTGAGGAGAAGATATGGATGTTTCAAGATCAGAGTCATGAGGGTTTTTATGGGAATGATCTGCAGTTCTATTATAAGACAATTTGCACAATTAAAAAGGAGGAGCTGATGATGATATCAAGATTGTTTTTGAGGCTCAAATTGTTGATTTAAGAAGTTCTTGTATTTGAAGATCTGGGAGATCTGATCTGTCTCTGATAACTAATCCTTGCAGGTGCTCAGATGGTGATGGACAACCTAATCAAACCTCAGGATTTTTTTAAATCTTCTTACAATGCAATAACTTAACATCTGTATGATCAAACTTCGACTTATTCTCTTCTTCCTCTCCTGTTATAATGCTGTCCCACCCTGAATGTTTAATCTGATGAGGCGTGGGGAAGGTGATGTAACTGGCAGTGGTTCTTCATTGAGGCTGAATGTAGTATATGGCCTGCAGTTTGTTTTTATTTAAAAAATGTTCTTATTGTGTTTAATGAATCCAGATACTAGCACCCAGATCTGCATCTAGATCCCTCTGCCAATATGTACAGAAAAATTCCCACTGTCTTAATAAATAGCGCTCTTAAAGAGCAAGTCCTGTGGGAATATGTCAGAGTTAAGTCCTATGGGAAGATCCCCTGGGGAAATATTTCTGCATGCTGTCATCAGCACACGTGCCCAGATCAGATCGCAACTGAAACTTCAGACAAGGAGTCTAGTTGAACAGAGCACATTTCTCCATCTGTCTTCAGATGAGATGACTCACCCATGCTAGTGCTTCTGGTGGTTTCTTGCACATAGCTAGCTGCTTTTTGATGTCCTTGCCACAGCATTCTTTACTGCCTGGGAAAAATAGGAAACTAGAGGGGCAAAAGCAGAAAAACAGAGTAAGGACATTAAATTCAAACGAGTCCTTGAACAAGTAAAAAGAAATGACATTTAAGGCACATGTGGAATTCACCGCATCTTGAGGCAGAGGTAAATGAAGCAGGTGGGCTTTAAAAGGAGAGTTAATTTTATTAACACTTGGTTCTGCACAGGGAAATTAAATTAAATCTCACGCTTCAGTGTGAGCTAACAGCCTGTAGGGGATAGGGAGGAATCCCAACTCCCTGTCTTTCAGATCCAGTATTACACATGTTTCAGAGTAGCAGCCGTGTTAGTCTGTATTCACAAAAAGAAAAGGAGTACATGTGGCACCTTAGAGACTAACAAATTTATTTGAGCATAAGCTTTCGTGAGCTACAGCTATGCTCAAATAAATTTTAGTCTCTAAGGTGCCACAAGTACTCTTCTTTTTGAGTATATTACACATTTAACTCATGACACATTATGGGCTGAGATTTAATCTAGAGATAGGGCCTCTGCAGGAGGCCAGATACTAGATTTGGCAAAGGCTTTGATCTGATATGACAAATTCATGTGCTTATTTAGAATGAGTCTCTTAAGTAGTGAGAAACTGCTTAAGTCTTGAAGAAATTTTGGTACTGTACTTGATGGCTAAGTGGACAATGGAGTTGCTTCAAGAGGTAGTTCAAAGTACACCTTTTATGATTGTATATTAAGATCCAGCTGATCCTTAAGGAAGACACATGAAAGATATTTAGTTTAGGGTCTATGGAATCTGTTTTTCCATTTAGAAGAAGAGCAAGGAGCTATCTTGATTCCATTCCATAGGCTCAGGAATCAGTTCTTTGATACTTCCCATATTCTCTTCTCTGCCTCTTGGACAACTGTTTTGTTGAGAGAGTGAGGAAGACCTGGCTATTGCTCCTTAAAGCAAGCTGAAGTGTGTTGACTGAGGGTCAGGCTGCATGCTTTGGCATCTGCCCAGTCTAATGATTTTAAAATGAGCTGAGAAAGGTCTTAATGCCAGTCACATTCCTACTGCCAGAGTGTTCCATAAACGGATCACACTGTCTGCAGGTGAAGGGCTTACTTTGTTTCAGTTCATACCTGTTGTCTTCATTTTGGTTTTGCCCTTTGGAGGAATTAGACTAAAGGACAACAAGGTTGGATACAGCATCTCCCAACTGAGATATTGTGCTTAAGCTAGCAATAAATATTTAGCTTTCAAAGTAAAAATTGGCTAATGGTTGCTTTCTCTCGAAGACATAGGAAATAATGCCTTCTGGTTTAAAGGAACACACCCCCCCCCCATTGTTGAGATTTCAAAATACTCTGTATATATTTGTAACCAAGGCAGTGGCTTTCTTTTTATATTAACAATTTAGTTAACATTAATAGAGCTAAAATATTAATACCCTATAGCAGGTTTTGAGAAAGAGCAAAGGGGAACCTCTCCAACCTTTATTCCCTTGCACTCTTCTGGCCACATCCCTATCCCAGCAATCTGCAGTTTTCCCTCCATGCAAATCTGTGTTCGGCAGAAGGGTATGTGTATAGAGGTGATTAATGGGCAGGATCACTGGGAGGCTTGCATATGGAGGGGAGAGATCCAGGGCCAGAGAGGAAGACAAATACATGGGGTGGCATGCAACAGCTGCAGGGGAAGGGAGTTCAGAAAGGACACCTGGAGGTTTGGTTTGAGGAAAATAGGTCAGCCAGGCTTGGAGGATTTACCAGTATTCAGGGCTGAGGTCAGGCTGGGTTCCCTAGTTGAGGCTATAAGCGTTAATGTTGTATGTGGGATCTCTGGAATATGTAGAATGTGCCTGGCCAGTGTGAAATGCACTAAATAGGATTCTTTCCTTCTGGGTGCCTAGAAACCACGACAGGACACAGGTCCTGGGAGCCCACCGTAGCCAAAAAGTGAACTGTGTCCCGTCAAGACATGGGAAAGGGAATTGGGGAAATAATTTACATCAGTGGTGCCCAACCTTATTATACAGGAGGGCCACATACACCTAAGCACAACCTTGTGTGGGCCAAACAGATTCTGCATATTTTAATATATTTTACGTTCAGCTTGTTTTGTATGTATTTAGATAGGTTTCTATGTACAGTATTGTCTATTTACATACTTCTATAAACTAAAATGATGTAAACATGACGACAGAAGGCTAACGAATTGTCTGTTAGTACATTGGGTTGAAGCAGGCTGCAGGCCTTGTGAAATGCTCTGGTGGGCTGTAGGTTGGGCACACCTGGTTTATATTAATTAGTACACCCGGGTGTAGCAATAGATCATTGTTGGATAAATAGGCATAAGAGTGTATCCCCAAAGAGTCATCATTCTGGTTAGTCGTTGCCAAAGGAACTCCTTGATCATCTACATTTTTCTCTAATCTCTTTTCCCATTCTGTTGTTCATATGTTTATATTCCTCTGGAGCCCTGCACTTGGTTCCTGTGTGCTTAGGCCTTATGTCAAACCTGAAAATACTTTGACTGAGTAGAGGAAGGCCTAGAACACAGTCCACAGTAGATTGTCAGGATGCCCCTGTTCCCTAGTCATGGAAAGGGGGTTTGAGGGAGGGGACTTTAGAACCCGGGTGTTTATCTTAGCATCACAACCATGACAACATACCAACTGGTTCCCCAAAGTGATAAAATCCCAGGAATAACCATGACACGAGTAGTTGAAGTCCAAATGCTGTTCAAGCAGATAAGCCTCTTCAGAGCCTGCCTGCATTCCCCATTGGTTCTGTCTCCTCAGATCATTAGCTAAGCAGCCACCACCTTCTTTCTTGGTGCTGTCTTCCCTACAGCTACCTGGGGAGGAAAGCTGTCTATATTTTACAGTTCCCAAACTTCTCCCTTTCCTCAGCATGCTTTACCATGAAAAGTGCCCACCAGGCAATGGCCTTCCCTTCCCCCTCTGATATCAGAAGGTGTCAGTAGACTCATGGTTTACGTCTTCCTGTTTGCTATGAACATGCATACTAAGCCCCTTCCAGTCAGAGCAGAGGATAAAACTTTCCAGAACCTGCTTCCTGGTGCTTTCCTGTCCCTAAAACCAGGCCATCCCAGCCTTCTGTCACTGGGGAAGTGGAGCCTTCTCTTCCTTGGCTCACAGATTCACTCTCGGGGCCCTAACAAAACATAAACAGGGAAAACTAATTCTAGCTGTCTAAAAGCACTGACCCATTCCTTATTCTCCAGAGACAGCTTGTCTTGTCACAGGGCCCTTTTTATAGGTCTGACTCCTTTGGGATAGAACATTCCTACCCCGGTATGGCCAAAAATGAGAAGAAAATTTTCACTTTAAAAGCTTTATCTAGAATATTCTTGGTGGTATATATTTTTCTTAAGTAATGCAGTGCTTGTATCGGATGGTTACTCCAGCATCTGGCTTTATTAATCTTATTGCTTATGTCTGTGACTCTGTCCTTCCCTTGATTACCTTTGGGGGAATTTTGTCACTGCGCATGCTCAGAATTCATGGCCCCCATA
The DNA here is from genome assembly GCF_009764565.3 of Dermochelys coriacea. Lineage (NCBI taxonomy): Eukaryota > Metazoa > Chordata > Testudines > Dermochelyidae > Dermochelys > Dermochelys coriacea. Next base: position 6,207,365 of record NC_050085.1, on the reverse strand, counting down.
GATTTCTTTGCTTCCCCGCAGAAAAATAACTTCTGATGGGGAAGCAAAGGGAAGCTGCAAGAGCGGTCATGTGCCCCTCCCCGACAGTGCAGGCAGGTCAGTTTGGGCACCTGGAGTAGCCGGTAGAGAGACAAATCACCGCTGGGACGGGAGGCTGGGCATTCATGTGTATGAGAGAAAGACGCACTGACCCTCTCGCTTGCTATTGCGGCATGCTGTGTGTGGAGGGGCAGAGTTTTGTGGTGTTTCTAGGGAGGTAGGTGTGGAGCAGGCTCTGTCCCCTCAGGCAGAGCAGAATGTAGCCGCTTGCCTGCCTAGTGAATTGTTTCCATTGTTCTTAGTGAATCACCCCAGGAGTATAAAACAGGTGTAAAAATGTTAAGACTCCTTTACATTGCCAGAGTGGTGTAAAGGAGTCTTATTTTAAAGGACATTATGACCTTATAAATGCTTATGGTGCTTTAGTGATTAGAACTGGTCTAAATTTTTGGACTGAAAAACTTTCCTCTAAATGTGCTTTATGAATTGTTTGCTACTGACCTTCCTGGAGATGCTCAGTAGCCAGTATAAATTGTGAGTTTGAGACCCCAGCCCTCGCGTGCTCTTTAGTTGCCTATGATGTAACACTGAGCATATGGCTACATATATTTTTTGACTAATAACCAGAAGTAAAGGGTCAATACCAGCTATGTTACTATCCGACCGAGGGGGTTGGGGATTTCCTTCAATGCTCCCACCCCCATTCTTCATCCATTATATTGTCGTTTAAATAAATTACCAAAATAATTGAAACTAGCATGATTATATTGCATTATTTTCACAAATAAAATATACAGAATCCAACATTCTGCTGTTAGATGCAGCCTTTCTGATGTTGGACGGCTGCATTGGCTGTGGCCTGATAGAGCAAGAAAGTTGGCCTTTGGTCCTTTTTGTGCTGTCATTGGCCTTTGATTTTGGTGGTGTAACCTTGACAAAGCAATCCAAAAGACTGAGGCCGAGCTTTTGTAGCTCTCATGAAACAGTGAGAGATGTTGCTAAGAGATGGTAGTGAGTTTTTGTAGCAGCAGCACCTGATTTAAATCTGGCAAGATTCGAACATGAGCTTCCTTGTTCATAGTTCTGTCACAGATGGTTGTGCCTTCTGTAGCTGGGGATGAGGCATAATCCAATTGAAAGAAATGGCCTATTCCTGAAACCTTTGGGTACTAACAAAAATCAGTCATGGGCCTGAACTGCAGTGCATTAGAGACTGCAGGAATTCAAAATGGACATCTGGAATCTATTAACTTGTATCCAATTATGGATATAAAGTAATGGACAACAATACCTTCCTCAAATCATGATATACATGAGCACCACTTACTTGACCGCTATGGGCCCACTCTTGGCTTCAGAAGGGCTCTGAGGTAGCTGTAATGTTATAGCATGACCTACGGTGGGCAGTTGCAATGATGATGGTAGTTGGCTGGTTTGATTTGAGATCCTAACACATGATGCTGATAGGGTGGAAGGGGCAATCAAATAATAATTATAAGTCCTCATTTTCAGATCACCTTAAAGTACAGCTTCAGCACACTTTCTGAGCCCTATGGGAGAGGAACTCTGTTTACGTCTGTACATACAGCATCAAGCACCTATATAATAGAATCAAGTGTGTTTGGAATTCAGGAAATGATTCCGTTCCTGTTGCTCTAGTGCTCTCTCCAGTTGAATAATTACTCTATCCTTGGTGTTTCTGTGGCTAGAAAATATTCCGAGACACACTTATTTTCCAGGTGATTATTGCATACATTGAGGCCAAGTGACTTTGCCTACCTATAAAGTGCTGTAACTGCTTATATATAAGCCTGAAGTTTTAATCGTTAGAGCCCTGTGTGAATACAAAATTTGTATCCGCATCTGAGCCGCAAACATGGTCCACGGCTATCCATGAATGCGCATGTCCACGGATATAAAGTGGATATCCGCAGATTTGTGGGGCTCTAATCATTGTTGGTGTTTTATGTGGCTCCAGCTACCTCAGACTGGTCATGTTGTCATGTCAAGGACTTAGAGAAGCAATTTTAGATACTTGTTTGTTTCTTGGAGTAGCTAGTTCTAGTGTATGTAAGAGGCTACTTTAACCTCGTAAGTAGGGTTACCAGATAGCAACTGTGGGAAAAAACGGGATGGGGGTGGGGGTAATAGGCGCCTATATAAGAGAGAGTGCCAAAAAACGGGACTGTCCCTTACCCTACTCGTAAGTAGCACAGAGGAGTTGATACAAGAAGCTATTTGATTTACATTGTTGGGTTCTAAATTAACTATAATCACACAGGAAAAAAGCAGGGGAGATCATTGTGGACAGCTCAATGAAAATATTTACTTGATACTCAACAGCATTTTTAAAAAGCCAACAATGTTAGAATGCATAAGGAATGGAATAGAAAATACTGAAACTGTCATTAAATTTTTAGTATACCCTGTGCTTGGACTACCGTGTTCAGTTCTGGTCACTCTATCTCAAACAAATATATCTGAGAGAGAAGGGATCCAGAGAAGGACAATGGAAGTGAGTGGAGGAATGGAAAAGTTTCCATATGAGAAGAGACTAAAAACATCAGAATAGTTTAATTTAGTCAGGAATAGAGTAGAGGATGTGATAGAAGTATGTAAAATAATGCTTTTTAGGCATATACAATTTACTTTCTCTCTCTCTCTCTCTCTCTCGATATAGAACAAGGGGGCATTCACAAAGACGACAGATTATCTATGTTGGTTAGCAGTATGAAAAAAAAATCACATCTCTGCCCGAGCTATGGCTCCCTGGGTGGGCATAACTTATACTGGCAAGAGTTCTTTTGCTAATAAGTCTTCGGTCATTTGTGGAAGTGGTTTAACTATACTGGCAGAAGAATTTCTTTTGCCAATATAACAAAGCCTCTGCAGTGTAGACTAGCCCTAACCTTGTGAGACTTGTTGCCAGAAGATGGTCCAATAATTTATTAGGATACAAGAAGAGAAAATGTATATTGATAATGGAAATATTTATAGTTGCATTGGGAATAACCCCTGCTCCCCCCCATGTTTCAGAGTATAAACCAGACACTATCTGCCTGAGGTTAGTGTTTAAAAAAAATAAAGTTGTTCCATAATTATCTATTGAAGTGTCTTGTACTGAAGTGTTTGGAGGAGACACTAAACTAATGGACACTGAACTCTTGTGGAGGAGACACTAAACTAGACACTTGTCTGACCCTGTATTGCAATTCCTATGTTCCTATTATGAAAGACTTTTATGCACTAAAATAGGGAACACTAATATGTGAACCTGCACTGAACAGAATAGGTCCTGGTCTGAGCACACCAGTGATCAGTTGTCTAAGGCAGTTCTCAACCAGGGGTCCGGGGGCCTTGAGCAGGTTTCAGGGGAGCCTCCAAGCAGGGCCAGCATTAGACTCGCTGGGGCCCAGGGCAGAAAGCTGAAGCCCAGGTCCCTGAGCCCTGCCACCTGGGGACTGAAGTCTGAGCAATGTAGCTTTCTGGGGGTCCCTGTTGCATGGGGCCCCAGGCAATTGCCGTGATTGCCTCCCCCTAACACCACCCTGGCTTTTATATGCAGAAAACCAGTTATTGTGGCACAGGTGGGCGGTGGAGTTTTTATAGCATGTTGGGGGGGCCTCAAAGAAAAAGGTTGAGAACCTCTGGTCTAAAGTACTCTAAAGCTATGCCATAGCAGTAGGCATGCAAGGAACATAAGGAAGTAAGCCCCAATATCTGATTTTAGTTTTGGCCTTGGCTGCTGTCTTTAGCCATCAAATCGTTCAGTATAGAATGTTTTAAAATGGAATATTGAGCTCTGATTAGTATTTATTCTGGATGTAAACGTTTTACAGTAGAAAACCAGGATTAAAGTCAGACCCGAATTACAGTGCAGCTTTTTTAAAAAAAACGACTGATCAAGAGAGAGGAGGAGGAGAATGTCTTGGATTTGAGTTGGTAACTCTTCCCTCCTCAGACACAAAGACACTGAACATACTCTGGAAAAGGGCACTAGGACTGCAGGGTCTGTTGGTATTTTTGCCCAGCCTGTTTGCTATGAGTTCGTTTTTCTGTTTTTCCCCTCCATTTACTAGTTGTGTAGAACATGAATCCTGCATTCACAATTGAGGCACTTGTGAAGCAGCATTACGTAACTTCCCTTTCCAGCAACTGTTTCAGTGTTTGACCTTTGGGTTACTAGATCTCATTTGAACCCATATCTGTTCTTAGTAGACTGATATACTACCAACTGTGTCACTATGGCTGAATTACTACATGTATCTGATTATTGTATGCCCGAGGCAAATCCAGTCTTTTAGAATAATTCTTTTTCATGTCTAGGTCTGGCTTTTTCTCCCCATAGTAGTTAATTTTTTATCTTGACTCAGCCACTTAGCTTCTTTGTGGCTCAGCTACTGTCTCTGCAAAATGTAGATACTACCTCCTTCACATATTTGTTGTGAGGCTTAATTAAATGTTTCTAAAGAGAGCTTCAAATGAAGGATGCTGTAGAAGTACAAATTGACTCAATCCTCCTTTGCCGTTGGCTGCACAAAGGCTTGTACCAGTGTCTTGGAAAATCAGCTATTGCATATATAAGTACAGGTGCTATAGTTCAGGGGTTCTCAACCAGGGGTACACAGAGATCTTCCAGGGGGTACATCAACTCTTCTAGATACTTGCCTAGTTTTACAACAGGCTATATAAAAAGCACTTGTGAATTCAGTACAAACTAAATGTCATACAATGACTTGTTTATAATGCTCTATAGACTATACACTGAAATGTAAGTACATTTATATTCCAATTGATTTATTTTAGAATTGTATGGTAAAAATGAGTGTCAGCCATTTTCCAGGTTTCAGAGTAGCAGCCGTGTTAGTCTGTATTCGCAAAAAGAAAAGGAGTACTTGTGGCACCTTAGAGACTAACAAATTTATTAGAGCATAAGCTTTCATGAGCTACAGCTCACTTCATCGGATGCAGCTGTAGCTCATGAAAGCTTATGCTCTAATAAATTTGTTAGTCTCTAAGGTGCCACAAGTACTCCTTTTCTTTTTAGCCATTTTCCAGTAATAGTGTGCTGTGACACTTTTTTTTGTATTTTTCTGCCTGATTTTTATAAGCATATTTAAGTGAGCTGAAATTTGGGGGTAAGTAAGACCAATCAGACTCTGGAAAAGGGATACAGTAGTCTGGAAAGGTTGATCTTTCATGCTGCCTGCCTTCTGATGCATGTCACCACATGATAGCCTTTAATACACAGTATTTCTGACATGAGTTTTGCCCTTGAAATTAAATGCATTGGACAAGTCTCATTGTCTACCACTTTCAACAAACTCAAATGGGATTGTAAAACTCTTCAGTGGCACTGCAGTGGTCCTCTTCTGTGCCATAGTGTGCTGTGCTGGAAAAAAGACCTTTAAAAATGATAGGCTGCATTGGGAAAACCATGGGAATTGGTGTGAGCAAAAGCATCTCTGAAGAGGGTTTCTGGTGACTAGAGAAATATGGTTAAATTTTACATTTATTATAGCATTACATCAAGGGGGGATCCCAAAGCAATTTTATAAATAACAGTATCACTGAAATACAACCACATCTCTGGTACAGGGCAGCAACTGACTGCCCAGCAGTAATGGGGATGAAGATTTTGGCCAAGGAATGAGATCTCTGATGTCCACATAGAACAGACAAAAGCTTGGTCATAGCCTCCAAACGTAGCAAACTGCAGGGTACTTGGGCATTTTTGAAAATTGTACCCTGAATCCCATTTTCAAAAGGCACTTAAGAGCCTAAATCTCATTGAAGGTCACTGGGACATAGGAGCCTAAGTCACTTTTATATTTGACTTGAATTCCTAAACCACTTTGCTTTTGAAAAGTTAACCCTTAATTGATGTGCTTCAGTTGAATAAAGGCCTGGTTGACTCTGCACTCAATGACTCAGGTCTGTGGTTCCATGAAATTCAGGTATTCTGAACCAGATGCACATAGAGCCCCTTGACTAGTCCATCCTTGACAGGCTGGATGTTAGTTTGCTCTCTCTATTTGTGCAGTTTTGGAAAATGTCTTTAGTTGAATTTTTTGATTAAATTATGGAAAATTTCAAAGCTGAGGGATGGGAAATCAGCACTCTCAAGTTTGCTAGAGCTGCTACTTCTCATGTTCCAAGTGAATTCATCCATGCAGTGCCTGTCTGTGCAGGAGCAGAGGGAGAGCCCCTGGGAGGTTAATCAATCACTATTTGTGTTCAGAAGGGGTGAGCCATATTGGAGATTAGACACTTAATCTAAGGGCAAGGCTACACTACAGCGGGGATCTATGCTCTGAGATCAATCTGCTAAATAGACAACTGGTGGGTCTAGTAAAGACCCGTCAAATCGACTGCAGGTTGTTCTCCAGTTGACTCCTGTACTCTACCACCGATGAGAAGAGTAAGGTAAATCAACAGGAGATTTTCTCCCATCGACCTCCCGCGGTGTAGACCCCGTGGTAATTCGACCTAAGGTGCGTCAATTCCAGCTATGTTATTCATGTACCTGGTGTTATGTAGCGTAGGTCGACTTACCACGGTAGTGTAGATGTAACCAGTGTGTTTTGTTTCACAACACAGATTTGTCCTCTCTTGACTTGCAAATCCTCCTCCATTTCCCTACTCTGGCCTTTTCTTTGTTTGCAGATTTAGTTTTCCTCCGTCTCATGAATGACGAGAACAATTAGCGCTGCTTTTCAACTCAGATGAAAGCAGAGCTAACTACTTCTTCTGAGGATGGATTCGCCATTGTGCCTATCCAGACAAGCTCCTGGGAATTCCTATATTGTGATAGAATACCATTCCCTTTTGGAAGGCAATGAATATGGCATTCCATAAGGCCATGTTGGGAGGTGAACTGCTCCTCTGAGGCCAACAGAGGTCACATGTACTGCAGTCCCAAATATTATTGTGTGAATGGTTATGGTAATAAAGGGATGAACGATGGAAAAGTTGTGTCAAAGTAGGGAATATGTTCCCTGCCCCCATAGGCTTACAGTTTGCAGGCATAAACCCAGCATGAGTTCTGTAACCATCTGTTTAGGGATCCAGAGACCTGTGGCAGCTCTTAGGCTTCCTGTGCTGTTGAGCTGTCTGGCCAGTTATGACTATATTTTCACTGCAAAAACAGGTGTGTGCTTACTCTGTGTATCTCAATGTAATGTCCTAATGGAGACAAGCCAGGCACAAGTACTTTTTTTTACCTTAATGTAGCTTGTCAGTGTCACCCCAATGTCTCCAGTATGGGTGGAGCTAGTCAAGATGTCCCCAATACTGGGGACATAGGGGTGACATTGACAAGCTACATTAAGGTTAAAACTATTTGTGCCTTGTCCCCACTGGGACTTTACATACAAAGATCTATCTCGATGTGAAAACCCGCTGCTTTTGTAGTGAAGACATAATCTTAACTTTGTTAATTTTTAATCTGATATAATTGTTTCTTCCTGACAGAAGCTTTATTTAATGCCCTGAAATGACTTTCCCATATGAAAAGGATTGTGGCTCTTGAAGTTGCTTCCTCTTTTGAGGGACCTTAAAAACATTGATATCTTTCAGAGAGAAAAGACTTCTCTGCTTCTGTCACAGTGCCAGCTTCTCTCCCCACCCACCCACCCAATCCTCCCACTCTGCTCATGCCTGGGAGCCACAGTGCCTGGCTGCAGTGTGCCCTTTGACCCAGCCTGCATTGTTTGAATTCTCCTTATCAGTGCCTCTGAGCAGGTTTCCAGAGCATTCCAAATCATTTCAATTACAGGAGTAACAGAAGTGGCATTTGTAGGCCCCGGGTGAGCTTGTCATAGAGTACATGAAGTCACCCTATGATTTTCATTTTGTTCTCCCCTTAACCAGTATGACTTCAAGGTGGGGAGAGTGTTTAGAATGCTGTCAGCCTTAAAAAAGAAAATACACCTCTGGTCCTCACTACTTTCTTCTACAGGAAGGTTGAGATACTGACTGCTCCATCCATTGTGCTGAAGTGCACATGGTACTTCATGCATGAAGTGCAAGATGAAGGAAGAAATCCCTTCTCTGAATAGGTTAGTCTATGCAGATAACAGGACAGTCACTTAATGGCTAACTGTCTTTACAGCTGGAGTGCCCTTGCTGCATGCAGAGGGCTCCCTCATCCAGCTCTTTAGCTGGGAGTTGAGCTCCCTCATTGCTGGAGAAGACAAGGTGAAGCTGATTGGGATGAGCTCTGATCTCATTCCTGTTTTGCCACAGTGCCAAATGCTCATTCATCTGGTGCATCTCTGTCATCAGCTGCCCGCTCTGCACTGGTTGTATGGCATCCATAGAAAAACAGGTCCATTTCTGCTCCCATTGCTCCTCTTTGCTGCTTTTGAGGAGATGGTGTCTTTAGTGTATGCTTTTTTGTGACCACCATAAGGGGTGTTGGCAAATGGAATGGGCATTCCATCTTTTATTCCTCAACATGGTGCATCGATTCCATAATGTGCGGATCTCCAACAGTATACAACAGTCTCTGCTTTAAGCAGCTTAGACCTTCATACAGATTCTACCTGTGTTTACCAACAACCACACTGTAAAGGCATGCAACAGAACATGCTTTATATAGTGTGGACTGTGGTGTTAGGGAAATAGTGTTCAGTTGTGATGTGTGCTAGTTATTGGAGCTCCTTGCCACTGGCAGTGTGCCTTATGTGGTAGGAATGTTTGTTGCTCTGTTTAGCAGGACTTGCCCAGATGAAAAGAAAATGTAACCGCAACCAGAGGAAACGAGGAGGGAAATTGTTCAAAAGGAATCAAAGGTTTTAAGCAGTCTTCTGTTTTTCTTGGTCGTGTTGGGGGATCTCAAGGCCTTTTCTCCAAATCACCAGGATGCAGAGAGGAAATCAAAGTGGTCGATGCATTGAAACAGGTTCAAGTCCTGGTAGAGTTGATTTAGCCATTCATCCGAGAGTAGATACATTGAGTTCCATGCGGTGTAGTGGGTAGGTCTTTCAGATGAGATCTCAGACATGGGGAACCTGTCTATCCTGTGGAGATTGGATCCCAGGACATTTTTTGTAAGAAGAGGAACTTGCCCCAGTGCTCTTAAGGTGGGTGGGAGAAATTCTCCTTCCCTCCGTTGTATAGTGTGGTTTGCACTGATTTGCACTTTGCTCCCCAGAGGGGGCTGTATATACATAGAATGTAAGGTGCTGATTTTCCTTTAGGATGAAAATTCCTGTGTAAATATTGTATAATATATGTTGGGAGACTTCAACCTGAACACCCCAGTGCTTTTGTATAATTAGTCTTGGTCCCTGTGATAGCATATGGATTCTGTATTTTTCCATAGGGTCTTTACACTTGTGCCCCTCACATCAGATCACCCTTTACTCTTAGCTGCTCTCCCCTCATATCTCTTCCCTTATGGAAAGGGTGCTGAGTGCACACAAGTACTGTAACTGATTAGATTTTAACAAAGGAAAACATTAGAAGCTGGAAGAAGCTTCCTACCTGATGGCAACAATTGTAAGGACCAGCAAATGTGTATGTATGGGAATGGGGTGGCTTCGACATTCCAAAGAATACTTTCCTAGTTAGGGACAACGCTTAACAGTTAGTTTTTAATCAGTGTTTTTAATTTAATTTTTTTTCAAAAGAAATACTTCAATGCTCAAATCAGTGCCAGCAGCCCTTCAGTATCAAACAAGCATGCACATTCCATGGGGAAAGGCAGTTTTGATAAGGAGAAGGGTTCTGGGTTACAATCACATGGATAAGTGTTGTTAATGAGAAATATTTCAAAAAGTGTTCAGCAAAATACACCTACACTGCTTTTCCCTGTGGAAACTAGCAATGTTGTGCCTTTGTGTAAGAGTCCTTTCAGTTCATCCCGTGCAGGGGCAGAGGCTAATTGTCATGAGAAACTGCATTCACCTACCTGCATGTCCTCAGCTAATGAAATTATAAATGCAAAGAAACACTCTTCAAACTCCTTTATTATGTTGACTGCCAGAATTATTCATGTTTCTGGGAGGTCGTTTACATTACCAGAAACCCTCAGTGTGAATTTTCAAGACAGCTGACCCTGAAGAGCTGCTGATTCCCTTCCCGAGCATTCATTTAGTGCAGCAAAAGTAATTTTGGAAATCTCTTCTTGTATTCAGCATCTTATCTTTGTTTCTGAAAGTTTTTGCTTTTATTTTCTTAGAAACGTATACAAACAACCAGAGAGCCCCTCCATAAGACTTTATCAATGTGGTTGTAGTAGGAAGGAATGAAAAATAACTTGTTACTTTAACCTCCTCATATTTAGATTCTGACAGACAAGGTCCATGGGCATGAATCCCTCCAGAGAGTAATATAAGGATTTTTCCCACTATTCCCTTCACAGGCCGCCTTGTCAGAAAGAGAATGGTGTAAGGAATTTTTTTGCTACTCCTCTCTTCCCCATTTTCTCCAAGTTAGCATGTAAAGATTCCTATGAACAGGAAAAGGAGGAGGAGTACTTGTGGCACCTTAGAGACTAACACATTTATTTGAGCATAACCTTTCGTGAGTTACAGCTCACTTCATCTGATGCATGTAGTGGAAGGAGGGTGACTATTCAGGGTTTTTGGAGAGTTGTGTAATGCACACTCATTTAAAACATGACCTCAGGTTACATGAAAACATGGAAAATATTGCTGACAAGCATTTTATACCAAAATTGGGGAAAACTATTTGTGTTCATGTTTAGTAAATGAGACCAAGCTTTTCAAAAATAGGTACCTAAAGTTAGGTTCCTAAGTCCTTATTTAGACACCTAAACACATGGCCTTATTTTTAACAGTGCTGAGCACCCAGTCACTGCCATTGACTTCACTGGGAACTTCTGAATATTCAGCACTTCTGAAAATCAGCCACTTGGGAGCCTACCTTTGGGCACCTGTTTTTGGAAATCATGGCCGAGGCCTCTACTAAACTGCTACTTACACAGCTTTCTAAGAGGCTCCACTTGGAACACTTTGCTTTTTGTTGGTCTCAGTCAGTTGCCTTAATCCTTCTAGATTTAGAAAAATAAATTACAAAAAAGTCTTACATACAACCCTTAAATATTTAAATGTGCTGCTATTTATTATATGGATTGCCCTGGGAAGAAAACTGATCAGCCTAGCAGATTGGACCAGTGTCCCAGCATGGTGTGAGGATCAGTGTACTCAAGGAAGCTGTCTTTCAGGTGAAAAATGAATCCCCAGGCCGTGAGCAGTGTGGCATTTTTAACTGGATTAGAAGCATTTATCCCTGGATCTTGGCCAGATTCTCACCCTGATAAACTGACTAAATTCCCCATGCAATTTTATTTGCATACTGAGTTCATTTCCTCTCCTAAACTGTTACATAGTGTTACTTTTAGATACCTGTATCCCACCCCAGAGGTGGCTCTGCTTCAGTGGTGGAATGAAGAGATACCAATATGTATCATACCTATAGTACAGATGTTTTGTTGAGAATTAATTTGCCAACATTTGTAAAGAATATGGAGATCGTCAGGTGAAATGGATTAAAGAATCTCAGAATGTTGTATGCCACACAGTGAGGCCCTTCTAAAATTCTATGGCATAATGTTTACTGTGGACTGCAGAGACACCTATTGGTAAGAGTAGAATAGATCATTTGAAATAATCATACTGCTAAATGTGCTTTAGTATTGTCTGGTTTTGCTCCATGAAGTTAAAGTCCTTATTATGCCTCTGTATTAGTGATGCTCCCTAATGTTGGTTGAATATATACATTTGTTCTAACTCTATTTTCATGTGTGTATTAATTTTTTATTGAGGGGAGTGCCCTTTGGAATGAAATTTCTTAAGACAAAGACTATTGTCCCAGCATATTATAGAAAAGTCACGTTATGATCATGATGAAATTGGCAAAATTAACAAATGCTCATGGATCACATGCAAAGAAAAATACCCTTTTTCAATAAAAATAGTTGAGATTAATTATACTAGTATGCCTTTAACCAGTGCAAAAAATTAAATGCTAATATGTAATAGTGTTTTCAAACTAAAAATATATTTACCGATCAGTATTATATCTTTAAAGAAATACAATAGACTGTTCTGTACTTCGGTCACTAAAAGGGGTCTGTTTAAATTGTTTGGTTTTTTTCATCCTTAGTTATTTTAGTTACTTTAAAAGCATTTTAGTTTTTTACTTGTCCATCATCAAACTTAGGAGGAAAATTCATTAGAACTGATACATGCATCCCGAATGAAAAAACACTAGCCTAAATCTGGTCTGTTTGCAGCCCAAAGGTGAATTTTTGCATATGGAAAAATTCAAAGAGCTTTATCTTCAGCAGTTTACCAGAATAGGGAAAAAAGTGCATTTCATGTTCTAAGAGAACTGAAAGCCAAAAAAAAAGCATTTGGCAATTTTTTTTGCTAAAAGGTGTGTGGCCACTCAACATTTTTTTAGGGGGCGCGGCAATTTGGTTTTAACGGTAAGATTTACAGATATGAACCAAATGCAAAAATTGTGTCCAGGCTTGGATGCTGAAATTCCCACACTCCAGCATGTAGTGTGTTTCTGGAGCTTTTTGCTAGGGTCTGTCTCCAGGTACATCTGACCTGTACATGCTGTGATTCCCATTTTCTTGCATCCCTCCCCCCAACACTTATTTTCATCCATTCTAATGAAAGTGCAGAGCACCAGATCCAAAAGCACATGAGCATCTGTATATTTAGAGTCCTCCAAGTTTCCTTCAAACTGGAGCAGGTACAGAGAAGGGCTACTAGGATGATCCGAGGAATGGAAAACTTGTCTTATGAAAGGAGACTTAAGGAGCTTGGCTTGTTTAGCCTAACTAAAAGAAGGTTGAGGGGAGATATGATTGCTCTCTATAAATATATCAGAGGGATAAATATAGGAGAGGGAGAGGAATTATTTAAGCTCAGCACCAATGTGGACACAAGAACAAATGGGTATAAACTGGCCACCAGGAAGTTTAGACTTGAAATCAGACGAAGGTTTTTAACCATCAGAGGAGTGAAGTTTTGGAATAACCTTCCAAGGGAAGCAGTGGGGGCAAAAGATCTATCTGGTTTTAAGATTCTACTCGATAAGTTTATGGAGGAGATGGTATGATGGGATAATGGGATTTTGGTAAGTAACTGATCTTTAAATATTCAGGGTAAATAGGCCAAATCCCCTGAGATGGGATATTAGATGGATGGGATCTGAGTTACTATAGAAAATTCTTTCCTGGGTATCTGGCTGGTGAATCTTGCCCATATGCTCAGGGTTTAGCTGATTGCCATATTTGGGGTCGGGAAGGAATTTTCCTGCAGGGCAGATTGGAGAGGCCCTGGAGGTTTTTCGCCTTCCTCTGTAGCATGGGGCATGGTTGACTGGAGGGAGGCTTCTCTGCTCCTTGAAGTTTTGAACCATGATTTGAGGACTTCAATAGCTCAGACATGGGTGAGGTTTTTCATAGGAGTGGTGGGTGACATTCTGTGGCCTGCGCTGTGCAGGAGGTCGGACTAGATGATCAGAGTGGTCCCTTCTGACCTTAGTATCTATGAATCTATGAATAAGTTCAAATAAACGGTTGTTTGTTTCAGTGACAAGAAGTTGAAAGAACCATGGTGTCCTTTTCTTCTTTGGCATCATGCTATAGGTAATTAATGAACAAGCTTATTTGAATATGCAGTCAAACAGGATGTTAAGGAAATATAAGGTGATGGTTGAGATGCTCTCTCAGTACAAACCCATGAAATTTAATTTAATTGGTTCCCACTGCAGCTATAACTCAGCAACATTGTACGTAAATGATTCCCTGTAACTTCTCTGATTTTACTGACATGGACTGAAAGAGCCAAGAGATTTCGCTCATTGCTGTAAACCTACTCAAGTCAGCAATCCCTGTACAGAGGGCTTGAAATGTGCTGCATGATGCCAGGGATTGTATAGCTCCTGCAGCCTGTGCAGTCAGGCTGTGCATGTAGAGCCATTGCTCTCCCTTGCTCAGGGTTTGGTTACAGTATATGTACAAAGGGGTGGAGTTACATGTGCTGTGGAAAGGAGCTTCTCTTGACGGTGTAAAAATGTAAACCACACTGTCTTGTTGACGGGTATTTTGTGTGCAATATTTCTCTTCCTCCCAAGAGGAAATGTTCCTTTTGAGACGGAGAATAAAACAGAGCCGTGAACTAGCAATGCTGTTCAGTGGGATGGCTGTGGAGCAGAGAACCGATTGAGTGTACCCATCTGCTCAGCAGCACACACCCAACCCCCTTCCCGCCAATTATTTTTATATTGGCACTTGGTAGTATAATAAAGCAATTTCCATTTTCTCCATGTGCATCCTTAAGGGAAGATGAGCAGCAGGAGCTGATCAGTCCTCCATCCCCACTTCAGATCAGAAAGCCTTTAATTAGCCCCAACATTGCTTTGTGTAGCATTTTCACTATTACTCAAATCACTTGAATTCTATAGAGTACAATATCAGGCAGAAAAAATATGGCAATTGAACAGAGCATTGCAGTAAAGGGTATTTTTCTGACTGGCTTTCTGCTTCTACACGCAAGTTGAAAGAAAGCTTAAAACAGTACTAATCTCAAGAAATTTAATTCCTGCTTTGCTATTAGCTGTCAAGTTGATTGTGTTTTATATGGAATACTTGGTGACCGCTTACTAATGCTCACGAAAGCTTATGCACTAATAAATTTGTTAGTCTCTAAGGTGCCACAAGTACTCCTTTTCTTTTTGCGAATACAGACTAACACGGCTGCTACTCTGAAACTTAAGGTTTACTCAGCGCTCTGTTGGAATGATATTACTGACGAGGGGCAAAGAGACGAGTTAGTTACGTTACAATGCTCATCCCAGACTAGTGCTGAAAAAACCTTTTCCCCACACCATCACACATTCTGTGTATGCTGCGTGTTACAGAACAACTAGTTTACAACTGCCTTAGATGACAAATTGGGCGGGAGGGACATCCGGGGTCCTGTTTACACTAGCCTTGCTGTCACTGCCCCCAAATGGTATTGCAGCAGTGGGAACATTCCTGACAAATGTTAGTGTAACAAGCCTCATGAATCCAATTATACAACTTAGAGGGAGTCGGAACCTCTAGTAATGACTATCAGTAGTTTTCTGTTCCCATTGGAAAGCCTGGGAATCTCCCCTTTCCAGTGGGATAGAACCCATGTTTCTAGTTCTGCACATAGGGTGGCAAGATATCAGACCTTAAATCCTTCACTGAAGAAAGTCTGAATATTCCTGGGCCTCGGGCCAGTATAACTCTTTTTGCAGGGTGGGATGGGAGTGCCATACTTGAGTGAGTGGGGGGGGGGAGAGAACCCTTTCTCTGAATAAGCAGCTGTGTTTTAATGTTGAGAGGTGTGCTGCATATTTATTTAGTAAGATCGATGCCTCAGTTTGCTTTGTAGCAAATGACCAGTTAGGAGCTTGGGAAAGGTTTTATCCTTCGCTCTTACACACCTCTACCCTGATATAACGTGATCCGATAGAACATGAATTCGGATATAACATGGTAAAGCAGCGCTCCGGAGGGGCAGGGCTGCGCGCTCCGGTGGATCAAAGCAAGTTCAATATAATGCGGTTTCACCTCTAATGCTATAAAAAATTTTGGCTCCTGAGGACAGCGTTGTATCTGGGTAGAGGTGTACTATAAAGGTACTTGGAATTTCATATACTGCTAGTTTTGTGCAGGTGCCTTAGATGCATTAGGCAGGGTCCCTGCCCTGAAAAGCTTATGGTTGAAATGGATTCTGACTATATTGTGAAGTTGCAATTCAGAACTTGTTTAATTCTTTCTATATTAAACTAAATTCCCATGTGAGATGCTCCAGAGGGCACACCTCTCTCCTTTTCTCTACACTGTGAAGCCTGGGAGCAGGAGGAGCAAATTAAGTGGGTTTTTTTCCTAAACCCAGATTACAAGGGGCATTAAAAGAGGATGGCGCTGCAAAGGAGAAACTGAACAATGCTTTCTTGACTCTTCCTTTAGGGTCTTTGTGCTGAGAAGACCCAGTCTAGGCAAGTAGTAAATTCATGTCTTTTGGGACCACTCAAAATCTCAATGTTTGCCTAGTTTTTAATGTCTCAGGACAGAAATAGGAAGGGTGATTATCAGGCACTGGGTACAAGGGAGCTGAATATTTTGAATTACAATATTTCCCAGACCTGTGGTTCAAGACTGAGTTGGACCTATAGTTTATCAGTACCCTCAAGGAACGTTATGGAGATTTCCTCTTGACTTTCCTTCTCCTAGCACTTCCCCTGTAGTATTACCTAATTCTGATGCTTATGTTGTGATCACCAGGAAACTTCATTCTCTGCCAGTCACTTTGCTTTCTGACCTCTGAACTGCTGCTCTCCCAGGCTCGGACACCTCATGTTGTCAGTTGTTAGAGCTCCACTCAGCAAACTGCTTGGGAAAGGCTTTTGAAGAGCAAAATGTGGACTGGATCATGAAGGCAAGGACTTATGGATATCAAACTGTGCTGAAGTCCTTATGATGTTGAATGCAGCACACCTGTCCTTGGGACCAAGCTATGCCCCATATGGCAAAGATGAATGAAGTTCCATGTGCGAGGGTCTGAGATCCGGCTTTTTAAGTATTGTCACTGTGAACCCAGCAGTCAGTGTAATAAACATGGGCTTGAACATCAGACCAGCTGTTAAAGATCATTCAGAATTAGTGCAATGGATTTCATTGTTTGACAAGTAGCACTGGAGAACAGGAGTTCTGAATTTTGTTTTCCGGGGGTGTGCATTATTTAAGCAGTAACTTGACAGTTGATGCTTTCTTTGGGGAATTATTTGGGATGGTGTTTTAAGAGGTTGAAGGCAGTAATTTCAGCCGTGCAAGTACAACACTCTCCATCAATGTGCACAGCTTGTTAAATCTCATATCTGTTATAAAATTGATTGACAGCCACTCAATTTGCAGGTTTTCCTGGGAGGAGTTGCTATAGGGTACGGGTGTTAGTTATGAGATGAATTGCACAGAATCGGTCATAAGAAATGAGCTTTTCAGAATTGTTGCATAGTTGTAGCAAACTTACTGTAAAAACACAGGAGAATTTTGATTAATTACATTCCGTTGCAGTTGCTCATATATTGCCATTGGCCGATTTCATAGAAGGCCAAAAAGCTTGGGAAACATCTGCATGGATTAACAATGGCACAGAATGTTGCTTCATGTATCTGATTATCCAGATTTCATCATCAGTTCTCATTGGTTTATATCCTTTCTTTGAGGTAGAGGGCAAGGAAGTTTAGTTAAATTTGTTCCAATGACTTTGTGTCTGATAACATTAAGTGCATGCAGGGTTAAGTGCAGGATTATCCTGAAGGGTGAAATCCATGTGGATATGCACGCCTGTTCAGAGTTTCTCCCATGGAAAATCTGGCTTCAAGACAAGAAGTTTGGTTTTATTTTCTGCAATTTCACTGCTCTGATTGTACTGTCTTATGCTCCAAGGTTTATCAGTACTGCTCTGCTTTTACCAAAATGGCAGTGTCTGCATGTATTGAGAAGTCACCACTCCCTGGTCCTTCAAACTCTGACACTTCCAGTATCCCCCCTGAATTTTAGGGGGTTATTTTGCTGTCTTTCTAAGGCCCAGCAGCATGTTGGTGGCTTCTCTGCAAATGCTTCTCCACCTTTACAATTCGCTTAATAAAAGTTAGAGGTAAAATAAAGCCCATTTCTCTGCCAAGGCAGGATTGTTGCTTTTCTAGTGTCTTGTCCAGTTTTGTTTTCAGTGTTCTTTTTTTAAAGGCTGTTGGCACCAAGAACTTTCCTTTTCCAAGAAGGAGAGAGTGGGTGTCTACATTGCATTTGGGAGCAAGCCTGCCAGTGTGGGTTCGCCGACGTGTGGTAATGTACCAGCACACTAAATAGAACTGAAGAGACAGTGCTTTGACATTGCAGCTTAGGTTTGGAAGGCCACCGCCCGGCTTCAGAGCCTGCACTCCAGGCCAAACAGTCACATCTACACATTTACTTTTAGCGCACTAGTGCGAGTCTGTGACCTAGGCTGAGAGGCTCACTTCCACACACTGTGTAGGCATATTGGGACATGCCTGGATGTCTCTAAAGCTGTTAAATGAACTGTAGGGATTTGGGAACCTGTGAGATCCTGCTGTTTTTCCGGAAAATTCTCACCCTCTGCTGAGTTACTGTTCTCAAACAGGTGACATGATCAATAGCGCTGGAGAGGGGTGTTGCTAGAGACCCAGTTGCCATGCATGCTCTTCCAACCATTAAACAAAGCTCTTTCCAAATATGAAATCGTAATCTAGACTTGGAACCTCCCTAGATAGAAAGTCCACAAAGTCTCCCCTTAGAACAATCTTATTTTCTCTTATTTAATTTGTCATCATGAAGGCCTCACTTCATGGTGATTATTCTGTGGCCTGAGGAGCTTCTCTGCTCGCCCTTCTGGAGTCATACTGGTAGAAGGACAGAGCTAGTTTTGAACTTTGCACGTCACATGCTACCACGATGTAGCTCTGAGACTACTAGACTGTCCATACCCTAAATGTACTACAATACATGTATTTTAAAACATTGAAAATACTTGCAATATAAGCTTCTGTCTTAGATAGGTTTCAGAGTAGCAGCTGTGTTAGTCTGTATTCGCAAAAAGAAAAGGAGTACTTGTGGCACCTTAGAGACTAACAAATTTATTTGAGCATAAGCTTTTGTGAGCTACAGCTCACTTCATCGGATGCATTTGGTGGAAAAAAATTTTTTCCACCAAATGCATCCGATGAAGTGAGCTGTAGCTCACAAAAGCTTATGCTCAAATAAATTTTAGTCTCTAAGGTGCCACAAGTACTCCTTTTCTTTTTGTCTTAGTTTGTGATGGGACTCTGTCTTGACTAGAATCGCTACAGCTGGGCTGCTGTAGCACTTGAGTGTAGTTGCTCTCTACAGTCACAGAAACAGTTGTCTCATCGCTGTAGTTAATCCACCTCAAGAAGTGGTAGCTAGGTTGGCAAAAGAATTCTTCCATCGACCTAGCACTGTCTACACTGGGGGTTAGGTTGGTTTGGCTATGACTCCATGGGGTGAGGATTTGTCACATCCTTGAGCAAAGTAGCTGGGTTGACCTAAATTTTCAGCTAGACCTGGCCTCAGGGAGGCTAGGAGTGTGGAGGGGGAAGGGGGAGGAATACTTCTCAAAGCATCCCTGGAGGCTGGAGAGTGCCTCTTTGAAAGATTCATGTCTGCTTCATGAGTTGGCAGATTCATCAGTTGAAAATTAAGTAACCAGAAGCCTGGCAGAAACATCTCAGCAAGCAAAAAGGTGCAAAGCCTTGTATCCTTGAAATGTTTAGTCATTGGTAGGCCCTCTGCATGCTGAAATCCTTACCCTCAAGGAAAAGGATCCAAGAATTGTGCTTCCCATAAAGACTCTTTACATCAGTATCAGTGGTGAGCAGGGTTGAAGCAGGAAGTATACAGAAGTCAGCACAGTCAGCTGATGAATGTAGCTAGTAATTTATTCTAAAACAGAGCCCACTAGATCTGTCTGTGGTTGACAACTCACCTTGTAGTGCAGCGTTTCTAAAACTGGGGTCCACGGATCCAGGGGGTCTGCAAGCCCTGCAGATGAACTCCTCGTCCTCTCTGCCAGCACCTCCTGCACTCTGGGGAACAGCTATTCAGGGCGCACTCAAGGGTTGGGGGAGGAATCCTGTCTGGAGCCACCGGCCCCACTGCTCAACTCCTCCCCCTCCCTCCCAGTGCCTCCTGCACACCTTGGAACAGCTGTTCCCCAGCATGCAGGAGGCGCTGGGAGGGAGGGAGAGGAGTGGGGATGGGGCACGCTCGGGGGAGGGAGCGGAAAGAGAAGGGGCAGGGGTGGAGCAGGGGCGGAAAGAGGTGGGACAGGACCTTGGGGGGAAGGGGTGGAGTGGGGATGGGGCCTGGGGCTGAGTGGGGGGTTGGGGGTCCATGAAAAATTTGAAATCAAAATGGGGGTCCTTGGGTTGCTAAAGTTTGAGAACTGCTATGTGTCACTCTGCTTCTAACAGACAAAGTCATAAAGAGAAATAAGCCCACCTGTGTTGAAGAACTTGATTTTTGCCTTGAAATGCTGTTAAGCAAATTTTATAAAGCTGTTCGAAGGAGTTATTTTGCAGCTCCAAGTATTGAGCCTGTCCCTGTGACATTTTTGATGGCATACTTCATCTTTGCATTCTGCACGCTTGAGACTTGAAGTCAGGAAGGCTGCCTGTCAGCTCCCTTCTTTGGAGTGCACAGTCAGAACTCTTGTTTCATATTCTTCTCAAAGAAGCTCCTGACCTTTTCAAATGCCTGAACTTGCAAAGTGACATGGGGAGTCAGACAGCCAGCCAAGGAGATTGTGTTTAGTTTATGGTGTGTTTAGCATGTTGAGATGAAGTCATTTTCAGATTAGCGTCTATCACGGCGGTTTCTCAGTTGCATTTGTTAGCCTTTTCTGTACTGGGGACTTTTAGATAAAGAATCTGCTGCTACAAGGTGCAATGTGGTTATTCCATTGCTCAGAACAGAAACAGCCTTCTGTCACCCCCTTGCTTGGTCAGCTTAATCAGTGTAGTGGATGTGTATTCTTCTGTACTTTGTTTTTCACAGCTGTTCTCTGGTTGATGTTTCCATCTTCACATGAAACCATGAAGAACTGTCTCACATTTATCTGGTTTCTAGATTAACTCTTCTGAAAGTACTTTCCTGGCTTACCAAATTGTGATTTCTCCTTCGTGTCAGAATAAAACCTCACTCCAGTAATGCACCTGTTCGCCATCTGTTAGTAGACCAAATGTCTCAAACGGTTAGGGCCAGTGTCTGCCCCCATGGACAGGTGGACAACTCCTGTTGATGTGGTTGGGGGTTGTGTGTATCTGAGTCAGGAATTTGACCTTCAGGTCATAGCAGTGACAAGATTTGTCATTTTACCTGACTATACGTTATAGAGGAATCAAGTCAGTCTGTTATCTTTTTGTAGTGATTTCTTCCCAGGTTCCCAGCTCTTAGCACACTTTTTTTTTTTTGTTTCAAACTAATTTCTGACCCATTTTAAGAACTGATCAGAATGCATCTTTAGCTTTGGAGTTGGTACCAGCATATTAATTGCATACTTAGAAACTGATCAGCCTTTATTTAATATAGAGTAATGCTCTATTTTTATATTATTCTCCAATAGAAAAGAAAGATGTATTTGCCTTTCTAGTGGGAGATAAACTTTTGCTAAATATCTATTGTCATCACCAAGCTAGGGGTTTAAGCATATACCATATTTTAAATCTTTGTGTTGGGAATCCATTAATTCTACATTCACCTGGCACCGGTGATGTAAGAAGACAATCTCCTTGGCTAGTTCCTTAAGACTGGTGGGTTCTCGGAGCTCTTAATGCAAAACAGTTGTGTTGGGAAAATTTAATTTTGTACAGCCAAGTAATTAGCTATGAAAAGTGGATATTAAGAATTTGATCAGTGGCATAGAGCAATCAAATCTGAACCACTTCATTTTAGTCATTAAGGAAACTAAATATTTTTGGAACTACTGTAAATATATTTTAGTGTGTGAATTACCATTTGGGCTCCATGTTTTTTCCCCCCTTTGTCCTCCATTTGACAGCAACAGCAAAATGTGCTCATGTCTGGAAAAAAGGATCCTGGGGCTCAGGGGACAGTCTGTCGTCTTGTTTTGTGTGGGGGATGCTTTCACGTGTAGGCTTCGAACTTCCTGTCACTTGAGATTCAGGCTTGGACTAATGGCTTTGCACAGCTGTAGCACCTTTATATCCAAAGCTCTCAAAGCATTTTACAAACATTGAGAGAAGTTTCACAAGTCCCCTGTAAAGCAGGAATGTTTAAATAGCTGTTTTCACTTCTCAAAAATAGTCTTGGTTCTGTGTCTCATTACCTACTGAAATGCGCCTCTGTATAAACTGCTCTATTAGGATTCAGAGTAGCAGCCGTGTTAGTCTGTATTCGCAAAAAGAAAAGGAGTACTTGTGGCACCTTAGAGACTAACAAATTTATTAGAGCATAAGCTTTCGTGAGCTGTAGCTCACGAAAGCTTATGCTCTAATAAATTTGTTAGTCTCTAAGGTGCCACAAGAACTCCTTTTCTATTAGGATTGTAAACTAATTAGCTTGGGTCCGTTAGCTCAGCATTTTAGATGGTAATAGAACATTTTTGGCCAAATGCATGAGCCTTGCCTGGAATTGCACATCAGTTTCTGCAGTCAGGCTTGCTTAAGTGTGCATTTCTAATTTCTCTTTCTAATTGTGGGCACAGTTAGGTTTTTATCCTTGCTTTGTGTGGTGTGTCTCCTTACAGATTGTCATTATGACCTTGCTACAGGGTACTGTTGTGAAAAGGTGCTAAAAAGCTTCTCTGCAAAGTACAGGGAATCACTTCAGATATGGTGATTGACATGGGATTATTTGGGGGGAAGTGTCACTGTGTCTATTCTGTGTGGGACAATGTTAGTACTTGACTGGGAAGTAATCCAGAATGTTTTATACCTCAGATTGTTTTTGTTCAAGGTCACACATGGTGCAGCACCTCAGCCTGTTAGCACAAGGAAGGTTTGTATTTTCTCAGTGAATTGTGGCAGGTTCCTTGATGGTTCAAAGGGATGTGATCCTTTTCTAACTGTTCTTGGGAGAGGACTGTGTCTGCCTTGGAGAAGTCTATCTCTGGCCAGTTCAAAAATAGTCATGTTAAGAACTAATTCTGAGTAGTATGACAAAGACAAGGTGTTCAAAAAAAAAAAAAAAGGTCAAGATTATAACTTTTATAATTTATTGGGGGGAGGGATAGCTCAGTGGTTTGAGTATTGGCCTGCTAAACCCAGGGTTGTGAGTTCAATTCTTGAGGGGGCCATTTAGGCATCTGGGGCAAAAATTGGGGATTGGTCCTGCTTTGAGCAGGCGGTAGGCCTAGATGACCTCCTGACATCCCTTCCAATCGTGATATTCTGTGATAACGAGTCAGTTCAGTAATGTACTGGTAGCGTGGAGTGTGAGGTGAGATCAATGTTTGTTGTCTGGTTTAGTAAAATAGAAAATAAAAGCCATCGGATTTTGGGTAATATATTGCAACAGATTTCAAGCCCAGGGATACAGCCACTTTTCCCTCTCTTTACATGCAGCAGCAGTACAGCCCAGAATGCCTCCTCTGAGCTACATAACCAAGACTGGTACCAGTAAGCCTTTAGAATTTTAAATGGAGTAAATCTAAGATAAGATAACTTGTTAGATAAAGTGCTTCATATTGTAAGAATTCTCTCCTGCCATCTGTAACCTGCAGTCTGCCATTGCTCCAGATTCTGAGATGTGACTGTTAATCCCTGCTGGGAATATGTAGGGTTAATTTTGCATCTTCCTAGTTCTGTAAAATGAGATTCATAATATGCTGTGGCTTGTAAGTACCCAGGAAATATTCCTTGGGGAAAAGTTACTAGTTATTTGGAGATAATTATTGCTTTTATTCAGCACTAAAGCAATAATTTAAGGTGATATGTTAGAAAGCTAGTAATTTCCTGTCACTGACTGACAGACGTTTTGGCATACGTGAGATGTGCTTTCAGGCTTGTACTAATTACGATGACACAAATTGGAAATAGCTTTCTTCCCATGCTCCCTCCTCTAATTTTGTCATCTTTTCCTCTCTGCCTTTTAGAGGGGAGGTTCCATTTTTGTCACATTTCAGTAAGATCCGCGCACAGCTTGGCTGCTGTTTTGAAATGCCGTTTGCTAACTTTTTTCCTTTCTCTGCTCCCCTCCAGGTTCTTATCCATCACCTAAGGCGGGGGCCACTTTAGTGGTGTATAAGGACTTGCTTGTGCTGTTTGGTGGGTGGACACGGCCAAGCCCCTACCCTCTGCACCAGCCGGAGAGGTTCTTTGATGAAATACATACCTACTCGCCTTCCAAAAATTGGTAAGAGAACATCCTGAGAGTCTGGATTGGAAATATGCCTTTTACCTTGAAAGTGTATCCATACACTCTGTCTATTCATACAGAGCTGCTCTTAAAAGCTTGGCTGAATCCCTCTGACCGACTTTGCTTGTGGAGACATAGGAGGAAGGAGAAATGAACATTCCCTGATCTTGGGTTAAATGTCCTGAAGCTGTTGTGACCCTGGGTAAAATATCTAGCGAAGTAATGTGCAGAGACCTGAAGAGCCAAGAGTCCTATTAGAGCTCCCCCGATGACCATAGTTTCCTTATTTTCTTAAGAGTTGGAACTAAAATGGAACTAATCCATTTTTTTTCTTAACTTCTTGCTGCTGAGGCTGTATAGGTGCACAGTTTGAGAGTAGAAGTAAGTACTTGGAACACGTAGTTCATTTGATCCTACATTTTGATTCTTATGTCTTTTTAAAAAAAAAAAAAAAAAAAAAAAAGCTAAACAGTATTTAACACCTAGGGATTTTACTTCAAGTAAAAAATTTGAGGGGAATAAGATGAAGAAAAGGGACATGTGGAACAGAAGAGGAGGAACAGACGAAGTCTCGCATCCCAGGTGGTATTTCGGATTTAGCTGGCAGAGGTGGGGGTGTCATCTGTATCTCCCTTGTATGGCCCCGTCTGGTCAGGACATATCTCAGGATTAGGATGGAGGAGGTCTGGGGTCACAGGAGATGGTGGCGAAGCTTGCTCCAGTAGCCAGTTCAGGCAGATAGACTTCCTATTTCTGAATTGCTGCCTGCTCTGTCATCCTTTAAGATTAGCTAGGAACATCAGAAAAATATATTAAAGATGGTTCGCAAAACTCATTTTCTAGCCCCCCCCCTTTCCCTGAATAAGTGCTCACTTACAACTTATTTCCATTCAGAACTGATGTATATGAGCTAATGCCTTAATAAAGTAGCGATGAATCCTACCTCTGTTTCATATGGGCATTTAATCACCAAAAGGCTCAGTTATCTATTGCAGTTGTGGGCAGTGTCTTTAGTGTGCTGTAGTTAAATACTTAATGATAATAGTTGAGGACAAATTTCACTGAAAATACCAGTACTACCAATTTAAGATCCTCTTTCCTTGTCATGTTAAACAGTTTACAGCAAGCTAACATTTTCAAATACTAGCTTTTAGTCATATTTGGTCTTTGTAGAAGTTTTTTCCATAAGGTTTTCTTCTCTGTAATGTCTTTTATGAACCTGCTGTTTCTTGTGATATTATTTAGACTTGAACTAATTCTTTTGAATTGCTGATCTCTCTGCTCTTCAGATTGCATAAAGGGCCTTTCTTTTGTGTTTGCCTGTAAAGTGCTATGCCCACTTAAGGAGCTAGAAACATGTTTCCTCCCCAAAGGGATTTATTTGGTACAGATCTAGAGCCAAAAAGGAAATGTATTTTCTTTTCCATGTTGCTAGCGTGTTCTCTGACAACTGACTTTCCCAGCACAACTACACTCCAGTATGAGCTGACGTGCCTTGGCTGTACTTTAGTTTGAAAACAGTACTACATATTATTATTATTATTTATTATTATTATTATTAACTTCAGACCGCTTTTGGTTCCAAACTAAACTTCGTCTGCCCTCCATTCAAATAGTGTTGCTGGTTCTGATACCAGAGCATTTAGTTAAAATGCTCCATCTCAGATTTATCCTTTTTCTGTCTTTGTTGTTTGCGTCATCACCTTCTGTTATTTCATGTTTATTTACGTTTTATAAATCCCTGCTCTTTGCACTCTTGGTGGCCTCTGGTATTTGATACATAACAAATGATACAGTGCCCCCCTTTTCAATAAGACAGCGTTTAGATCTCGGGGGCTAGAAATTGCAACACCAGAAAGTCATGAGCCAGTGCACTTTCTCAGGAGGCAGTTTTCCATTTAAGGGTGTAAGACTGTTTGTTTCTTAAAAAAAAAAAAAAAAAAAAAAAAAAAAAAAAAATTGGCCATTCGCCTTTTTCATCTCTGGAAGAGAAATCTGAGGGGAATTTGTAACATAATTCACAGAGTTTAATATATCCTCACCTGTTTCCTTAGGTGGAACTGCATAGTGACAACACACGGCCCCCCTCCCATGGCAGGCCACTCCTCTTGTGTAATAGACGACAAAATGATTGTCTTTGGAGGTTCCCTAGGATCTCGGCAAATGTAAGTCTATACCTTTTTTCCCTCAGAGGTATTAATGGGAATCCTGTGAACATGAAAATGAGGAACAAACATTGGGTAGGGTCAAGTACGGTGTGGGCAGAATTGATGCAAGCTTTCCACCCAGAGTTGTGACAGTGCATCATAATCCTACCCTCCCCCTCTGCTGTGCCAGTCTCTAGAGCTGAGCTTGTTCATTTTGTTGATTCATGCCACGTTGTGAAGTTGATCAGCATCGTTTAGTGAAACCACTGAGCCCACATGGAGCTCCAGTGAAGTCAGTGAGGCTGTGTGCCGTGGTCCACTCGCATGGAGGCCTAGACTTCCACTTGGGAGGATTCGAGGTCAGAGTGGCTCTTAAAATGAAAGTGAATTTAGTGGTCTCAGCTAAGGGCAGTTTATTCACTTCGGAGTGCGCTGCATCAGCAAGCTCCGTTCAAGAAAGTGCCATGGACTGGAATAAGGGAGGGGAAGTCAGGTTCCTGGCGCATGGCTTCAGCTCTGGGTGGGAAAGCTTGTATTTATGAAAATACTAAATTGTGGCGTGTTTGTGAAGCCTTGGGCCTGCTGCTCCCCACCTCCCCATTGCTGCCCCGTCTTGGAACAAAGCTTAATTAGTACTTGATGCATGCTCCTGATTGGCTGCTGTCCCATTACTGTTTCCCTTTTCTGTGGTAACCCGTGTGACACACCAATACACACACATCCCCTGCTTGTGGGAGGAATGAGTAGTTTAACTCTGCTAATGTGCCCTGAGGTTTGAGCACTACTGTCTAATGAGAACAGTGCTGCAGTCTTCCTAACTGTTGCTTATTTGAGATCCCAAGGGACTGGGTCTCTGTACCTCTGGTTCCACGTTTGTCATCTTGTCCTTGCAGGAGTAATGACGTCTGGGTTCTGGATCTCGAGCAGTGGGCTTGGTCCAAGCCAAACATCTCTGGGCCTACCCCTCACCCACGTGGCGGCCAATCTCAGGTGACTGTCTCCTGCAGTTATTCAGCAAACATTGCAGTACCTTGCAGGGAGCTCTACAAGGAGCTCTAGCTGCCTGCACGAAGTATCAAGGATAAGTTAGAGAAGCAAAATCCCATCGCTCATTTTGTGATCAGCTTCCCATCCTCACCCGAGGGGCTTCTAAAAAGTAATTCCCCCTTTCTAAGCCATCTTTGCAGTCTCAGCATGCCAGGCCTTTGCCCCCTTTCCACCTATTTCACCACTTTGAGAGGATGCATTTTTAAAACTTCTTGATTTTGAGCCAGTTTGTAAATATCTTCGTGTTTTGTGCATGTGCCAAGACTTGTGATTGACATGTCTAAAAAACAAACCTTCCCATTTTAACATTTTGAGCAAAATACTGCAGTCTGTCTCAACATATAAAGGATCCATTTGTGCTTGCCCTGTGCAGGACCCCATGTATTACTAGACTCACCAGATTTCAACTGACATGGACAGTGCCCAGTAAGATCATTAGTTCTCTGGAGCCCTATCTTGACACCCTGCATAAGCCCTACAGCATGCATGCCAGAGCGCCGCCCCAGATTCCCTATCTCCTGTCCTGGGAATGACGGGGAGGGATAGCTCACTGGTTTGAGCATTGGCCTGCTAAACCCAGGGATGTGAGTTGAATCCTGGAGGGGGCTATTTGGGATCTGGGACAAAAATTGGTCCTGCTTTGAGCAGGGGGTTGGACTAGATGACCTCCTGACGTCCCTTCCAACCCTAATATTCTAAGATTCTGTCTGACTTTGGTACCAGCAGGGCATTGATACTGCTCTCCTCACCGTACCACTCTGATAGCTTGGATGATAGGGACCATATAAATACAGACCGTGAGCATTTGAGTGCTAAATGAACAGAGTTAAGTTCCCTAACTAGTTCCCTCCACTTGGCAAGTTGCATTTTGACTCCACCTCCTGGATTCATTGTCCATGTATATTAGGTGGAGTCACAAAGGTGCCAGAGTTTCAGACAGGCTAGTGAGAGAGAGGAGAGGATGCTCTAGCCCTTAAAGGAGGTTCTGTCAGTAGGCTGAGGCAGGAAGGATATGATGGGTACATTAAGGGAGCTAGACGGGGATGTTGCTTTGCCTAGAGTCCTGCGAAACCACACAGCTTCATGATAAAGCAGTGATGGTCATGCTTAAAATATTGTTGTCTTCCAAATCTGTAATACTTTTTTGCCCCTTTAGATCATTATAGATGATGAAACCATTTTAATCCTTGGTGGTTGTGGCGGTCCAAATGCAGTAAGTATATAAAGCGTGCAAGCACGAACACCAAATGTGTGCCCCTTCCTTGTATGACACAAGCTTCTGTATACGGCCATAGTGGTCACAGTTGCACGTTATCACAATAGCAGCTCCATAGGTCAACTTCTTGGTGTACTGCAGAGCAATCTTGACTGGTGGGCTTGGCAGCTGAATTGTAGACTTCATGTAGTTGTCACCTGTGCTATAGTTACCCATAAATAACTCATAATAAAATGCATTGCAGGTCTTTAGCACCCATGCAGGAATCTCAGAGCAGTTTACAAACACGACCTCTGCGATAGGCCAGAATTAGAAATTGGATGAGAAACTTAAGGCACAAAGAGGTGATTTGCCCTTGAAATCCCAGTCAGGGATAGAACCCGGAATACCCATCCTGTGCTTTCATTTCCAGGCCAGGATTCCTTGCCATCTGTAGGAAGATGGCTTCTGGAAATCTTTGCTTCTGGGGAAGATCTCTCTGCACTAAGCCTAAGTTTCTGGTTTTGTCACACTTTCCTTCGCAGCTGTTTAAGGATGCTTGGCTACTGCACATGTGCACAAACCCCTGGACATGGCAGCCATTGAAAGTGGAAAATGAAGACCATGGAGCCCCTGAACTATGGTGTCATCCCGCATGCAGGGTAAGGGGGTCGGAAATGGGGCAGGGTGGTATTACTAAGAGGAATTTGTCATGAGGGAAAGCTTATTTATTTGAATCAGATCTCCTGGCTCGTTAACATGATATGGTCTCTGCTACGGTGTTCTCATGTGGAATATCCCGTGACTGCTGGTTCATTGGATGTTTAGTTTCCAGCGTACGTTTTTCACCAATGCACTAACACACCCATAAGGGTTTAGGAACATCTCTGCAGCAGTTTGTAATAGTGTGCTCATTTTTTGTCTTTTAGGTGGGACAGTGTGTTGTGGTCTTCAGTCAGGCTCCCAGCGGGAGAGCTCCACTTAGCCCCAGCTTGAACTCTCGCCCGTCTCCTATCAGTGCCACGCCACCAGCCCTGGTTCCTGAAACACGGGAATACCGCTCTCACTCTCCAGTCAGGAACGCCGATGAAGCTCCTTGTGTGAATGGCCGCTGGGGCACCCTGAGACCTAGAGCACAAAGACAGACACCATCAAGCTCCCGGGAAGGGAGCCTGTCCCCATCCAGAGGGGATGGGTCACCTGTACTGAATGGTGGGAGTTTATCCCCTGGAGCTGCAGCAGTAGGGGGTGCCTCATTGGACAGTCCTGTACAGGCCATATCGCCCAGCACACCTTCTGCTGCTGAAGGATATGACCTGAAAGTTGGACTTTCCCTGGCGCCGCGACGAGGATCGCTACCAGATCAGAAAGATCTATGCTTAGGGTCTGTAGATTTGAATTGGGATCAGAAATCAGGTTCCGTTAGCTGTCAAATGGATGCTGTGGACAATAGGACAGTTGGTGGAAGCATGAGAAATCCCCCAGAGCAGACAAATGGAATCCATACCCCACCTCATGTCACTAGTTCCCTACCAGGGGCGGTGTCACCAGGTGCACTCCGAAGAAGCCTGGAGGCTGTCAAGGCCCTGTCTTCCAAAGGTGCATCTGGTTCAGCAGCATTAAGTCCTCCTTTGGTGTCTTCACCAGGATCCCCTGGTAGCCAGAGTGGGAGCAGTGCCGAGGTGGCGCCAGCACCACGCCCAGGCTCCGCCCAAGGGGATGGCCATTCCTTACCTCCGATCGCTCGTCGCTTGGGCCACCATCCACCGCAGTCTCTGAATGTCGGCAAGCCTTTGTATCAAAGCATGAACTGCAAACCCATGCAGATGTATGTGCTAGACATTAAAGACACCAAGGAGAAAGGGCAAGTCAAATGGAAAGTGTTTAATAGCAATTCCGTGGTGGGGCCACCAGAGACCAGCCTACACACTGTAGTGCAAGGCAGGGGGGAACTGATCATATTCGGTGGCCTAATGGACA
The DNA here is from genome assembly GCF_009764565.3 of Dermochelys coriacea. Classification (NCBI taxonomy): domain Eukaryota; kingdom Metazoa; phylum Chordata; order Testudines; family Dermochelyidae; genus Dermochelys; species Dermochelys coriacea. Next base: position 6,177,016 of record NC_050085.1, on the reverse strand, counting down.
AGAAACAGAACGTGAAGTACTATCCCAAAACAAATGCCTTGTACTTTGTGCGAGCAAAAAGATAATGTGGCAAAAGCTGTTCAACCCCTTCCCTTCCTGCCCCACCCTCTTACCATGGCTTTCTTTTTTTAACTCTTTCTCTGTCACGCAGGCATTTAAACTGTGAACTAGGGAACGACAAACCAATAAAATCCAAACACAGTTTCATTGCTGCCCTCCAGTTTCCAGTCTATGATCCTGGCTCTGGGCTTGGTTCAGAAAGTCCTATTTTTAAAAAAAGAGAGAATATTCTGTTTACAAATGGGGAGAAATCTCCATTCCAGTGGGATGAATTGTTGCTGTGTTCTAGCAGGAGCTTCACTGCGCCTTATCTTTTGCTGGTAACTAGACCAAGAATTTGGGGTGAGTGAGTGGGAAAACTTCTAGGATCCAATAACTTGTTTAGAATTTTTCAGGAGTATAGAGGGCCCTCCTCTCTCTCTCTCTCCAATTGCAGTTCCTATAGGTATGCTGGTAAGAATGGTCTTCGAAGAACATACTGAATAGCTGCAGGCAGGAGGCTGTGTGCTTGTATGCACTGATAAATACCCATGCTTATCTGCTGAATGTGGCTACATAATGAAAATAGCGCTTTTTTTTAATCTACCAGTATTGCAGCCATTACTGTAATCCTTAATCAGCAAAATGACACAGATGCCTTTTTTCCTAAATGCTTTGGCCTGATAGTACTATTCTTGTCCTATACAATGAGAGAGTTAGAAGGGAGAAAGGACAGTTTGACATTGAAATGCCAGGATCATCCAGTATTAAATTTATACGGCCCACCTTAGTATTCCACCGGGTAAAGTCCTGCACTCCAATCAAACCAACAGCTTGGATTGATGACTTTGGAACCCCTGACAGTCTTGAGTTGCAAGCTGCCGAAATACTGCATACAAATACATCATTGACGTTGAAAACAGTAAATAATGGAAGTTACAATTTTAGAACGATTTGTACATGCATGGTTAGGATGTTTTATAAGAATCAGTGGCTATGTGCATCCTTAAGGCTTGACTTCTAAGTTTTCCCCCCCATAAGATTTTGTTCTGGATCCTTTTGTTATCTTGAGAGTGCTCCACTCTGTACTTGTACCTGTGCAGACAACTGTCCTGCGGGCACTGGGATGTCTTAGATCATCTTTGCTTATCAAACAGAAAACGTGTGTGTACAAGTTCAGATTGCTCAAAGTACTTAAGCACATGCTGAAGTCCTGTTGACATTAAGCATGTACTTAAGTGCTTTGCGGAACTGTAGCTACACAGACCATATTCGATTCTTTTTCATAGCTTGTTTGAGCTAGTAATATATGCAGTTACTACAGTTCAAATTCCCTGGTTCATGCTTATATTAAAGTTATCCTGATGGATAATGCATCAGAAAATAATATTAATCCCAAATAACATTACAATTATATCAACCAACCAAAGCAAGGGAAATTCAGATGTAAAGCTGCTGCTCCATCCTTTACTACAGATATTACGTTTTATCAGTTTGCTACTCCTTCAGTCTTACTCCAGAGTGCTTTCTTTTCAATTACTTTGAATTTTTTATAGCTTTCTTTGAGTGTACAAGACATTTTGGCAGTCACTGAACTGGCAAATTTTAGTCTGGAAGGGATTTTTTCAGCCAAGTTACAAATACCTGCAAAGTAGGGGTTGAAGTGGAATGCTGTCCCAGCATTAACAGCCTCCAGGGTAATCACTGATGCTGAGAATTCAGTTACCTAAATCAACAAAGACTTTAGTTCAAATCAATTCCGATTCCTTTTAATGTACACTTTTGGATGAATTCTCTTTCCTTCCCTCTGCAGCTTGGAAGAATTGCAATTGAGATCGGCTGATCCACAGAGGGGCACCAGTTTGCCATAGGTTTCTTTCACTAGCCTGTGATCCTGGCTGCTTCTGAAGCCTGCAGTTTTCATCGGACATTGTGGATTGTTAAATCTGTTGGCCCCTGTTCTGCAATAGGCTCCACCCACACACGGCCCTGTTGTAGTTGCTGGGGCTTCACACATTGCAGGATTCAAGGTTTATTATTTTTATGGCTCTTTCTAAAGCGAAAACTACTTGTTGCTCACACCAGCAGGTTCAGAAAGTTGGCAATGCTGGTTTAAAAAAAGCAGGGGGAGGGACTGACAAGCTAGGCTGCACAATGTCTCATTAAACAATAACGAACTAGAAAATACACTTTGAAGCCAGTACCCAGACCTGCCTGAAAGTGACCTGCCCCTGCGGTACACCACATTGTGGTGGTAATACTGTCACTGAAGCACAAAGCTCAGCTTTCCCTCATTTCACTATATCAGGATAGTCTCCAGCTTTGCCTTGGCCAGGCAAAGTTGGGGCTGTTCAGAGAGAGGAGCATTTAGTTAACTACTGAGCATGCATAGTCCTGAAGTGGTGGTTGAGCGCTGAGAAAACGTTCAGAAACTGCCTGCATTCCTTGAGCAGACTAATCACAAAATAAATCTTAATACATGTGTGGCATAAAAGTAGGAAATCCTTTCCTAATCACAGTGAAACCTGCACAGTGGGAAGATCTTTGATAGTTGTCATTGCATTGGATGTACCATGAAGTGGCTCCTTTAAGATTTCCAATATGATTTTGTTTGGACTTTTAACTGTCTCCACTGGGCCACTGAGTTTTACTGGACCTTTGGTGGTCGCTTAAGACAGTCTTCTAAATCTAGAATCACAAGCCTTTTTAAAGGGAAAAAACCCTTCTCTAACTTCAGTATTCTTTCCCATTCTGCCCCCGCTGAGAAGGTATTTGTTTATTCAACAAGCCACAAATGGTTTCTTTGAAGCTGATGGTTTAAAAATGAAAGAAATCCAACCATGGCTTTATATTTATCTCCAGGCCTCCAGTAAAACCTGCCTCCGTTAGACTGAAAGGCACTGAAGGTACCTCTTTGTACACTGCATTTTCAGCACACAGTCTCCTTCAATTTCTGTGCTCATCTTGAGTGCAAGAATCAGTTTTGTAAAATGCAAAGATTGTGGTGGGGTGGTTTGAAATCCTTTTACGGGACAAAACAAATTCAGCCACTGTTGGTTTGTTAATGCTGGACTGGGTTTAATGAAAACCTGGTCTATCTCCCAGATCCTCCAGTGTCACTTGAGCTTTGAAAAATTGATTTGAGGGTGTGAGCTATATTTGAATGCACCTTTAATGCTGTTATATAGAATGTTTAAGTCCAGCTCTGATTATATTTAACATGTAAGCAGTTTTGTCTCAATTAAATGAGACATCCCGCCCTACAGTATCTTTATCAATATTTAAAATGTTCTTCTTGAAGCTTTAACCCCTGCCATGGCTGCAGAGGGGCCTTTCACAATGATGGCATTGGGTTGACTGCTGTTGCTTAATGTAGCAGAAGTGGGTAGCCAGTGTTTGGGGTTTTTTTGTTTTTGTTCCTCTGCCCCAGCTTGATCAGAACTCCATTGTGATTTCCCTGTACAGGATGAGATTGACACGTTTCATTTGCATGTCTGTCTTTCACCCAGGGTTGTTTGAGAGCAAAACCTGAAAGTTTTAAAAAGCCAACTGCTAATGAATTTACACTGTCTGTCACTATAGGATTTATACTCTTCCCCACAGACGCACACATCATACCCCAGCCCTCAAGTGCTTGAAGTTCACTGCAGAAGATAACTGTACAAAGTGACATAGGAAGTGGTCTGGGTAATTCTGTGGGCAATTATCATAGCTTCATACCAGGTTGCAAGCCACATGGAAACTGTAAGGGGTCTTCCCGGTCTTGCTTGTGCATTTCCCAATTCATATTTCCATCTGTTCTAGTCCATGTGGTGATCCTGGCATGATGATGTTTCACTGCTTTGCTTCATTTGTGGCCTCTTTACCAACACATTCATGTTCTGCTAGGTCAGCAGACTGGAGTGGAAGGACCCAGGAACACACAAAGCAGCCCCTTTGCCTTTCCCTCCTCTGCCCTGTGTGTGTTGCAGAAGGCATGTTCTGCATGGTTTCAACATGGCTCCCAAAGTGGTCTCTATGAATGACAGAAATGTGGGTCTTTATTTCTTCCCCCATCCTGTCCCCAAACAAACAGGTTTCATGTAATACGCACAAAGTGTGATCCAATGTAGCTGGTGCTGTGACTCAGGTGTACGGGATGACTTTGCCCAATTCGTCATTTTAGGCTCATCCAAGTGTAGGAATGAAAAGTGGATTTCATTGATATTTAAATGTGTAAATTTCATTTTTGTTAATGTTTTCCCCAATGAATTTTTAGCAATTTAACAAATAAATAATAATAAAAAGATGGCTGGCAATTGTTTTTAAATGACTGGGTTTTAAATCTAGCTTTCATGTAAACTGTATATTGGTCCAGTGGCATCTGTTGGCTTTCTTCCCACATATTGCTCCCTCTGTGCCGTTTCCCCCCCTTGTCCTAAGGGCTTGTTGCTATGACCGACAGCAAGCAAGCCTTAAGGGTTAAGTTTTGAGATTTAAATTGAGACTGGGAGGAGTTTTGTTGTTTCAGTTAAATGTATGTTTCGTTGCACTGCCTTCCCTTACAAGAGGACAATACAATTCCTTTTGCGTAAGTGGACCGGAGTCAAGCAATTCCTACTGTGAGATCCTCAGCGCCCTTTGGTTGGCTCTGTACCTTGTTATCTCTGATCCTATGCCTTGTGAGGCCGCTGGAGGGGCTATGACCTCGCATCATGAGTTGTCTTTTTCCAATTTCTCGGCTGCCCCTTAAAAAAGGGCTTAACACAACTTTGAAATAACTCAAATGACGGAGGCTGGCTATTTTCAAAGGAGCCAAAGGGATTTGGGCACTCAGTTCCTATTGCAATTCAGTGGGAGTTGGGGCCCAAGACCTTAATCCCCCACCCAGTGAACTCCATGGTGAAGCTCCCCTTGACTTCATTGGTGCAAGATCTGGACCCAACTTGCTTAGCCTCTCTCAAATCTCACCTACATTCTTGCACAGGGGCACCGTGTCCAAATACAGTGAAAACTTGATCTAGTTTATCAGGCAAACCTGATACCCTTTGTCTCATGGGGTGCTGGGTGACTACTTTCGGAGTTCCTAAGCACCCAGTGATGTGCTGAGCCCCATTCACTTCAGTGCGTCTCTAAATCAGGGCTTGAGTGCAATTTTTTTTTCTCCCTTTTCAGGACCATTTACTAACCAATTCAGACCTTTCAGAAGGCACCATGGCAGATTTTGTGGTACATCCAAGATTGAATTCTGAAGGGCGGGGGAATTATACCCCCAATATACAATTAAATGTCCAACAATAAACAAAGTGATGCGGCAAAAACATGCAGCGCATCCCTATACAATGGGGGAAGATTTTTCAAAGGTATAGATGGCAGGTGTCTACTTTTTGGTTTGGTTTTGCCTCTGAAAATTTCCCCATGGGTCTTTGGTTTTTACCCATCTAAAGGGCAAGGGCTTAATTAAACTAAGATGCATGTTGATGTGGGTCATGTGTCGTGCTAAGAGGAGCAACTGTCTGATGGATAGTCACTAGTACAGGCTTTTCTTCTGCTCTGCGCTAAGGGAAATGTTCACGAAACTTGGCTGTGATGCATAAGGGTTGAGCCATTGTTTTTTCTAGCGAGTGACAATGGGAAATGTTACTGTTTTGAAGTTTGTAATGGAAACCCCTTTACGTAAGAGGAAAAAGAGGGAATGTTATCACAAGCCTGTCTTTGAAACTCCTGCTGTTTGTGTACCTCTGTAATGATCCTTTTTCTTATTGGAGTGTCACTGTAGGGGGTCATGGGGGAGTGGCTGGGGCTGCATGCAGGCTTCTCAATAGGGTTGCTAACGTTCTACTGTACTCGCACAAAACCAAACACCTTTGCCCTGCCCCTGCTCACTCTATCCCCTCTGTCACTCGCTTTCCCCACCCTCACTCACTCATTCATTTTCACTGGGCTGGCTTGGGATTGGGTTGTGGGAGGGGGTGAGGGCTCTGGCTGGAGGTGTAGGCTCTGGGGTGGGGTCAGGGAAGACAGATTTGGGGTGCACGAGGGGGCTCTGGACTGGGGAATGGAGCTAAGGGGGTTTGGAGTATGGGGTGGGGGCTCTGGGCTGAGGCAGGAGGGGGTATGGGCTCTGGGCTGGGGGTGTGGGTTCTAGTGTGGGGCCAAAAATGAGGGGTTCAGGGTGTGGGAGGGGGCTGGGCCAGGGGATTGATGTGTGGGAGGATTGAGGGCTGGGGGTGCAGGCTCTAGTGTGGGGTTGGGGATGAGGGATTTGGGGCACAGGAGAGGTTCCAGGCTGGGGCTGAGGGGTTTGGAATGCAGGAAGGGGATCAGGACTGGAGCAGGGGCTTGGGGCATGGGGGTGCATGAGGGCTCTGGCTGGGCGTATAGGACTGGGGATGAGGGGTGCAGGAGGGTGCTTGGGGTGAGAGGTTTGGATCAGGGTTGGGGGTGCAGGCTCTGGGCAGTGCTTATCTCAAGCAGCTCTCAGAAGCAGCAGCATGTCCCTACTCCAGCTCCTACAACGAGGTGGAGCTAAGCTGCACTGCCCCGTCTGCAGGTGCTGCCCCTGCAGCTCCTATGGGCCATGGTTCCCAGGCAATGGGAGCTGCAGAGCCAGTGCCTGGGCCCGGGGCAGTGTGTGGAGCCCCCTGACTGCCCTTTCGCACAGGACCTGGACAGGGATTATGTCCCTGCTTCTGGGAGCTGTGCTGAGCCATGGCCCCTGCCTTAGGCCTGCTGCACGAGTAACCGGACTTTTAATGGCCCGGTCAGCAATGCTGATTGGAGCCACCAGGGTCCCTTTTCGACTGGAGGGTGCTGGTTGAAAACGTGATTCCTGCCAACCCTACTTTTAAAGAGGCAAAAATGGAGAGAAAAAGCATGTTGTGATATCCCTAATGCTAGTGCCTGCAGCGCTTTTGTTTGCCTCCAGGGCATGAGGTTCTGGGGCTTGCAGGGTGCAGGAGGGCAGATGAGGTGACCCAGCTCTTGCGCCATGGGCTCTCTGTTGTGCAGCACCCTCCACCTGGGGCTCCCCGGCCAGAGTGGGGTCCCTAAGCCCTGCTGTAACACACACACCAGGCAAACGTGCTGAATGTGCCAAGGCCAGGGGCCAGATGCAGGGCGTGGCTAGAGGGTGACCAATCCCTCGTGTGCACCCTTCTAGGCATCGGGTCTGAGAACAGCGAAAGTGCAAAGCTCTGGCCTCGTGCCATCACCTCCCTCGCCCGGCAGGGCCAACAGCCCGTGCACGGGGGGAGTTTCTTTGCAGAGATGTCAGCTGCACCCCGGGGCTGGAGAAACGGCCCCCGCTGGGGCAGGAGCTGCCAGGGCCCACAGGCTGCAGGCCGGTGCAGACGCAGGCAGCGCCCGGGGAGGGGAGGGGCGGGGCTGCCCTGCGCGCGGGGGCTCCTCGCGCCGTCCGGCCCCACGCGCTCCCAGCCGCGGCGGGACCCGTGCTCTGGAGCCCGCGCCGCCCTCGCGCATGCGCCGCTGCCGGGCTGGGGCAGGGCGCGGGAGCGCGCTCAGGGGGCGGGGCGAGGGCGTGCGCGCTGAGGTCACGCGGCGGCAGTGCCTGCAGGTGAGAGCGGCAGGCCCCGGCGGCGCCGGGCGCGCGCGCTCGGCGGTGCTCGCGGCGGGAACTAGGAGCCGCCCTGGCCAGGCCGGAGGCCCCCCGGGGCGGGGGCGGGGGGCCTTTGTCCCACGTCATAGTTGCTCCCCCTCCCCCACCCCAAGACCTGCCCCAGTTTCTCTGCCGCTGACTTGCTGTGTGACAAGGGCCCCTCCTTTCCCTGCTCCGTGACTCAGTTTCCCCATCTGCACCATGGGGCCTGGCAACGCCGACCAGCCCTCTCCCCTTTGCAAACCGCCCCCAGCTCCCCAGCAGAAGGCTGCTGTGTAATTGTGAGGGGGTGGCCCTGATACGTTACCAAGGGGCCCTGAGCTGTCCTCTGCCCCTGAGACGGAGACCAGCGGGGAAGGCGAACCGAGCCTGAGAAGCCCCCACAGCAGCTGCATGGAGTTTCCTCCCAAAGGAAGGAGGGGTGAATAACATTGGGGTAGTAAGAACTTTTATACAGCATGAGCCAGAGACGTTACCTGCGGGAAAACGATCATCACGTCAGTGGGTTAATAACAGGTCTTGTGTTTCAGCCTGAGGTGTCCAAGGCACTTTACATGCAGGGGAGAAACACTTCACCTACCACTGAAATGCATCCACATCTGGGGTGCAGCATGGCAGCTGTTTAACAGTGCACAGTAATGCTGCACAGTAGTATAGGATTGAATGTGAGGAGGAATCCTGTATCCAGACAAACCTACAGGAGGGATTTAAGGAGGCAGATTATAATTACCTAACCTGGAGTTTGGCCAGGATGCAAGTTAACGGGTAATTATTAGTTAAATTGGAGAAGATGGGGATTAATATGAGAACTGAGAGGTGGATAAGGAACTGGTTAAAGGAGAGACTACAGCAAGTTATACTGAAAGGGGAACTGTCAGGCTGGAGGGAAGTTACTAGTCAAGTTCCTCAGGGATCAGTCTTGGGACCAACCTTATTTAACATTTTCATTCATGACCTTGGCACAAAAAGTGGGAGTGTGCTAATAAAATTGGCATAGGACGCAAATTGGGAGGTATTGCCAATATGGAGGAGGACTGGAATATCATACAAGAAGATCTGGACAACCTTGAAAACTGGAGTAATAGAAATGGGATGAAATTTAATAGTGCAAAGTGCAAGGTCATGCGCTAGGGACTAACAAAATAATTTTTGCTATGAGCTGGGGACGTATCAGAAGCAACAAAGGAGGAGAAAGACTTGGGTATATTGGTTGATCACAGGATGACTATCGGCCACCAATGTGATGCAGCTGTGAAAAAGGCTAATGCAGTCCTATGTAGCATCAGGCGAGGTATTTCCAGTAGAGAAAGGGAAGTGTTAGTACCATCATACAAGGCACTGGTGAGACTTCATCTGGAATACCGTGTACAATTCTGGTCTCACATGTTTAAGAACGATGAATTCAAACTGGAACAGTGCAGAGAAGGGCGACTAGGATGATCCGAGGAATGGAAACCTACCTTATGAGGGGCGATTCAAAGACCTTGGCTTGTTTAGCCTAACCGAACGAAGGCTGAGGGGAGCTATGATTGCTCTCTATAAATACATCAGAGGGATAAATACCAGGGAGGGAGAGTCGTTATTTAAGTTAAGCGCTAATATGGACACAAGAACAAATGACTATAAACTGGCCATCAACAAGTTTAGGCTTGAAATTAAATGAAGGTTTCTAACCATCAGAGGAGTGAAGTTCTGGAATAACCTTCTAAGGGAAGCAGTGGGGGCAAATATACCTAACTGGCTTCAAGACTGAGCTTGATAAGTTTGTGGAGGGGATGGTAGGATGAGACTGCCTTTGATGGCATGTAGCCGAACTGCAACTGCTAGTAGCAAATATCTCCAACAGCTGGAGATGGGGGAAGCCAGCATTCGGTCTGTGCATGAAGAAGAATAGATCCCACACATCAGCAGGTCTAGGCCTGACTGTTTTCCATTGACTCTGTTGAATGTCTAGAAAATCAGTCCAGCAGCTGGCAGAGGAATAATTTATGCAGCTAACACATCTGTTCCCAGCTTGTTAGTTTCTTTGCTTTGATCAGTTGCCTTTTCCCTTAAGAAGGGGATCAAAGCTGTTCAGACATCTCCCTCCTTTTGAGAGGTGCATGTGAGGTTGGATATACAGCCTGTGCTAGTCCCGTGAGTGCTTGCAAAACCCTAGACAGGCCCCCAACTAACAATCGCATTTATTCATTGTTATGGCCTTTAGCAATACCACCTTGTGTTGTGGAATTTCCTCTCCACCTCAGGCCAAGGTGTGGAAGGGAGAGCTTCCAGGAACTCCCAGGAGCAGTAGGTGGCGGTGCTAGTGATTCACTGGTGGCATTATTCCCTTGGAATCGGTATGGCATCAGGGCTTTGGCATAGCATTCTGCTCCTGGACTAGCAGTACTGCGGCTGAAATGTTACAGCGCTGTCCTGAGCACTTGCCACCTTGAAGGATCCCCTGGCACTTTCCAGGAGTTACGCCCATTGTCCTGGCCAGATTCCAGCTAGGCTACAAGTAACTATGTTCTGCTCATCTAAACTCCCACAGCTTTCAACTGGACACGGCATTTGTCTTCATTTCTTGTCAGAAGCTGCTCTCCTGAGCTGTGTGCTGCTAAAAAGTCAGGAGCTAGCTAGAGAACTCAGCTCTTCCAAGCGGTCAGTCTAGCACCTGACACCAATGCTAAATGCTCCAAAAGAAATAGCATCTGTAAAACTGGGTGATTCCAGGGTTTCCCAGACTGTGAGTCCTGTTTGAGACAGAGCCCGTGTTTTTATGTATCCGTATTTAAATAAACACAAACAAAAGAATGACCTAGACCGCCTTGCCATCAGTCACAGATCTATAACAAAAGCCAGGCATCATCTCTGCTTTGGAAGCCTGGAGTCTGGAGAAATAATAATTATCCTGAGCTCTTACATAGCATGTGTTATCAGTAGAGCTCAATGCGTGTCACAAAGGAGATCAGGATCATTATCCCCATTTTATGGAAGGGGAAACTGAGGCACAGAAGGGCAAAGGACTCACCCAATGTTGATGGTGGGAGAGCTGGGAATACAATCCAGTTCTCCTGAGTGCCAGTCCAGTGGTTCGTCCACCAGGCTACTCTAACTCCCTTAGAGTATCTGGCAGCTGCTCGTTCTCTCTAAAATTAGCCCCATTATTATTTATTATTAATTGTCTATATTCCAGTAGCCTCTAAAGGTCCGTATTGAGATCAGGGTCCCTTTTTGCTGCACAGACACATAGTGAGAGACAGTCCCTGCCTCCACAGAGCTTACAGCCTAGACAAAGGGCGGGAGGGGAAACTGAGGCACTGAGAAGGAAATAATTTGCCCGCAGTCATAAATCAGATTAAACCTATTGTATTTTTGTTTTTTAGTAAATTTATTATCCACAGATTTAATTCCCTTCCCTTCTCTCTCTTTACACGGATTTTTTGACAATGGTCCAGTAGCAGACACTGACTCTCGCAGCCACCTGTCCAGAGATGGCAGTTTCCCCTGGATCTGTGATCGTCCCAGACTGGCACAAATCCCCAGAGGGCAAAGAGTACCTGGCCACAATCCTGCGGAAAAACAAGCGGAAATTCTTCGGTGAGTTCTCTCTGCACCCATCACCGCTGCAGGCCCTAGAGGCAGCTGGTGAGAAGAGACGACTCTATGGGACAAGATTAAGCCATAGTAATGGAGGGAAGTGGTGGGAATCAGGCTGCTAAGTGCCTTTGCTCCCCATTGAGGCTTTTAGTGGCCACCTATTTTGGTACCACTGGGGAAATAAAACTGTGAATTCAACAACGGATTATTTATAGACGTTATTGAATGGGCCTGGGGAGCAAGAGTTCTAGGCTCTGGGCTTCAATTTCCTCCTCGGTAAACTGGGAATATCATAAATATAAAGGGAGGGTAACCACCTTTCTGTATACAGTGCTATAAGATCCCTCCTGGCCAGAGGCAAAATCCTTTCACCTGTAAAGGGTTAAGAAGCTAAGGTAACCTCACTGGCACCTGATCCAAAATGACCAATGAGGGGACAAGATACTTTCAAATCTGGAGGGGGGGGGGAACAAAGGGTTCTGTCTGTCTGTGTGATGCTTTTGCCGGGAACAGATCAGAAATGCAAGCCTTCTAACTCCTGTTAAGTTACTAAGTAATCTAGCTAGAAAATGCATTAGATTTTCTTTTGTTTAATGGCTGGTAAAATAAGCTGTGCTGGAGGGAATGTATATTCCTGTTTTTGTGTCTTTTTGTAACTTAAGGTTTTGCGTAGAGGGATTCTCTAAGTTTTGAATCTGATTACCCTGTAAGGTATTTACCATCCTGATTTTACAGAGGTGATTCTTTTACCTTTTCTTTAATTAAAATTCTTCTTTTAAGAACCTGATTGATTTTTCACTGTTCTTAAGATCCAAGGGTTTGGGTCTGTGTTCACCTGTACCAATTGGTGAGGATTCTTATCAAGCCTTCCCCAGGAAAGGGGGTGTAGGGCTTGGGGGGATATTTTGGGGGAAGACATCTCCAAGTGGGCTCTTTCCCTGTTCTTTGTTTAACATGCTTGGTGGTGGCAGCATTCTGTTCAAGGACAAGGCAAAGTTTGTACCTTGGGGAAGTTTTGAACCTAAGCTGGTAAGAATAAGCTTAGGGGGTCTTTCATGCAGGTCCCCACATCTGTATCCTAGAGTTCAGAGTGGGGAAGGAACCTTGACAGGGGATAATAAGGGTTAATTCAGTACTGTTTGCAGTGTGCTTTGAGATCCTTAAATGGACGGGCAAAGTGTTACTTGCCGCATGCCCATTCAGACCCATAGCATCTGTGTCATAAGACGTCATGGGATAAGAGGGAAGGTCCTCTTATGGATCAGTAACTGGTTAGAAAATAGGAATCAAAGGGTAGGAATAAATAGTCAGTTTTCAGAATGGAGAGAGGTAAATAGTGGTGTCCCCCAGGAGTCTGTACTGGGACCACTGATGTTCAACATATTCACAAATGATCTGGGAAAAGGGGTACACAGTGAGGTAGCAAAATTTGCAGATGATACAAATTACTTAAGATAGTTACAGACTGCGAAGAGTTACAAAGGGATCTCACAAAACTGGGTGACTGGGCAACAAAGTGGCAGATGAAATTCAATGTTGATAAATGCAACGAAATGCACATTGGAAAACATCATCCCAACTATACATACAGAATGCTCGGGTCTAAATTAGCTGTTCCCACTCAGGAAAGAGATCTTGGAGTCATCGTGGAGAGTTCTCTGAAAACATCCGCTCAATGTGCAGCGGCAGTTAGACAAGCAAACAGAATATTGTGAATCATTAAGAAAGGGATAACTCAGGGATGGGCAAACTATGGCCCGTGGGGTGGATCCGGCCCGCGGGATTGCCACCCCTGTGGCGCTGCAGGCCCTGCGTCGCTCCTGGAAGCGGCTGGCACCGTGTCCCTGCAGCCCCTGGGGGAGGGGGAGGCAGAGGGCTCCGTTTGCGGCCCTCGCCTGCAAGCACCACCCCCCACAGCTCCCTTTGGCCGGGAACAGGGAACTGCGGCTAGTGGGAGCTTCGGGGGAGGTACCCACAGGCGAGGGCAGCGCGCGGAGCCCTCTGCCCCCCTGCCTCTCCCAGGGGCCGCAAGGACATGAAGCCAGCCGCTTCCGGGAGTGGCGTGGCGCAGCACGGAGCAGGACCAGGGCAGGCAGGCAGCCTGCCTGAGCCCCGCTGCGCGCTGCTGCCCCTCCAAAGCCACTCCAGGTAAGTGGTGCCAGGCTGGAGCCTGCACTCTGAACCCCTCCTGCACCCCGCACCCCAACCCCCTGCCCTGAGCCCCCTGTTGCACTACTCCCTGCACCCCTCCCTTGAGCCCCCTCCCACACTCCGCACCCCCTCCTCCACCCCAACACCTGCCCTGAGCCCCCTCATACACCTCGCAACCCCTCCTCCGCCCCAAGCCCTTGCCCTTCGCCCCTTCCTGCACACCACACCTGCACCCCAACCCCCTGCCCCAGCCCTACATTCATGGCCCTGCATGCAATTTCCCCACCCAGATGTGGCCCTCAGGCCAAAAAGTTTACCCATCCCTGGGATAGATAATAAAACAGTAAATATCATAATGCACTATATAAATCCATGGTACAGCCACACCTTGAATGCTGCATGCATATCTGGTCACCCAATCTCAAAAAAATATATTAGAATTGGAAAAGGTACAGAGAAAGGAAACAAAAACGATTAGGGGTGTGGAACAACTTCCGTATGAGGAGAGATTAATAAGGCTGGGACTTTTCAGCTTGGAAAAGCGACGACTCAGGAAGGATATGATAGAGTTTTATAAAATCTTGACTGGTGTGGAGAAACTGAATTATGAAATGTTATTTCCTCCTTCACATAAGACAAGAACCAGAAGTCGCTCATTGAAATTACTAAGTAGCACATTTAAAAGAAGCAAAAGAAAGTACTTCTTCACCTAATGGACAGTCAACCTGTGGAAATCGTTGCCTGGGGATGTTGTGAAGGCCAAAACTATAACAGGGTTCAAAAAAGAACTAGATAAGTTAATGGAGGATAGGTCCATCAATGGCTATTAGCCAGGATGGGCTGGGCTGGTGTCCCTAGCCTCTGTTTGCCAGTAGCTGGGAATGGGCAACAGGAGATGGATCATTTGATGATTTCCTGTTCTGTTCTTTCCTTCTGGGGCACCTGGCATTGGCCCCTGTCGGAAGACAGGATACTGGGCTAGATGGACCTTGGCTCTGACCCAATCTGGCCATTCTTATGTTGTGTTCTTATGTGTGAAGAGCCCACTGTTCGGTCTCACAGTTTCCAGCTCCAGCTGCTAGACCTTGTTGCCTCCATGCATGTTGTGTTCCCCCGACGCTTTACATAGTTAGATACGAGACAGGACACGGTATATCCAGGGGCTGGAAGCTAAAGCCAGACAATCGCAAACTAGAAATACAGTGCAGTTTTGTAACAGGGAGGAAGGTCACTAATCATTGGCAGAACATACGTAGGGATGGGATACAGTCTCCATCCTTGGTAGGCCTGTAAATTCAACCTGGATGTCTTCTGGAAAGATACGCTCCAGATCAAGCAGAAGTTCTGTGCTTGATGCAGGGCTCACTGGCTGAAATTCTCTGGCCTGCGTCATACACGAGCTCAGATGAGATGATCATAATGGGGCCTTCTGGACTTCTGTGGATCTATAAAGGATAGAAAATGGGTCATTCTGGGATAAATTAAAACCCAGCCAACTTGGGGTGCGTGGAGAGATTGATCCCTTAACCGGGGGCTGGGAGAGCTGCAAACAAAACTGCTTCTTGTGGAAGTTGGGTGGGGAATGTAGGGCCAAGAGACATTGACGAGTGCTGTTGTTTCATTCCAGGGCTGATTGAAAGGCCAGTGCTCCCCCCGCAGATGGCTGCCGACACTGCCAGCTATAAGATTTTTGTCTCTGGGAAAAGCGGCGTGGGTAAAACTGCAATGGTGGCCAAGCTGGCTGGCCTGGAGGTGCCCAGTGCGCATCATGAAACAACAGGTGATTGGTTGGAGGGCGGCAAAGGGCCATTGACAGGGAGTGAGACTGTCCCTCAACCTTCCTAGCACGGGGGAGAAGCAAGACAGGATGGGGGATTGTTTTTTTGGGAGGCAGCACTTTCCTGGGAACTGCTGGTGAGATCACTAGCAGCAGGACATCTTGCTCTAAGCCAAGAGATGACTTAGAGGCAGCCATAGAGGATAGGGAGCCAGAAAGGATTTCCTTACCCATCCTGGGTCAGCCCCATGCTGGTCTGCTATGAGCCATGTCCCTGCTGTCAGTGACCTGCCTATCTACTGCTTTCCAGCTCCTCTGTTTGGATTGCAGTGTAACAGAATTGAGTGGTGTCCCTTTAACTTGCTTGGGAGCCCTCCGTCTTCTATTGCAGAAGCCACCAGAACCTAACAGAGCCCCGGTGTATCTATGGAGCTAGGCCTTGTGTGTTTCTAGCTCGTTAACGTGGTTATTTGAAACCCAGCTGGGTTTGGGTCGTTTCCTCCTGTTTCTGCTGTTGTGTCGAGAGCATAGGCACAACGGGGATGGGTGAGGAGGACAGGTCTCCCTCCATCTCAGCAGGTGGCTGGAACAGAGCAGCGGCTTGGAGCTAAGGGAAGAAAACCTTCAAGCAAAGGAGCAGGAAGGAGTTCTTTCCAATGCAAGCGACTGGCCCGTGAGATAGACCCACTGCAAGTGAGAAGTCGGGGCAGTAGCACTGCAGGGACCCTGGAACTGGCTGCAGGTGGTAATAGGGCCAACTTCAGGGGTCAGCCGGATTCCAGATGCCCTTTGCCTCATTGTCCTCTTCCTCCTACTCCCCAAAACAGACACAATGCTTTCTCAAAAAGAAAAGGAGTACCTAGTGAGCTACAGCTCACTCTTATGCTCTAATAAATTTGTTAGTCTCTAAGGTGCCACGGGTACTCCTTTTCTTTTTGCGAATGCAGACTAACACGGCTGCTACTCTGAAACCTGTCACAATGCTTTCTGTTAAGCATCCAGACCTGTGTGCAGTGGTTTCCCCCAGAGGCTCATAGCACACAAGTACTTTGTGGACAGGGCAACTTCTGTAGAATAACACAACAAGCCAAAGCCGTGGGACGGTATTTTGTGACTAGAGGAGACCTGGGGCCTCAAGACTCTGGCTTCTGTTCAGAATTCTGCCACCATGTGACATTGGACAAATCGTCTTATTTGTCCTGGGCCTTCATTTCCCCTTCTGTGAAACAGAAATCCTAACCCTTTCCTGGCGGGAACGTGAGGGCCATGATGAGGTGAGTAGAACAGCAGTTGGTTGCTGGGTGTGTACGTGCAGCGTTGTTATTCTTTGGGCATCTACGTGAGCAGTGTCGTTATTCGTTGCACTGTGTCATTCTCCTGGGTCAGCCACAGACTCTCTCCCTGAAAACTGTTTGTTCTTAAACATCTTTTAAAGGCTGGCGAGTTTGGCCAATGATGGGATGTTCCCCGTGTTACAAGTGGGGAAATTGAGGCACAGGATGAGGCTGGGACTTGCCCAAGAACACGCAGCAAACTAATGGCACGGAGAGAAATAGAACCCAGGTCTAGTGACAGATCAGAGATCTGTCCATGGCCTTCGCTGCTGCCTTAGGATGGCTGCCATGCCCACTATTCGAAGAGCGTAGCAGATATCAATTGATAAAACCTCAAAATGTCCCTGTGAGGTTGGTATGTGTCAGATCTGTTTCACAAATTGGGAGACAGGCCCAGAGATTATGAAGCCCAAGGTCACAAGGGGTCATTGGCAGAGTCAGGATTAGATGCCATGTCTCCTGTGCACTGGCCACTGAATACGTGATTCCCTCCAAGCCCCGAGAAAGGGCTCTGGGTGCCCTTAGGGAGCTTGGAAGCTAAAAGCAGCGGGCGATCTCGTTTCAGGGATCCAGACGACGACGGTATATTGGCCAGCCAAGCTGAGGGACAGTGGCAGGGCGCTCATCTTCAGGTTCCACTTCTGGGACTGCGGAGAAGCAGCTCTAAAGAAATTTGATCACATCCTACCTGTGAGTCAGCCCCGGGGTTGGGGAAGCTGTCATGACCTGCTGTCTCCCTGGGAGCTGAGACTGACTCAAAACACAGAACTTGGGTCTGGATTTCGGCCTCCCAAAGCTCGGGGCATGTTCAGAACTGGGCTGGAGGGTTAAACCTATCTCCACCAGCAGGTGTTAAACACCCTTGTGGATGCTATAAACTGCACCCCATGTACATCGCAGCAAAACCACTGGGGAGGAATGGGTCTCTTAAAGGAATAAACGGCCCATGTCAGGAGAGAGAGCATGGGCTGTTGGCACAGCCTGCATGGTAAGGGGTAAAGCTGAGGGTTCACAGAAGAACTAGATACCCCCTCCCCTCTCCTTTGTCTCACTGCGGGGTGGGTCTGTATGGCACAAAGCCTGCCAGCTTGGCTCCAGAAGGAAATGTCTCTGAAACTTGTTGGGCCTGATTCTCATTTACATTTTATGCCCCTCTGGCCTCGGTGCAAATGAGAGTCAGGCCTGCTCATGTCAGGCACACCTTGCTGGGCCAGTGCTAGCCAGGACTGATGCTGGTTGACCTTTCGCACATGGGGGAACTCAGGCACGGCAGGAGGAAATGACTCGTTTCAGATCACACAGGTGTCAGTGGCAGTCAGGAATGGAACACAGATGTGTCTGCCAATCTGGGGTTAAGGCTGCTAATCAGTCACTCCCTGCACCGGCTGGGACGAGCTGTGTGCACCCTGGCTGACATCCACAGTGTCACTCCCTTCTAGGCCTGCAAGGAGAAGGCAGATGGCATCCTCTTCCTTTTTTCTTTCACCGACCGCTCATCCTTCGACGACCTCCCCAGCCAGATCTCCCGCGTCACGGAGGGATCTGAAAACCTCGTCAAAATAGTGATTGGCGCCAAGTATCCTTGACTTGCTGGCTCCACTCCACCCTGTCGATTGCTTCTAGCTCTAGTGACACCGACTGCTGGGGTTTCCCAGCATGGCACCCTCATGCGCCTCACACTGCAGTGGAAGCTCCTGGCCTGCTTGGGGTGGGGGTTAGCTAGACGCAGGCAGGTCTGTTTGCTTTCTGTGATGCTGCAGAGGAAGCTGAGAATTTTTAGCATGTGCACAGGAGTTACGCCTTCAAATCCCTGTGCAGGCAGGAACTGGTCCTAACAGGCACCTGTTAGGAGGGTCAGTATCATTAGCTCTGCTTCACAGATGGGGAAACTGAGGCTTGGAGCAGCACAGGGACTGGCCCAAAGCTACACAGGGAGCCAGTGGCAGATCTGGGAATAGAACCCAGGAGTTTGGTTGGAGGGCACTCACTGACATGTCTCCTTCGTTCTTACTGCACTAGTAAGGCCAGGGCTCAGAAACAGGCAGTATGTACCCACACCCTGTACCTGCGCCTCTCTGAAGCTGCTGTCTTGTTCTGCAGAATCTCCGCTTCCATTAGAAGCGGGGTGGTGGGGGGAAGTGGCATCAGTAGGTTGTGATTAAAGCCTCAAAAACATGAGCGGAGCGTCACCGGTGTAGGTCTGAGTCTGCAGAGCGCCTGGGGCAGTCGCTCGGAGAGGTGTGAACTGTGCTGTTCGTCTCACCAGTGCTAACTGGGGTAGATTCTGCTTATTGGCAACCCCTTGGTTGCTGGTGAGAATTGTCCAGCAGTGCTGATGCGTGGAAAGCAGGTTTGTGAGGCAGCAGCCAGGGAAGGAAGAACTGGGAGGGGCTTGTTCTGACTGCAGTGCCTGCCTGTGGGTGGGGCAGCTGTAGGGAGCAGGAGGCTGCAGCCCAAGTGCTGGACATTTCTGTGGGAGCGGGGATGCTGGGGCCCACGGAGCTGCATGCCCGTACCTCTCCCTGTGCTCTCCAGGGGTTGGGACTCAGCACGTCCCCTTCCCGGGAGCTGCCTGAGGTAAGCGTTACCTGGAGCCCGCACCCCTGCCCCACCCCTGAGCCCCCTCCTGCACTCCATACCCCTTGGCCGGAGCCCCCTCCTGCACCCC
This sequence comes from Dermochelys coriacea, assembly GCF_009764565.3. NCBI lineage: Eukaryota > Metazoa > Chordata > Testudines > Dermochelyidae > Dermochelys > Dermochelys coriacea. The sequence continues at coordinate 6,157,868 of NC_050085.1, read as the reverse complement.
AAATCCCTTATCTCGAACCCCATCCCAGAGCCCACACCCCCAGCCAGAGCACTTACCTCTCCGTACCCCATCCCCCTGCCCCAGCCCAGAGCCCTCTTCCGCACTCTGAACCCCCCATTTATGGCCCCAGCCCGGAGCCTGCACTCCCAGCCAGAGCCCTCACCCCTTCGTGCACTCCAACCCCCTGCCCCAGCCCAGTGAAAATGAGCAAGTGAGCAAGGATGGTAGAGAGTAAGCGATGGAGGGAGGGGGGATGGAATGAGTGGAGGGTGGGGCCTTGGAGAAGGGGCAGGGTCTCTGGGCAGGGGTAGGACAAAGGTGTTCAGTTTTCTGCAATTAGAAAGTTGGCAACCCTATGCATAGCCCATGGGCGTAGTCAGACCTCCCAAGGGAGAACCAAGCTCCAGGAGCTCAGTGGCGCTGGGGAACACGCATGATCCTATGTAGAGCAACTGCCTGGTCTTCTGTGGGTGGCATCTCATCAGCCACTCACATGGGCAAGACTCATCTTGTAGGCGGAGCTTGGAAGAGCACCTCCATCTTTTCCCCCTTCGATGGGACCCCGCAGTCAGGCTGTTGGAGGATGACGAGGGTGGGTGTGACTGGGGTCCCGTGGGGCAGAGTCCCTGGTTCTGTCTCAGGTTTCCTGTAGCACCCATCACACCAATCGCAGACCTGTACAGCCACATGCAGCTCTCATGCACTGCCTGGGTGTGGGTGGCACTCGTGGCAAGCAGAGAGCTGGGCAAATGGGCCCCATGCTGCCAGGAGCCTTTCCCCTTGTCCAAGCAGCCAGCAGGGAGGATGGCGAGAGAGGAAGGACTCATGTGCCACCTCCTCCCATCAGGAAGGGGGGATATTGGGCCCAATCTAGACTTGGTGGTGACCCCAGGCTGGAACGTGGCCCATTGTGTTGGGTGGAGCCATGCAGTGGTTGTGTGATGACCCGGTGGTGCACTGTGCGGGCGCCCTGTGCCATGATGAGTGCTGCCTCCTTGACGGTGCCCTCCCAGGTTCGACCAGTTCATGCACACCGACGTCACAGAGCGGGAACTGGCCGAGTTCCAGCGAGCCTGGCGCCTGCCCGTGCTGCGGATGAAGAGCGTGAACGGGCCCCGGCTGGCCGACGGGCAGACGCTGGACGGCCGTGCTGGGCTGGCGCATGTGGCACATGTGCTGAACGGGCTGGCAGAGCACCTCTGGTACCAGGACCAAGTGATGGCTGGCCTCATCCCAGCACTGCAGCCTGGCACAGAGGAGACATCCCTGTGCTGAAAATCAACTCCCCTAAAATTCCGAATGCAGCCGGCAGGTGGAGCCAGAGGCCTTTCAAAGGCTGGTCTGCTGCAGCCAGGTAAGGACCAGCTCTGGCCTCCAGATCTGGGAGCCCCCGGCCCCCACTGGCTCTCGCATCACAGAGGTGCCCTGCTCGGCACTGCCATCACGCAAACCTGCGGCCAACTTGATCTGGGGACCTTTGTTTCTGGGAGCCCTGCCCTGAGACAGGACAGGCCCGATTTCCAGAGGAGCTAAACACCCCCAGCTGATACTGACATGACTTGAGATCAGAGCCCCGCAGCCCCCAGCCTCTCATGGCGAGTACCCAAAACCACTGACCACTTCTGGCTTTAGCTTTGATCTGAGCCAGTCCAGAAGAGCTCCAGCCTGCATGCTCCTTCCTCCGTCCCTGTAGCTAACCAGGATGGCAGCAGCATCCCGGGCGACAGACCACAGGAGCCCCTTGAGGCTGGCACTAGAGGAAGCACTTTCTGAAGCGTTGTTTGGGGCTGGGGAGTTTTGCAGCTCTGGGGTAGGGCGTGCCCCAGCATTGGAGTGCCAAGGCAACAAGAGAAGCTGGGTGGATCATAGCCCACTGTGTATTTGGACGTGGCATTGCTAAATGTATCATTCGGCTGCACGCACTTTTGAAGCTCCCATCACCTTAGTATCTGGGCTGTCTCAGGGCTCAGAGGAGCTCGTCAAGGTTATTAGACATTGATAGCGCCTGTCATAGAATCATAGAATCTCAGGGTTGGAAGGGACCTCAGGAGGTATCTAGTCCAACTCCCCGCTCAAAGCAGGACCAACCCCAACTAAATCATCCCAGCCAGGGCTTTGTTAAGCCGGGCCTTGTCAAGCCAGGCCTGTCTGTGGATTGAATTGAATTTTATCCGCTGGGGGGAAGACGGGGGGGGGGGGGGTTAGCCTGCGCTGGCTCTGCCTGTGGCATGGAGGTGTCGGGTTGCAGTCCCATGTGGGACTTGAGGTGATACTCTGCCCCCTGCTTGTGCTGATCACAGGAGAGCTGGCATCATCGGGTGCTGTGGCCTGGCAGGAAGCTGGGCTGACAGCCCTGGGGGGGGCCAGCTGTGACACAAGACACTCTGCTTCAGGGGACAAAATGGAGCCCTGCCCTCAGTGGAGCTGTCAGTAACTGTCAGGCCCTGAAAACTGAGGCTCACAAAATTAGTGGCTGGGTTTGACAACATGGGCCCATGTGCTAGCCAGGAGCCCAGCACTCAGCAAAGCCAGTGCTCATGATGTTGTCCTGCAGGAATATCCCACCCTGTCCCCAGCCGCACCTCTCCGCCCAGCGAAGGGGAGCACGGGTTGGGTTCTACGGATCAACGATTGTATCCTAAAGGTGGCACTTCAGGAGCAGCCACTCAAGATCGACTAAAAGAAAAGGAGTACTTGTGGCACCTTAGAGACTAACAAATTTATTAGAGCATAAGCTTTCGTGAGCTACAGCTCACTTCAAGTGAGCTGTAGCTCACGAAAGCTTATGCTCTAATAAATTTGTTAGTCTCTAAGGTGCCACAAGTACTCCTTTTCTTTTTGCGAATACAGACTAACACGGCTGCTACTCTGAAACTCAAGATCGACTCTTTCCTTGTCACACTGACCCCTCCGGCCTATGACCCCTGTCCCTGGGCCGATGTAGTAATAGGATTTTATGTTTGTATTTTGTATAATTGTAAATAAAGGATAAAGGGTAATAATGTAGCATGTATTAAATGTATTGTGTATGATTTCACCATATGCTGCCAGCCACCCTTTCTGAATGCAGAAAGGAATGGCCTAATGGGCCATTGGTAAAGATGCATCAGCCAGAATCTGTATCTGAGCTGATTTCAAGGCAGTAACAGACCTTTTAGGGTCACCACTTTGTTGTAGGTTTAGTATTTTAAAATAAGTACAAGAATGCAATGATTGTTTTCTCTTTCATTGCTGTTTGATGTTTCTGTTCAAATGCTCTGTGTAAATCAATTCTGTGTTGTGTGTGAGTGAGGAATGTGTGTGTTAAGAGGTAAGTGTGAAGGCCATCGCTGGACCAGATGTTCTAGGGAGGAACTGAAGAGGTTGCAACATACCCCTATTGAAATGTCAGAGGAAGGCAGATTGACGACTCTAAAGTGGCACCTATTAATGGGGGCAAGATAGCTGTGATCAAACCAGCCTGGGGTAACTCCCTGAGAGACTTGATGAAAGAACAAGATAAAGGATGAGGAGGACAATTTAAGAAAACAAGCACTCGTCAAACAACAACTGAATACCGCATGACAGTGCAAATCTCATTGGTCCCAATGAAGGAAAATCACTATATAAACAGGGGGCCTTGCCATGAAACTTAGGGTTCGTCCTGCTAAGACTTCCCCGGAGCATCGTGTTGCGACTGACAGAACCCGGCTCCTCCCTACCCGTGATCAACCTAGCTGACCACTAGATTGATCTGCACTCTGGACTGGTAACTGAAACATCGAATGGCAGGACAGATAGAGAGAGAGAGGGTGTGTGATTCAATGCATATGCTAATTGTATCTTCAGTAAACGTGGCGTATTGCCTTTTCCCCTGAAAAAGATCCCGTGCGCTTCTTATAAGCATAACACCCATGCTTCAGTTTACAGGGCACCTTCTACACATCTCATGTCGCTGTGCAGTCGGACAGTGCACACCATGGCCAGCCAAGGGTTCCTCACATTGGTGAGGAGAGGCCTGTGAGGGAGGAGAGGTGACGTTAAGGGGGCAGAGTGAAGGTGGCATCTGTTGCTCTTACAACCACCCAGTTTGGCTGCAGAGTTCACCAACCCCATGAGCCCTGGGGCAAAGGTGGTAAAGTCCCCAGGCTCTGAGTGAGGGCTCGGGAATAGCAGACGAGGCTGGGGGAAGCATTTGGAAGTTATCAGAAATCGTTCAAAGCCCTCGGCCTCACCTGAGGCGAGGGAATAAAACAGACGGTGCCTCTACCCTAAGCTACTTTAGAGAGACAGCTTCTCAACAGAAGAGAGATGGCTTTTCAGAGAGGGAAATGCACACTGGTTTCCAGTCCCAGATCTTAGAAAGCTCATGTAATTAACCTCAAAATATTCACCCACCTCCCTGGCTAAGGATCACACACGTGGCACTCCAGGGAAGAATTATTGTGGGGGCTGGGAATGGAAGGCAAGTTACAACTTTACCTGTGGAATTGCTAATGTGTGTGTGAGCTTCCTGTGGGGGAGGGAATGAGTGTGGTGTGGAATTGGGGGTAAATGATCACTTGAGTCGGACCCAGAGTTCCCTTCCAGGATTGCTCCAAATACAGACAGACACCAGATGGCTCAAGAAGCGGGGGCGGCTTTCACGGAACGTGTTGGGGATCACGTTATGCTGACTGTCACCCAAACTCGCAGATCCGCGGCTGGCTTGTGCTAGGAAACATGCACGGCTCATTTCAGCTCCTGGCCAATGGTGGTGTCCAGGGGCACTGGAACCATGTGTATCATGGGGGGGGGGCTGAGAGCCACTGACCCAAACTGTAAACCCTGCCTATGATGGAGACCACTTTAAGCCAGAGGGTGCGGAAGCTCCCCTAGTTCCAGCACTTATGGCGGTGTCTCATGTGCGCTTGCCCCCACCTCGCCCCTCTGATCACATTCCTCTTCTGAGTGCAGGCTTCCTAGCTACCAGAAAAGGGTTCCAACAGCCAGGGGGCACTTCCTGGGGCGCTTTATTCAGCAAAGAAGATTTTAGGAAGTAAGTGAGATTGACAACCAACCCATCGGAGTCGTGTCTAGATGGTCTCGTCTATAGGGAGTGAGGGGAAAAGCCACTTAGATCTACTGAATCCACTGCATGGCTCCCTGGGATTTTTATTCTAATATCCCCTGGAGGGCCCCATTGAAATCAGGTCTCCCGTGTGCTGGGTGCTGCATGGACACATGGCAAGACAGTCCCTGCCCCAAGGAGCTTACAGTCTAAATAGACAAGACAGACAAAGAGTGGAAGGGGAAACTGAGGCATGGAGCAGTGAAGTGATGTGGCCAAGGGTTCAATTCCCTGTTCTGTAGGACTTCGGGCAAGTCACTTCTGCCCTGACCCAAGGTATTTAGGTGCCTAACTCCCTTTGGAATCCCTTTGGGGCTCTGCCCTTAGTTTCCCTGGGCCTCAGCTCCCCATCTGTACAGTAGGGATAACAGCCCTGCCCTGCTGTATGGGGTGCGTGTGTGTGTGTTTGAGATCCAGTTAAGGTTGTGGGGGCTCAGATGCTCTGGTGCTGAGGGGCTGCTAAGGACCTACAGAAAGGTCCTTATTGTACAGATGGGCCCAGAGAGATTACGTCTCACAGGGAATTGAGCACTAACCACTAGGCCATCTTCCCTCTCCTTGGACTAGGGGGTTTGATTCCCCCTCTTGTTTCTTCAGCTTGGCTGTTGGGGGGAAGGGGGAGCTCCACCCAGAGGGGATGAGGCAGAACAGAGCATTGGGGAGGCAGGTTGGACAGGCCAGTTTGAGGGGACGGGAAAGCCCCAGAATGACCTTGCTGGGGAGGTTTCGCTCTGACGTCTGCCCCTCAGCCCCACTTCTACTCTGGGGTCACAGCCACAGCCCCTTGGCGTGCAGCACTGCACTAGGATCCAGAGACAGATGCACTGTATGGAAACTGCACTGGCAGTAATGCCCTCACCCCGCCACTATCTCCACCACACCCTCCACTCCCTACAGCAGCTGGCAGGAGAGAATCAGTGCAGGCCCAGGGCCTCTTCCTGTGAGAGAAACACGAGCATCTTTCTCAGCGTGTCTCCACCGGCCTGGAGATCTACGCTGTCCTGTATCGGAGACAGGCTGGGGGCTGTCACGGCGTGGAGAGCTGAGGATGGAGGCCGAGACCTTTGTTGTGTCCTGGTTTTCTGGGACCATGATGAGAGGCAGACAAGGAAGATCCCTCCACCCAGGAGTCTTTGCTGAGAGTTGGAGCCAAGCTCAAGCTAACCTCTGTAAAGGTTGGGAACGCTCAAATGCTGGGGTGTGTCAGTGGCCACCATCAAGCAGGTCTTTGATCCAAAGACCATCACAGGCCTGGTTAAAGCCGTTGTGTGCACTAAATACCCTTCTCTCAGGCAAAATAGGAGGAGCAATTAAATGCCCTGTTATGGAGTGATAATTAGAAGTAATAGGAGGCTACTGCCCAAGGCACTGGATTGCATGGCAAAGCCTGAGCAGGGTTAAGCCATGTGGTCTGAGGGGCTTCCCTGGGCCTGGTGCGAATGCAGTTGCTGGGGCATCGCTTGGCAAGCTGTGTGCGCGAGTAAGGTGAGAAATCTGGCAGACAGTAAGAGAAGCAGTCCTGAGTGTGGCCTGGAGAGGGAGCAGAGAGACAGCACTCCTTGAGCACAGAACTGATTGAGGGGGCAGACTTGGGGCTTTCCGAGCAAAGGTCCTGCCTGTGTCCAAGGGAGAAGGACTGGCTGGACGTTCTGTGTAAATAAACAGGATTTCACCAAAGCAATACCTGACCCGTATCGTCCATTTCTCCTGCTAACGGAAACAGCAAGGACCTGGATGTTCACTACCTGCTCAGTGCAAAAGGGGCAACAGCTTCCATTCCCAGACTTCTGTTTTCTCAGACACCTCTGACCTGCCAGTTTGTGGCCAGCACTGGTCATAGCAGCCCCCTGGACTCCCATTCCTCAAGAGAGACTCTAGGAGCAGGATTTCCAGCCCACGGAGCATGCTGGAGAGATTTGGACGAGACATGTGGGGCAGGGCTGGCTTTGTAGTGAAACAGGGAGCTAGGGGCTCCTGGTTCTGTTTCCAGCTCTGCTGCTGACTTGCTGTCTGAATGTGGGCAAGCCACATCCCCTCTCTGTGCCTCAGTTTCCCCATCTGTAAACAGGGACTGATGTTCTGTGTTTCCCATGAGGGCTGGCAGCTCTTTATGATCATGTGTGTAAAGGGCTTTCTCTGAGTACTGGAAGGGCTGATCCATGGGCAGCAGGATCTGAACTGAACCTATGCTCCAGATCGCCACGATGGGGAGGGGGGGGATCTGGGACCCGTACATCCCTCCCCATTACTCTGTCCCTCCCTAGTCAAGCCTGGCTCTGCAGCACTTTTCCTTGCAGCCATGCTTCCTCTGCCCCCAGCCTCAATCAGAGGGTGTCAAGGTTCCTTCCCCACTCTGAACTCTAGGGTACAGATGTGGGGACCTGCATGAAAACCTCCTAAGCTTACTTTTACCAGCTTAGGTTAAAACTTCCCCAAGGTACAAACTATTTTACCTTTTGCCCTTGGACTTTCGCTGCCACCAAATGTCTAACTGGGTTTTTTATTAGGAAAGAGCTGTTTGGAAATATCTTTCCTCCCAAAATCCTCACCAAAACCTTGCACCCCCCCTTCCTGGGGAAGGTTTGGTAAAAAAATCTAACCAATTTGCAGACCCAAACCCTTGGATCTTAAGAACAATGAAAAAACATTCAGTTTTCTTAAAAGAAGAATTTTAATAGAAGAAAAAATAAAAAGAATCACCTCTGTAAAATCAGGATGGTAAATACCTTACAGCGTAATTAGATTCAAAACATAGAGAATCCCTCTAGGCAAAACTTTAAGTTACAAAAAGACACAAAAACAGGAATATCCATTCTATTCAGCACAGCTTATTTTCTCAGCCATTTAAAGAAATCATAATCCAACGCATATCTAGCTAGATGACTTACTAAGTTCTAAGACTCCATTCTTGTTCTGTCCCCGGCAAAAGCATCACCCAGACAGACCCAGACCTTTGGTTTCTCCCCCCTCCAGCTTTGAAAGTATCTTGTCCCCTCATTGGTCATTGTGGTCAGGTGCCAGCAAGGTTACCTGAGCTTCTTAACCCTTTACAGGTGCAAGGGTTTTTCCTCTGGCCAGGAGGGATTTTAAAGGTGTTTACCCTTCCCTTTATATTTATGACAGAGGGGAAGCTGGATTGGCAATACAAAGGGCCCCTTCACCCTCCCTCCAGCCCAGGAGCCTTTCCTCTAACCTTGGTGGCCTCTTCAAGGCTGGGACACTCCAGAGCTGAACTTGGATCCTGCTCATGTGCTGGCACCTGCCTGCCAGCTTGGCCTGCTCACCACTCCTGCTGATCCTTCCCAGCTGTTGGGGCATCCCAGGGATCATGCCAAGGGGAAGGAGCTGGGCGCGTATCATAGGAGCTTTGCTTGCTGCATGGCATCAGTGGCACTTGCTGGCGGAGACCAGAGTAGCAGGAAGTGGCAGCTCGTGGGGTAGGTTGTTCACTGGTCCCCTATCCAAGGGGCTCTGCCACTAGGGAAGCAGCAATGAATGTGGGTGACAGATCTGTTGGGTGTTGGACAGCACGTGGCTGAAGCCGCCTGCAGAGAGATGGAGGATGTGTTCCCACCGCAGCCAGTTAGCCCACTGTGTGCGATGCCACAGAGGCCCACAGCTCTGGATACGTGACGTGCAGAGGAACAGCTGGCTCGGAGCTGCCATGGCAGGGGTGTAGCTTTGCTTTTAATGGGACCTTTGTGCTCTGGCTGTCATCTCCTCCCAGAGAGTCACAGCGATCAAAATCAGAGACTCGCCCATCGCCTTTGGATGATGGAGCACAGACTGTCAATGCACCCAACCTGCAGCCCGCCCTCACTGCCGAGCCAGTCCTGACTCCCACCCCCACAGCTCTGCCAATCTGCAGCCCCCCTGCTATTCCAGTCCTGGACCCCTCCCAGCTGTGCCAATGCACCTGAATCACAACCCATAGCTCCACCCGCTGGTCCAGGCCGGGATCCCCATGCACAGCTCTGCCGGTGCCCGTCAATCTTGACCTGCTCCTGAGGCCAAGCCAGAACACGTGGAGGTGCCTTTTATACAGACACAGCAGGGGCCTGAGCTCAGCCAAGTCATTCTTCAGTTAGGCCCAAAGCCAGCTCAGCCTGGCCATCAAACTGAGATCATCAGCATGGGTCGCTCGCAGCCAGCGGGTCGCTCCAGATCTCTGCGTCTCTCAGCCATGCGCCACACTGGAGCCTTCCATTGCCTCCCCATCACGTGGGGACATCAGGTCATTTGCTGTCAAGCAGAGCCCGGGCTGGGTGCAAAGCCTCATGCATGGTGCCAGGGCCCAGCAGTGAACCCTAGTTCATGTGAAACAACAGGCAACGAGTGTCTTCTCTTCAAGGTGCAGGGGTGCATTGGCAAAAGGGAGCGAGAGTGCAGGGGGAGGGCGGGAAGGGGAATGGATTAATTCATCCACTGTTGGGAGGCCTCCTGGGTCTAGAAGCGGCTGCTTCTGCCCTTGTTTCCAGTGGCTTCTCTCTCTCCGTTTTTCATGGAGGCGTCTTTAATATTTAATGTCTCTTTCCACTGGGGACCAGGACTTTGCGCAAACTTGAGAGGCTGAGAGACTGAGAGAGATGCTCACAAGAACTGTAACTGACGTCATTCCTCTAATAGCATCCTCTGCAGAGAGCCCCCTTTCATGCAGCCCAGAGGAAGCTGCCGTCAGACTGGGCTGGGCCCAAGCTTTGTAAGGGCCAGAGGATTACGGATGCTGAGACCCGATGCACATGGGTCGGGATTCCAGTCCAGGCTGTTTTCTAAAACACCAGCTCACAGACTGCAGCTCTGACCTGCTGCAGGAGAGCCTGGAAGCGCAATTGACGTGGCTACGGCCAAAACCGAAACCAACGCGTCTCTTTTCCTTGCACAAAATGGCCAAAACCATAAAGAAACGGCAGAAAAGCAGCAAAGTGAACTGGGGTTTTAAAATTCATTCCCTTTCTGCGGGGGAGGGGGAATCTTATTTTTGGCTTCCCCTGGGCTTGTAGCTTAGTGGCTCTTTAGGCTAGTAACCAGCCCCTATCTAGAGCAAGAGACATGTAGATGTGCAGTTAGAGCGCTGGCCTGGGAATCAGAAGGTCAGAGTTCAATTCCTGCCATGAATGTGAGTGCCTGCTCTATGCCTCAGTTTCCCCATCTGTGAAGCAGGAGAGGGGTTGTGTAGCTTAATTCATCGAGTGTGTGCAGTGCTTTGGGATCCTGTGTGGGCAGGGGAGGGGACGCTGTTCCAAGCTGGTGCTGTTGTGGCACCAGTTAGCTGAGCATGGCTGTAACCACTAGGTGATGCTGCCTCCTACACGTAGAAGGGGGGCAAGCCCTTAATCCTTTGGCTGTGTGATTCTATCTTGCATCAGCCCTTCCTGCCCTGCTGTGCAATTCACTGCTGTTGACCCCCTGTGCCATGTGGGGCCCAGAGACCCCTCAGCCCCACATTGGAGCAGGTCTGCATCTGCGGCTCTTTGCCTGGCATGGAAAGGCTGCATCCATCTACCCCCCTCCCGCACACACCTCCCAGGACTCCAGTCTCCTCCTCCAGCAGCAGTGCCTACATCCTGCACTGATTGGAGCTCTATAATTACCAGCCACCGCCAGGCAGCTGCTGCTGCTGGACCCTGTTCCCCTGGCAGCTCCGTCGCAGGGGCGTGCACAGAGGGCAGGAACGGGGGTCCCATCGCAGCTGCTGGTTCACTAGGAATTACGATGCTTCCTTCTCCCTCTGCCATCACCTCTCACGCACCTCCAGGCTCAGGGATGCTTTGAACGGGGGCTCCTGGAGTAGAGACTGCATGCCCCCACATGCTGCTCAGTGCAGCCCTGGGGCTGGAGCCCAGGCCCCAACGGCTCTCCTTTCGGGGTAGCAATCGCTCCTGGGTACTCTCGCTCTGGTCCCCTGGGGGGGCCATGGCAGCAGGGTCCTGAGGTTGGCATCGCAGACCCAGCACCATGATCCGGAAGAAGGGGTCGGAGGCAGGCACTCAGGACGCCAGCCTGCTCATCGCCCTGGGCAAAAGCCGCTCCCGCCTGTCCAGCGGCTCCTCCGGCACCGTCTACAATGGGGTGCCCTATGGCGGCTTTGTGAGTACGAGGGGGCATGCGGGGAGAGTGGCTGACAGGGCCCTTCAGGTGGCCAGGTGCTCCAGGCCGGCAGGGCTGCTGCATAGAGAGGGGTCTGGGGTCTGCTCTTCCTGAAGCCCAATGCAACTTCGCAGACTGCAAGGGGGGGAGAACAGAATCGGGCCCAGGCGTTCCTGGAGCTCAGCAACCCCAGCCTTGTCCTGGCGGTGGCGATTGTGGGTGTTTGCCGGTGCTACCTGGCTAGGGGGCTGTTGTGATAGTGTGTGTGTGGGGGGGTATTCTTAGGTGTTCCATGGCAGGGGGTTGGGGGGTGCAGTTGGTTTCGTCCTTGTTTTCATAAATCTTGCCTGCGCCAGTGAGAAAAACACCCGGCAGTTTCCAGAGTGTCCAATGCGCATGCAGCCCAGCCCCCACGCCCCCCGGCGGAACACGGACAGGTGTGTGGAAAACCGGGTGGATTTGTTTTGTGAAAATCCCTTGCTACTCTGGCTCTGTGCCTCCAACCCACCGCTCTGCCGTCACCCAGTCTGCAGCCCCGCCCCACCCACCCCCAGCTCTCCCAGTGCCCGGCACCACTGGCCAAACCATGTATCGGTTCGGGGCCGGAGACCAACACCGGCGAAAGACTACGCTGAGACCGACAAACTCGTTTCACTTGTGGCCCTTGCAGAATTGCTGCCTTGCAGACACTAGGGCTGGTGGTTCACCCTGAGCTGTGCATGCTGGCAATAGACAAGAGACCCCCTAGATCGCTCCTGGGGAGCCAGCAGCTCCGATTCCCACGAGTGCCCCCAGCGCAGGCTGTGGGGGGCGTTGCCAGTTCCCCCCTCATCCCCAAAGGCCTCTGTGGGCCCAGGGTCTGAGCTGGGAGTGGCGAGCCCCCCAGTGCACGTTCAGTTTGCAGATTCTACTCTTTTCACAGAGGATGGACAGACAGACAGGCATGTGCGGAGCTGGCGCAGGGATCCCTCTGTCCTCCCTGGCTCAGGGCACCCCTGGCCCCAAGGAGCCTCTGCTCCAGCTAAAAACTGGGAGCTCCAACAGAAACAGCTCGCGCCACGCAGCACCCATCTGGAGGGCAGCAAAACGCCCCCGCCCGTGATCCACCCTAGACCGGCTGGTACTCCCATGCTGCCTGCCTCCCCCACGCTGCAGTATAGCAGCTGAGCCAGCTGTGGGTGGCAGCCCTGAGGCGACCAGACGGGCTTCCCCAGGCGCATCTACCACCCTGGCATCGGCTCCATCCTCCCTGCTTTGCCACAGCTGGAAATGCTGCTTTCCCAGCAGTTTCTATTCCAACCTTCCTGTTCCCCGCCCCCCCCCCCCGCAAGCCCCTCTTTCCAGGGGCGATGCCCTTGGTGGTGCTGAGTTCTGGTGGGTGGGGTGGGGTGGGGGGAGTTCGTCAATTTCACAAACTGCAGCTCTTCCTGTGTCCCCGATCTCTGGGAACCGCCTTCGTGATAGACTCCCTGCAGGAGTTTGGGGGAGGGGAGCAACAGCAGCCATAGCTGTCCAACCCCCCCCATCCAACCCTCCCCCCCCAATCCAACCCTCCCCTTTCCCTCAGTCATTCCAGAGCCCCAGCACTGCCGTTGCCCTGGTTCAGGTGAGTTTATAGTCCCAGCCCGGGGCCCTCTCCCTAGGCCAGCGGTTCTAGCTCACGGGCCGCTTGGAGCCCAGTCAGCACACAGCTGCAGCCCGTGTCCCATCCTCAGGGCCATACAGGTAGTATATGCCTTGTGTGGCTGCGGCCCACAATGGTTAGCAGGCGGGGAACCACCCCTGCTCTAGGCTAGGTCTCTGCAAAGCCCCCTCGGTCACCTACTAGGGGCATTTCAGCCACTGTCCTGGCTTAATGGTGAGGAGTGAGAGTTAGAGGAGGAGAGATCAGAGGATGCAGAACGCGGACTGGGTGGGGGGGGGGGGTCACTGCAGTTCAGGGGCTGCCCGATTTGAGCCCAACCCGGTGTGAGAATCCCCAGTAGAGTCTGGTTTCTCTCTCTTCCATGTGCTGACTTCTCCTTAAGCTAACAGAGACGGTGTCCGGGGGGTGGGGGACTCCGAACAAACCCAGGGTGGTAAGCGAGGTGAAGGTTTGGCCTTTGGGATAGCTGGCGTTCTGTAGCGCATCTGCAGAACCGTGGAGGGGGGGAGCCTGGGGCTGGGATAGTGGGGGGGCTGCAGGTCAGGACTGAGGGGCACCAGCAGGGTTGTGTGTGTGTGTGTGAGGGGGTAAGCCCAGGGCTGGTCTGGCAGGGGGCTGTGGGTCGGGTGTGAGGGGCACCGGTAGGGTTGTGTGTGTGTGTGTGTGTGTGAGGGGGTGAGCCCAGGGCTGGTCTGATGGGGGCTGGGGGTCGGGCGTGAGGGGCACTGGCAGGGTTGTGTATGTGTGTGTGAGGGGGTGAGCCCAGGGCTGGTCTGGCAGGGGGCTGCGGGTTGGGCATGAGGGGCACCGGCAGGGTTGTGTGTGTGTGTGGGGGGGTGAGCCCAGGGCTGGTCTGGCAAGGGGCTGCGGGTTGGGAGTGAGGGGCGCTGGCAGGGTTGTGTGTGTGTGTGGGGGGTTGAGCCCAGGGCTGGGTTGGGCTGGCAAGGGGCTGCGGGTTGGGCCTGAGGGGCACTGGCAGAGCTGATGGGGGGTGAGCTAAGGGCTGGGATAGCAGGGGGCTACGGGTCAGGACTGAGGGGCACCGTCAGGGTTGTGTGTGTGGGGGCATGAGCCTAGGGCTGGTCTGGCAGGGGGCTGCGGGTCAGGACTGAGGGGCATTGGCAGGGCTGTGGGGTGAAGCAGCCCACCTGGCTCTAGGTTCCTCCTCTAGGTTTCTTGAGCACGGAAACATTCCCCTGCTCCCCCCACAGAAACAACGAATCCGACCTTGGGCATGGGGACGAGGCTGGCCCGGGGCACGGGAGCCGCACAGATCTTCTCTGATCCCGTCACAGCTCCCCTGCCCCCAACACGCCTCCCCTGCCCCTCTGCCTCTCTTGTTTCCTGGCTACAGGAGGAAGAGGACGAGGACGATCCCATCTACGTGCACGCTGACAAAGGCTACAGCCCCAACGTCAGGGGCAACTACTTCCGAGATGGGCAAACCCAGATTGGTGAGCGCCCCTCTGCCTGGCAGCTCCCCGGGCCCCCTGTCTGGGAGCAGGGCTCGCGCCATGGGGGAACCAGCTGGGAGCGGGTGGCTGCCAGCCCAGGCTCTCCGAAGAGCCCAGCAGGCTCCAGCCAGAGGAGCCCAGAGAGGGACATGTAGCCGCGCAGGGCCCTCTCTGGCTGTGTGAGCTGGGCCCAGTGCAGCCCAGGAGGGAGACCCGGGTGTCTCTACGCCACCCTATGTCACTGCCCTCTGCAATCTGCCATTGAGCAGCCTCGGAGATCTTTTGCCTTGTGCCAACTGCCAATGGGCCTCCCGGGCTGTTCTGGGGGCTGGGCACAGAGATGCTCGTTGCCCCAGACAGAGGCACAAAGAGCAAGTGACTTTTTTAAGGACACCCAGGGGGTCAGCAGCGGAGCCAAGATGTGACCCTCCATCTCCTGTGTCCCAGCCCCGTGACCCTGCTTGCTCTGCGAACATGTGCTCCCTACATCTCTTTTCCTTGGCAACATCATGTGGCAGAGGCTTCCACTGGCCCCCGCCCATCCTGTGCGTGGTCTCGGTACTTTATTATCATGGTGAGTCCAGCCCTGCGGGAGGCTCCCACTCCTTGGCCCACTGCAGGGCCGGACCGCAGCCCCCTCCCCTTTGCCCCCGCAGACTTCGTGCTGGTCTGGGAGGAGAAGGTGCGCCCCCCGAAGAAGAGGAGGGGGAAGCTGGCCAGAGACGACCAGCCAGACGGGCACCGCGAGCGCTGGAAGAGGAAGTTCCTCAACAACCTGAGAAATGCCGGGCTGCTGATGGAGAAGGTGAGAGGAGAGACTTATACAGTGGGCCCCTGCCATGTGCCTCCCCCAGGTCCCTGTCGCATCCCTCCTCCCCCTGGGCCCCGGGCCCCTGCCATGTGCCTCCCCCCTCTGGTCACCACCGTATCCTTCCTCTCTCCTGGGCACTGGACCCCTGCTGTGTCCCTCCCCCCGACCCCCCCCCTCTGGTCCCTCTCCCCCCAGGTCCCTCTCCCCCGGGCCCCAAACCCCTCTAGAGTTGCCAACTTTCTAATCGCACAAAACCGAACATCCCCGCCACTTCTCCGAGGCTCCCCCCCATGCCCCGCCACTTCTCTGAGGCCCCGCTCCCACTTGCTCCATCCCCCTTCCCTCCATTGCTCGCTCTCTCCCACCCTCATTCACTTTAGCAGGGCTGGGGCTGGAGTGTGGGACGGGGGTGAGGGCTCCAGCTGGGGGTGCGGGCTCTGGGGTGGGGCCGGGGATGAGGGGTTTGGGGCACAGTAGGGGGCAGGGAGTTGGGGTATGGATGGGGTGCGGGCTCCGGGAGGGAGTTTGTGTGCGGGAGGGGACTCCGGGCTAAGGGAGGGGGTTCGGGGTGCGGGGTCCTGGTGGGGCTTACCGCAGCTCCCAGGAAGCGGCCGCCAGGTCCCTGTGGCTCCGAGGCGCATGGGCGGCCAGGGAGGTGCCGCATGCTGCCCTTGTGCTCGCAGGCGCTGCCCCTGCAGCTTCCATTGGTCGCAGTTCCTGGCCAATGGGAGCTGCGGAGCCGGCACTAGGGGTGGGGGCAGCGCCCGGAGCCGCCCTCGCGCCTAGGAGCCACAGGGACCTGGCGGCCGTGTGAATTCTGGGCAGGCAGGGAGCCTGCCTTAGCCCCGGATCCCCGCTGCCCCACCGACCGGAGCCCCCAGAGTCCCTTTTTGACTGGGCGGTCCGGTCGAAAACTGGATGCCTGGCAACCAAGGACCTTGGCGTGTCCCTCCCCTCTCCAGGCCTGACCCCCCCGCAGTGTCCCCCCCTCCGAGCCCCAGCCCCCCACCAGGTCTCTGCTACATCCCATGCCCCCACCATGTCCCTCCTTCCCAAGGCCTTGCCCCCCTCCCACGTCCCTCCCTGCTCCAGCCAGGCCTGGCTGCTGCTGCTGATTGGGGTGACTGCACTGGGGGGATCTCGAGGCCTTGCTGGCCCCAGGTGAAGGCCGTGTGGGAGAAGGCGGCTGTCTCCTGCCTGACCCCAGGGCTGTGTGTCCCATCCCTGCCCTATAGGCCCTGGCCTGGAGCTGCCCCTGGATGCTGGCACATGGCAGCTCTGCCCCCCTGGGGGCTCCGGGTTCAGCCCCCTCCTGCTTCCCCCCCAGGAGGAGACGCGGAGCGAGCGGAAGACCATCCACTACCTGAAGCTGAGCGCCCCGTGGGACGTGCTGGTGTACTATGCCCAGGAGCTGTGCATGCGAGCACCCCTGCAGGTCCGTGCGCCCCGGTGGGGCGGGGTCTCTCCCATCGGCCCCCCCATTGCCGTTTTCTGGGGGAGGGTGCCTCCCATCCAACTCTGCCAGCACCCCTCAATCCCGACCCGCAGCCCCCTACTATCCCAGCCCCCACGCCCCCAGCTCTGCTCGGCCCCCCTTGGGGTAGGAAGTAGTGGGGGGACGGGCCCCGTCTCCACCCGGAGGCGACTGTCTGTCGGGGAGGTTCCCCTGGCCGCCCCCAGCCCTGACGCTCAATCCCGGCTGCAGGCCCAGCCCAACCCGGACCGGAACAGCTCCGCCCGGGTCCTGAGGAGTCTGTGCATCCCCAACCTGCTGCACCAGCACGTCCCCAACAAGCCCATGGACTATTACACCTGCGCCTTCCAACGGTCCAAGCTGGATAAGTGAGTCTGGACGGGCAAGCGGGCCGGGGAGGGGATGGGACGGGAGGGGGCAGCCGCTCCCAATGGGCTGGGGCTGAGGGAAACCCTCCCCTGGTGACCTCAAGTTCCTGTCCAGTGATGCCGTGTGGGTAACTCGCCAGGCAGCTGCTTGTGGCTGAACGTGATGTTCATAAAATCAATAGCTTCCCTGACCCAGCTCAGCCGGTGCCCCTCAACCCCGACCCGCAGCCCCCCTGACATCCCAGCCCTTTGGCTTTGTATAGTTATGTACCGAGCCAGCCAAACACACCTGATGCCCACCTGTGCTGCCCCCCAGCTTTGCTGATGCATCTGAGCCACGACCCCTAGCCCACGGGCCTTCTCCGAGCACTGACTGGCCACTGGCCGTCGTGGGACCTGGTTTGCCGGGCGCCGTGAGAGCAATTGATCAGAGCCCCTGGTGCCCATGTCAGTGGAAGAGATTTTCCAGCCCTTGACACAGATGGGTTTGGAGTCAAGCAACCAGGGGCAGATCCCAGCCTGAATTTCAATGGGGGGAGGGTGGAAGCATTGCCAGGAAAGTAACTCCCAGCCCTCGCCTCCTGGGCTGTTTGTGCAGGGAAGCCCCCTGCTGAGGGCCTGGCCCTGCCGTTGGGATGTTCCCAGAGAGGCCAGCAGACGGTGAAGGCGACTGGAAGGGCTTTCAGAGGCAGCGGCTGCCTGTGTGCTTGAGAGCAGCCATTTCCCACCACTCAGCAAGTGCTGGCTCGGTCCTGCCTCTTGCAGGCTCATGCCCAGCCTGCTCCCACCAAGGCAGAAGAGCTGGATCGGGCCCTTTCCCTTGCTGCGTGTCAGGATACCTGGGAGGGTCAGGAATGGACCTTCCCGTCCCTTTGGGGGCTGGGTGACTCACAGGTTCTTGGCCCCGGGCCCATCACTGCAGTATCTGAGCAGTTCCCTGTCTTGACTGGGTTTATCCTCCCCGGCCAGGGAGCCTGGCCGGGGTTGGGCCCTGCTGGGCCGAGAGCCCAGAGACACTGAGTGACATGCCCAGGGTCACACAGGGAGTCTGTGGCAGAGCAGGGATTCAAACCCAGGCCTCCCAAGTCCAGGCTGCTTCCCTGACCACTGGGCCACCCTTCCTGCTACTTCCTGCTACTCACTCTGGAAGTAATCAATCCCGCACTCTGGAAGGCGCTCAGATACCCCGGTCACGGGCCCGGAATAAATCCCTGGGTGGAGGAGACCATGTGTTGCTGGTGTGACCCTCTCGAGGGCGCTGGAGCAAAGCCAACACCTCGCAGGGCCCCCCTGAGTTCATGCCTCCAAGCTCGGCCCTGGCTTGACTGGAGGCAGCAGTAGGGTTGCTAACTTTCTAATCCCTGAAAATGGAACACCCCTGCTCTGCCCCTTCCCTGAGGCCCTGCCCCCTGCCCCACCTCTTCCTTTCAGGCCCCCTCGCCCCACCTGTAGTGTGCTCCCCCTACCCCCTCTGTCGCTTGCTCTCCCCCCCACCCCCGTTGCTCACTCCCCCCTCCCCTGGGACTCAACTGGTGCCAGCAGAGCCGGGCTGGGAGGAGCTGAGGCAGAGTCTGTCCATTCGGGGCACAGCGTGGCACGGCAGGGGTCAGTCCCCAGGGCAAGGGACTGGAGTGGGGAAATCCTGGCACAGCGGAGCGGGGGGGGGATACCTGGAGTGAGGGGCTGGGGAAATCGGGGCACAGTGGGGGGCAGACAGGTAACACGCCCCCACCCTGGACGGCGCTGGCACTTACTTTGGAGCCTGCTCCAGGAGCC
Source organism: Dermochelys coriacea (assembly GCF_009764565.3). NCBI lineage: Eukaryota > Metazoa > Chordata > Testudines > Dermochelyidae > Dermochelys > Dermochelys coriacea. The sequence goes on along the minus strand of NC_050085.1, from coordinate 6,139,164 downwards.
ACCCAGTTCTCGCCAGCGGGCTGGGGGGTGGGAAGAGCAGCGGCTGCTAGGCAGAGCTGCTCCCCCAGGCTCCAGCAGCAGCGGCTGCTCTTCCCACCCCCCAGTGGCAGAGGCCAGTCACTGCAGGTAACTGGACTTTTAGCGCCTGGTCAGCTGTGCTGACCGGACGCCGCCCCGTTTCCCTTTTCAACCGGACGTTCCCGTCGAAAACCGGACACCTGGCAACCCTAGGGGACCCCAGGCCCAGGGACCAAGCCAGCTAGGCAGCACCGTCCTTGCTCTCTCTTCCCCTGGCCCGACTGCAGTGGGGCTGTTTGTTGTTTATCCCTCCCCAGGTTCCTAGGCAGCGACTCCCGGGACTCCTACTTCAGCAGCACTCAGAGACATCGCATCGTAAGTGGGGTGGGGGGAGCCTGGGGACCTCAGGGGCCTGCCCCCCTCCCAGCACTGATCTGCGCCAGCCATGCCAGGCAGCCTGAGCTCTGCTGAAGGTTCAGGCTTGGGTCCATAATTAACCCTCTTGCCCGTTGCACTAGAGGCAGCTCCGCGGACCCGTCATGTGGCGGGAGGCCAGATCAACATCCCCTAGCTCTCTAATGGGCTGATTTAACCCCCCCCTCAGATCCAGCCCACCGGCTCTGTGTGGAAACCCCAACCCAGATTCCCCCTTCATGGCTTCAGGCCCAGTTTTGTGCTTCAGCCTCTGCGGGCCCCACAGCTGGTGGGAAATGCTAGAACCAGCGATTTGTGTTCGAATCCAATCTCAGGCTCCAGGGCGTGGCTGATTGCCTGGGGAAGGGTCAGGAAGGCTCCCACTGCCCTGCATCTAGCACAGGCCAAGGGGAGAGTGGGGGCATCAGAGCCGCGGGCAGCTCCTACCTGGGGGCTGGGCCAGAAAGGTCAATGCGAAGGCTCCCATTAGCGTCCCAAGGCTCTGGTGCAAGGCCCAGTTGTGTGAGCTCCACAAGGCTGTGCCCAGCCGGGGCTTGCTGGGTTCCCGCTCCGCGTGAGCCCTGACAAGGGCAGACATAGCTGATGGCGCCGCGCCCCTCGGGTCAGCAGGTCTATGAGATCCTGGCTCGCACCGTCTACGGGAAGCGGAAACGCGCCGAGATCGGGATCAACCGGCTGCTGAACGAGCGGGTGTACGCCGCTGCCTTCCCACTGCACGAGGTAGGGGCTGCCGGGTGGGCTGCCTTCCCTCCGGAGCTGGGATGGGGGGGCCTGGGAGGGAGCCGTCCCTCTGGAGCTGGGATCGAGGGGCAGCTGCTGGCTCTGCAGGTCCTGGCTGGTCACTGCGGCCATTCAGCTGGCACTAGGCGGGGGTCCTTGGCACCGAAGAGTCTCTGCCCCGTGGTTGCCCCTTGCTGTGCAGGTGGCCGACCCATCTCCCTCTCTGTTGCCTTGACCCAGGGCCCCTTCGAGATGCCTGAGTCTGAGGTTCCCAATGAAGCCCTGAACCCTCGCCAAGTCCTCTACCGCTTCTGGGCCCAGTGGGGCTGCTGGTACCGGTACCAGCCACTGGATCACATCCGCGAGTACTTTGGGGAGAAGATTGCCATCTACTTCGCCTGGCTGGGTGAGAGCCCACCTCCTCCTCCCTTCTGTCTGCCTCTGCCCCACCACTCCCGCCACCTAGAGCATCCCAAGGGCCAGCTTGGGGCTGGGATTGAGATCACGGGGATTCTTCCTGGAGCCTGCTGGACACACAGAGCCCTGGGGTTCTCGGTGTCCTGGCCAGCAGAGGCAGACTCCCAGCACCCTGACTGATAGGGAAGGGGCCATGGGGGCAGGACCACGTGGGCAGTTCTCCTGGTTCTTTCCCTTGGTGCTGCCGCTAAGTGCCAGCATTGCCATGTGGATGCTGCCCTGGTGCCCCGTGCTCCTGCTCCACAGGGGCGTGGGCAGGCGTGGGGTGGAAGAGGGCGAGTGAGATGCCACGGGGAGCTCTGCGAATGCCTTAGACCTGCCTCCAGCCTGCCAAGTGGGGCGGGATTGTTGTCCGCATTTTACAGCTGGGGAAACCGAGGCACAGACGAGGGAGGGACTTGCCTCAAGCCACACAGAGCATCAGCCCCAGGGGTGGAACCCAGGAGTCTTGGTGCCCCACCCTTGATGGAGAGGGGAGGGAGGGGGTCTCCTATGCCCAATGTCGCCCTCCTCCGGGGGTTGGTCTCACGTGCCCATCCCCTCTGCAGGCTTCTACACAGCCTGGCTGCTCCCTGCTGCGGCCGTGGGCACCGTGATCTTCCTCGCAGGCCTGTTTGCCATGGGAACCAACACGCCAGCGTGAGTCTGTGGGGCTGGGGTGAGAAGCGGGGAGGGGGAATGGGACATGGTGTGTGTGAGGAAGACAGCTGCCATGCTACCCTTCCCCCCTCCCCCAGAGCCGCCCCACCCCTCCACCATCCAGCCCTCAGACCCAGGAATTCCCAGGCTGCCTCCAGCCACCGTCACTGTTGTGTGCCCCATGCTGCCTTCTGCAGGGCCGGTGGGGCAGGGCAGTTGGGGGGGGGCCTATAGGAGCTATTCCAGCAGCTCCTGTCACTCTCCGCTCCCAGGCCTAGCAAAAGCCCTAGGGTCACCTGCTGTGAGAAGAAAGCGGGGGGGGGGGGGAAACAGTGAGGTGCTTTGATACGTGGTGAATAGATAGAAGGATGGGTGGGTAGGTGCGCAGGTAGTGGGTGGGTGGGTGAGGGGATGATGGGTTGTTGGATGGCGGGTGGGGAGATGATAGGTAGTTGGGCGGATGTATGTAGGAATGGCTGGATGGACGGGTATGTGAGTGTGAAAGGATGCATACGTGGATGGGTGGATGATGGATAGATGGACGGGAGTGTGGGTGGATGATGGATGTGTGGAGGGATGGATGGGTGTGTGGGTGGATAATGGGTGGGTGGATGATGGACGGATGGATGGATGGATGGGGGTGTGGGTGTGTGAATGGGTGGATGGATGGGTGGGTGGATGATGGATGGATGGACCGTTGGGTGGGTGGATGGGGGGACAGGTGGGTGTGTGAATGGCTGGCTGGCTGGCTGGATAGATAGATGGATGCGTGGGTGGATGATGGACGGATGGATGGATGGGTGGGAGGGTGGGTGGATGGATGGACTTGTGTCTCTCTGGGATGAAGCCGAGCCTGATGAACCTGAGCTCCATCTCTGGGGTGAACGTTTAGAGATGTTGGCTGTTCTCCCCGCCCGAGTTCAGAGGCTGGGTGGGAGTTCGGGGCACTTACTGCTGACTCCATCCTAGGTAGTTCTGGAGCTCCCTGATGATAACTACCTGTGTAAGAACATGTGTGTCTGTGCAGACACATGCATGTGCTGGTATGTGTACATGTGTGTGCATACGTGGTGGTGCATGTGGGGATCTGTGCATGTGTATGCGTGTATGCAGTGGGGGCGGGGTTGGTGAAGCGCTAGCCCTGTGTTTCTCCTGAGGAGCCGGGCCCTGCTAACCCAGCCCTGTGCTCGCTCCCCCCAGGCAGGAGATCTGTGAGAGCGGAGGCCAGTTTCTCATGTGTCCGCTCTGCGACACGTGTGAGACCTGGAACATCTCGGAGATCTGCCCCATGGCTAAGGTAAGGGAAGGCTGCTTGGGGCTAATGCAGGCAGGGCCCAGACCCTGCTGCCCAAGGGGGCCCAGCTTGATGCAGTGAGAAATCCCTGCCTTTGGGGTTTTCCCTGCACAGATGCCCACAAAGCCATGTGTCGGAGCTCCCCGCGCTGGCGCTGCTCGGAGCTGTGCTGAGGGGAGGGGACTGGAGCTCTGACTGCAGGGGAGCCCCTGGCTACTCCAGTCCCAGCATCTCCCAGCAGGAGGCGCTGTAGGAAATGGCACAGTAGTGTCAGCCCCAGGAACTAGCGCCCCCCTGTCCCACTCAAGGTGGGAAAGGCGTAGGGGGACTGGTTCAAAGAGAGCGTCCAGCTACCCCCACACCAGCAGGAGGCGCAGTAGGGAGCAAGGCTAGGGGTGTGAGCTGGAGGCGGTGAAGATGTAAATGCAGGTGCAGGGGGAAAGGGCTTTTGCGTCTGGCGAAGAGGCCGTGCGGCCCCTCTGTTCTGTGCCCCTGCAGGTCGGGTACCTGTTTGATCACCCCGGGACGGTTTTCTTCAGCGTCTTCATGTCCTTCTGGGCTGTGACCTTCCTGGAGTACTGGAAGAGGAAAAGCGCCACGCTGGCTCACCACTGGGACTGCATGGACTTCCAAGAGGAGGAGGTGAGTTCCCACGACCATCCATCCACCGCGACTGGCTCTGTCCGTCTGCCGTCAGGCCACCTCGCTGGCCAGGATGGGTGCAAGGGTGTGTGTCGGAGATCCTTCCGTCTCCTCCCTGAGGCCAGAGGGGGCTCTGGCTGGAGACACGCCTCCCCCTGCAGGGAACGAGACCTCCTGCCCCAAAAAACAGGCACAGACCAGTGGAGTTTAAGGAGACTCTCTCTCTTCAGGCCTCCAACCACTAACTGCACCAGTCCCAGACACGGGAGCAGGGCCGAGCACAGTGATGCACTGACTCCCCCAGCAGTGGCACTGAGTTGGCAGGTGGCACCATTCCTGTATCCCCCTCGATAGCCCACCAAAAGCCCCCACCCTTCTGCTCCCCAGCTGTCCCCTCCCTTGGGCGGAGACCTGCGTCTCTCTCCCTGTTGCCTGGGGTATTTCCAGGCTGTGCAGGCCCCTGCTTACACTGTGCTATTGCCCAGCAAAGCAGGCTGGCAGGTGGCCAGCTTTGGCACTTTGCTTTCTCTCCAGAGGCTGCAAATGGTGCATTGCCTGAAGTTATACGGCACCACCCAGCTCTTCCTCAGCAAGCACATTGATTCGTATGGTAAAAGCATTGCAGAGAAAATCGATTAAACAATAAAGGAACCTGCACACGTGCTAAACAGCTGAGCAGAGATTGCCCCACTCGAACCAGGGCTGTGGCTGGTGGTTAGTTCTTCAACCCCACCTAGGAGGTTCTCCTGGGCTCCCAATTTCTGCGCCTCTTATGCTCAGAACTAGCACCCCCGTGAGTGTGAGAGTCACCCCTTTAGCCTCTCTGGGTCTCTGGAGAGCCCCTGAATAGGGCGTAAGTGGACAAAAGGCCCCCGCAGGGTGATGCGCTGAAAGGAGATCTGCAGAGTAGGTGCCTCCTCCTAGAGATTTCCTAGGGAAGCTACTTCAGCGTGTCTGGCCCCTTGTTTTAACAGTGTCCTCTGAAGCACGGAACCTTCCCAGAGTTTGCATCAGCCCCATGTCCTCCGAAAAGAAGTCACTTGCCCTCCTACAATAGGATACAAACATCGGCAGTTGTAACGCTGGGAACTCCCACGATACTTATACTTAACTCAGCAAGGAGGTTGCAGGGTCTGGGCATGCCTGCGGATGCCCAGCTGTCCAGAAGAGTCCAGCAGAGCCTGTTCTCTCCCCAGCGGGGATGCCCTGGGAGGGGGAACCACACCAGTCATGGCAGGTGAATGGGGGCTAAATCCCCCTCTGGCTCCGTTTCCCCTCCTGCAGGAGCAGCCCAGGCCTGAGTTCGCTGCCATGGCCCCGTGGATGGAGCAGAACCCCATCACAGGGGTGAAGGAGCCGTACTTCCCCAGGCGGGACCGCCTCTCCCGCGTTCTGACGGGCTCCATGGCCATTGTCATCATGGTAAGGAGGAAGGCAGGGCCCGGCTGACATCCCCTGCCTGGGTGAGGTGGAGACGTGCCCACGCAGGACACTGCCCTGTTCTTTGAACTGGCTGGCTGGGGCTCAAACTCATCTGCCACGGAGCAGGGCGAGGAGAGTGCTGACGGCGATTCCTGTCTCCAGCCTTTTTCCTCCTCTCCTGCTAGCAGATGCACAGGCTTCTGGCACCGAACACCGCTCCGCTGCCTCCTAGCTCAGGCCCTGTCCCCAAGCCAGCCTTCCTCTCCGCCCGGGACTGAGACCCGGAAAACTCATCTCATGCCAGCCATGGTGGTAGTGAATTTAAACCCCACTGACCGGGGAAGCTTAGGCCCAAAGGGCTCCCTGTCCCCCCCACCCCAGATTCCCCCCAGCGCAGCATGCAGAGACCCTGGCGGAGCTGTTAAGCACGGGCGGGTTACGAGGGAGGCCCCACGACTTGGGCTGGGTGCTGACAGCTTTGATCGTTAACAGGCATGGCAAAGAGAATGGAGGTGATTAGAACAGACAGTGCCTGGGTCGGGTGTCACTTCCAGCTTCCCCCTGCAGGGGTCACTCTCCTGAAGCCCCCCGTTAAAGGAGCCCCTGGCGTGGGTGGGAAGGATGGACTGCGCGTCTCCACGGGACATCTGTCCTCCTTCAGCTGCCTGGGGTGGGCTCCTTCCACCAGGAATGTGGCGAAGTGGCCTGGCAGAGTGATAGGGTGTCCCTCAAACCTGCGCCGAGACCCACATGGGGTCCCCCCCAGAGTGTTGGACACCAGCTCCGGGCCCCAGAGACCCCTCCCTTCACCCAGCCCCACAAGAGAATCGAGCCCAGGGCAGGCCCGGGCCGGGTGTTGGCAGGTTGGGAGGCTCAGAGCCTGCGCCTCGCTGGCACAGTGGAGCAGTCCAGATGGGGGCACTCGCTGCTCCGCGTGCCGTCCGCTCCCCGAGTCCAGTGCCGGGCCGCCCACCTCCTGCTGCTTACGCCTGGTCTTCCCCTTGCCCCCTCCCAGCTGTGTGTGGTGATGATCTTCCTGGTCTCCGTGATCATGTACCGGGGCATCATCAGTGTGATGATGTATCACACGGGCAACCCCATTCTCATGACCCAGGTGAGTCCTGTGCCTTGCGGTGACTCAGAGCCACCCCCTCCTGGACAGCCCTGTGGTCCAGCTGTGCTTGGAGTGCTGTGAGCTCCCAGGGAGCTCTGACGGACCCTGCTTGGACCCAGCGCTGTCAGTCGGCTGCTGGCCACCTAGCTGTGGCGGGCATGTTGGCTGACGGCAGCTCCTAAGGCCGCGAAAGGTGGAGCCCCAGCCAGCACTGGGCAGCTGCTGGAGAGAAGCCCACCCGGAAAGTCTATGCCAAGGCTCAGCTGGACCTGGGGCAGGGCTATGGGGTGAGTGCACTGCACTGGGACTCAGGAGATCTGGCTCTATTCCCAGCTCTGCCTTGGGGCAGGTCACTGCCCTGCTCTGCACCTCAGTTTCCACATCTATAAAATGGGGCTCGTGACCCTGACCTCCTTTGTGAAGAGCTTTGGGAGCTGGTGCTGGCTAGGAGCCAGGGGTGAGTCACGACTCAGGAAGTTCCCAGGGCTGGCGAGGCTCCCGGGAGGGAAGCGCCTTGCTTGTCTCGCTGTTTTACAGGCTGGGAATATAGCGAACATCAGCAGCACCCTGGTGAACCTAGCGCTGATCCTCCTCATGAGCCAGGTCTACACCTCCCTGGCGGAGAAGCTCACCCGGTGGGGTGAGTAGGAGAAGCCATTGGCAGTGCTGCCTGGCTGGGGCTCCCCCCAGGCTACTCCCACTGTCCTACAAAGACCTCAGCTGAGGCCCAGCCCCGGAGCTGTGGCGGGGGGGAGCATGGCTACTCTGGCTTCTGGGGCTTCAAGAGCTGGATGGTGCCACCTCAGGTGAGCTCTGGGGGGCACCCTGCATCCTTGCAAAGGTCTGACAAGTCCTGGCCTTGGCCACCTTCTGGGTGCCAACTGTGCTGTGTGGACGCGGTGGGGGCAGCGGCAGGGCTCGGGGAAAGGCTGCATCACAGATCCAAGCTCTGCTGAAATAAATATGGTTCCTCCATCCCTAACCAATTCAGCTACAGAGACCTCGGCCCATCCCCTGTGTGGGAGGAAGGAGCGGGCTGTGCGGGACCCGGCTGGTCGCTCCCATCCGCATAAGCCCTGCACCAAGGTCACCAGTGGGCGTATGGAATTTTTGATTGGCTGATGCACTTTCCACTGGTCTGTCAGGGCGTTGCTTGGGACCAAAGGTCCTGCGGGTGCCTGTATCCTCTTTACAGCCAGGCCGGCTGAGAGCCCCCATCATTAGGGGCCCTGCTGGAGAGAGAACCTCATGCAATAGGCGTTCCGAGTCCCCCAGCCACCGACTTGTGTAACAGCCCTCCCACCATCAGTCATCAAGGGGGATTGAAGCTGGGGCATTCAGCGCCAAAAGCGCCTTTCCCACTTGAGCTAAAGGAGCAACTCCATAAGCTGGCAGTAGTAGTAGACTCTTACCTTCTTACATGGACCAGTCACTACAGTGGGACAAACACCCTGACTCCTGTACTGTGGGTTCCATGTGGATGTGTATTGCTCCTGTGCCCGGCTCAGCCCTGATGGCAGACCTGTGACTAGAAACTGTTGCAGAAATCCTGTAAGGGTCTGAGCCCTGGTCTATCAGCAAGAGGTGTCGGCGTGAGCTGGGGATGGCTCAGACGTGGAGTGCAGGGAAGGGGGCATCCCCAGTGGCAGAGGAAGTGACGCTCCCTCCCGTAGTCTCATGCCTGCTGGCCCGGGGAGCTGACTGGCTACCGTGGCCGCTGGGCAGTGCCCATGTGTGACTTCCTGACACTGCCCCCTTGCGTCTCCTCCACAGAGATGCACCGGACCCAGACCCTGCACGAGGACGCCTTCACCTTCAAAGTCTTCATCTTCCAGTTCGTCAACTTCTACTCCTCCCCATTCTACGTGGCCTTCTTCAAAGGCAGGTGCGAGACGGTGTGCTGCTCCCGGCTTTGTGTGCGAGGGGCCCGGGTGACAGGGATCACATGTGAGGCAGGCTGGTCCGGTGCCTCCCTGAGGCAGGGAGAGACGGGAACTGTGTAGCAGTGAACCGGGCTCCATGGGCAGAGCTGGAGGCTGCAGCCACTTGAGAGACGTTCTGTCCCTGAGCCACGCCGTGTTCCACTGCAGTGACACGAATGATGCCGGTAAATGTGCCCAGCGTGTGTGGCACCGTGTACATGGTGCATGCACACTCACATGAGCCATAAGCATATTACATGATGGCACATGCTCCTATACATGGTGCATGCATGTCGGCATGCCTGACCTATATGGCAGTGTGTGCTGTGCATGGCACACATTAGCATGCTGGGTGGCTGTATGGTATGTTGCGCTACCCCTAATTCTGTGTCTTCCAAACACCGTTCTGACCCTGGCCATGGAGATAAGTTCTGGGGAGGGGTGGCTGGCTCTTGACACGCCTTCCTAGGGAGGGGAACCCCCTCCCTTGGAGCCACCTGCCAAACCCCAGTTCAATCACATCCTGTGTAGGGAGGGCCTGGATCCAAGGTGCACAGTGATCAGCCAGGGAGGAATGATGTGGTTACTCTGGGAGGACCAAAAAGGCAGCTGTGACTCATCTGTGGAACATCTAGCGGCTTCAGTCATGCCCGGGATCCCCATGCCATGTGTCTGCCGATGCCCCTGCACAATGGATGCGCTGTTCAGCTGTGGGCTTGGAGATTCCCCCCCAAAACCACACGTGGGCGAGGTTTATGAATACACCATTGAATCTATCACTCCCTCTCGCCCTGCATGAAACTGCTCTGCCCTCTTCCGGTGGGTCCTCGCCAGGGTTGCCAGGATCCTCTATAATTATTAACACATCATAACAGGTTTCAGAGTAGCAGCTGTGTTAGTCTGTATTCGCAAAAAGAAAAGGAGGACTTGTGGCACCTTAGAGACTAACAAATTTATTTGAGCATAAGCTTTCGTGAGCTACAGCTCACTTCATCAGATGCATTCAGTGGAAAATACAGTGGGGAGATTTATATACACACACAGAGAACATGAAACAATGGGTTTTATCATACACACTGTAAGGAGAGTGATCACTTAAGATGAGCTATTACCAGCAAGGGGGGCGGGGAAGGGAGGAAGAAAACCTTTAGTGGTGATAATCAAGGTGGGCCATTTCCAGCAGTCAACAAGAACGTCTGAGGAACAGGGGGGGGGGGGGGAGGAGAAATAGTATGGGGAAATAGTTTTACTTTGTCTAATGACCCATCCACTCCCCAGTCTCTATTCAAGCCTAAGTTAATTGTATCCAGTTTGCAAATTAATTCCAATTCAGCAGTCTCTCATTGGAGTCTGTTTTTGAAGTTTTTTTTGTTGAAGAATTGCAACTTTTAGGTCTGTAATCGAGTGACCAAAGAGATTGAAGTGTTCTCCAACTGGTTTTTGGATGTTATAATTCTTGACGTCTGTTTTGTGTCCATTTATTCTTTTACGTAGAGACTGTCCAGTTTGACCAATGTACATGGCAGAGGGGCATTGCTGGCACATGATGGCATATATCACATGGGTAGAAGTGCAGGTGAACGAGCCTCTGATAGTGTGGCTGATGTGATTAGGCCCTATGATGGTGTCCCCTGAATAGATATGTGGACAGAGTTGGCAACGGGCTTTGTTGCAAGGATAGGTTCCTGGGTTAGTGGTTCTGTTGTGTGGTGTGTGGTTGCTGGTGAGTATTTGCTTCAGGTTGGGGGGCTGTCTGTAAGCAAGGACTGGCCTGTCTCCCAAGATCTGTGAGAGTGATGGGTCGTCCTTCAGGATAGGTTGTAGATCCTTGATGATGCGTTGGAGAGGTTTTAGTTGGGGGCTGAAGGTGATGGCTAGTGGCGTTCTGTTATTTTCTTTGTTGGGCCTGTCCTGTAGTAGGTGACTTCTGGGTACTCTTCTGGCTCTGTCAATCTGTTTCTTCACTTCAGCAGGTGGGTATTGTAGTTGTAAGAATGCTTGATAGAGACCTTGTAGGTGTTTGTCTCTGTCTGAGGGGTTGGAGCAAATGTGGTTGCATCGTAGAGCTTGGCTGTAGACAATGGATCGTGTGGTGTGATCTGGGTGAAAGCTGGAGGCATGTAGGTAGGAATAGCGGTTGGTAGGTTTCCGGTATAGGGTGAAGCCCCTCCCCCCCATCTGAAAGAGGGTCAGATCCCCGAGGGGCTTTGCACAACCATCCGGTTGGCTGGCTCAGAGACACTGCTGCCCTGCTCTCCTAGCTGCAGATGAAAGTCTTTGGAGCAGATGACTTAATGCTGAATTTATGCGTAAAAAATCTCAAACCTCCTGCATGTCCTGATTTCCATCTCCCATCGCTGAAGTGCAGGTGACATTGGTTTTGGAGCTGGGAACTGGCAAACCAGAAACCTGACCTACCCCGAATTCAAACCCCTGACCTTGAGCCTGGTCCCCACAAACAGGGACCGATGTGAAATCTAGGCAGTTTGCTGGAGGATTGCAGGGATTAAATCTACCACCGGGGGAGCCCTTAGAGCCCCAGTCATGAATGACCCCCCCAGGGAACGCACATGTGGCATGTCAGAGGGTGCGGGTTAGGTTCCTTCTCCAGTCCCTGGCGGGACCGTCCTGCAGGGAAGGGGTTGGGCTGAGTCTGGGCTGCAGTTGCAGCTTCAGAGAGGAGACTGGGACGGGCACCCACGGGCTCCGTGACGCTTGCTGGCATACTGGGGGCGGGGGGAGTCTGTGCTGAAAGTGAAGTGTTGCTGCTGAATGACCCCTCTCTCGAGCCCTTCGGTACTGCAGGACTGTAGCACCGGCAGGCCCATTCCTTGCTGGGTGGATCCAGGCTAGGTCTGAGGGAGGCCCCCTGGGGCGACAGGAGTCAGCGCAGGCCGTGGGGTCAACCTGAGGGTCAGAGAGAACCGCCGGGTCTGGCTCATGTCCAGCAGACGCCCCGAAGAATCGCCTGCCTGCAGCTATCTCACTGCCTTGCAGGGTCGGATCCCTGCACCCAGCACACCCACCCCCTGTCCCTCCCGTGCCTCTTCTCCTTTCCTGGGAGGGGTAGCCGGTGCTGGGGGGGGCTGTCTCTGGGACAGCCTGGGCGAGAGCAAGGAGATGCGGAGCCAGAAAGGGCCGTTGGGCCGTCTGCTCCGCCCTGCGTGGCACAGGCCAGAGGAGGTCCCCCTGCACTGGGCCCATGCAGTTGTGCTCGGCTAAGGCAGGAAGGCAGCCGGACTGGCTCTGAAGCCCTGAGGAGACGGAGAGCCCACCCCCCTCAGCAGTCTGCCCCAGTGGTTAGGCATGGTGAGAAATGAGCCAGTCAATGCCTGCCCTGCCACAGATCAGAGAAACAACTGACCAGGCCTCTCCTGTCCCCACAGGTTTGTGGGGTACCCCGGGCAGTACGGTATGCTTCTCGGCCTGAGGAACGAGGAGGTGAGTCTCGGGGGCAGGGGACACCACAGGGAGCCTCTTGGAGCCCCAGATACGGCCAGGACCCCAGGGCGCTAGGTGCTGTACAAACCCAGAACAAAGAGCCAGTCCTCTCTCCAAAGAGCTTTGATGGTTTATCCTTTACCAACCAGACTTCCTGCTCCCTGGGGGTCCCTCCACCCTGTCCTCAGTATGCCCAGCCCTTAGGAGACTCCTCTTATGTCCCACCACAACGGCCTTAGGGACCCTGCTGGGCTTCTCTGATGCTGCCAGGCAGACAATTCTGCCCGGGGCAGATCACTGCATTTGGCAGTGGCCGCTCTCTGAGATGGGATCCAGGCCGAGAGGGACCCCGGAGGGTGGGGGCTCCCATGCTGTGAGTCTGCTGGGGCAGCCAGTGGAGAGGCAGCATGGGAGCTGCTCTGACCTGTGCTGGGAGCGTGTGGGAGCTGGACCTCTGGAGGCTCAGGTCTCTCTCCCCCAGGGCTGGGTCTGGCTGGGTTGTTCTGCACTGGGGAAGTGCAGGCCAAGCCAGCTGCTGAGCTAACCCAGCCCAGCTGAGCTTGCACTGTGCTCATGGCCTGAGTGACCGTGTGCGCCTGTCTCTCCTGGCTCCTGCAGTGCGGCCCCGGGGGGTGCCTGATCGAGTTGGCGCAGCAGCTGTTCATCATCATGGTGGGGAAGCAGATCATCAGCAACATCCAGGAGTTCGTCATCCCGTGAGTGCCCGGCGGAGCCTGGTGATGGGGGCAGCAGAAGGAAACTACCTGAAAGGGGGTTTCAAAGAGGATGGCTCTAGACTGTTCTCAATGGTAGCAGATGACAGAACGAGGAGTAATGGTCTCAAGTTGCAATGGGGGAGGTTTAGATTGGATATTAGGAAAAACTTTTTCACTAAGAGGGTGGTGAAACACTGGAATGCGTTACCTAGGGAGGTGGTAGAATCTCCTTCCTTAGAGGTTTTTAAGGTCAGGCTTGACAAAGCCCTGGCTAGGATGATTTAACTGGGACTTGGTCCTGCTTTGAGCAGGGGGTTGGATTAGATGACCTTCTGGGGTCCCTTCCAACCCTGATATTCTATGATTCTATGAAACCAGCTGGCTTGGTGTTCGGCAGCCAGGAGCTGTTGGGGTTGTGATGGGCTACACCCCATCCCATAGGGCTGGGAACCATCGGGGCAGCACATGCAGGAGCCAGAAGGCGGGGGGCGGGCCATGCTTGTAAGTGGCCAGAGCATTCGGTTACAGTCAGGAGCCTGCGTGCGTCTGTCCGTTCAGTGACTGGAAAAGGAGCTTCTAGGGGCTGAGTCGGGGCCTCGTCTGGGTGGCTCAGAAATCCAGTGCGGGTTTCTCCTCTTGCCAGGCTGGGGGGCTCTTGGCACTGACCCACTGCTCTAGCAGATGGCAGTTTCCACCTGTGATGGTTGCAGGGAAATCCTGGATAGCACCTGTGTGATATAGATTAGGACGCAGCACGTGGCCATGTGCCTCACTCCCTCTGGCTGGTATAAAAACAGCCCCCACCCTCCACACACACACGCCTAGAACCAGCCCATGGATTCTCCCCTCTCTGCAGCAAGCTGAAGGCCTGGCAGCAGAAGCGCAAGCTGGCCAGGGTGCGGGGCACGCAGATCAGCCAGGAGCCCCCGCGCTGGGAAGAGAACTACGAGCTGATCGAGTGCGAGGGGCTCTTTGAAGAGTACCTGGAGATGGGTGAGCGAGGGGCGCAGCTGGCCGGGTTAGGAGACGCGCTGGCAGCTGGTGCCCAGCGACTCTGGCTCGGCCTGCGTGGAAATCCCAGACCGCAGGTCGCTGGAGCTTCAGCCTTAATGCGGGGAGCTGTATACCCAGCCCTGCTGCTGGAGGGAGAGCCAGGGCCAGGCCTGAAAGGTGTTTGATTGATAACTAAAAGCTATTCATTCTATAGAGAGTGCTGGCTGGGGGAGCTCCCAGCCATTTGCAGCAGGGGGCGCTGTAGGGAGTGGGGCAGAAGTGCCGGCTGCGGAGGGGCACACCCAGGTACTCCAGTCCCAGCGCTTCATGGGATCCTGCTGGCGATGGGGGAGCAGACCCCGGCTGAGCGGCCGCCTCACTCCTTGCTCCCTTGGGCTTGCAGTGCTGCAGTTCGGGTTCATCACGATCTTCGTGGCTGCCTTCCCGCTGGCCCCGCTCTTTGCCCTGCTCAATAACTGGGTGGAGATCCGCCTGGACGCCCAGAAGTTCGTGTGTGAGTACCGGCGCCCGGTGGCCTACCGCACCCAGGACATCGGGGTCTGGTTCCTCATCCTGGAGGTCCTGGCTCAGATCTCCGTCGTCGTCAACGTGAGTGCAGAGCCGGCTCCTCGGAGGCTGTTCCCAGCCACAGCATCCCCAGGCCAGGCACTGAGCAGGCCTGGAACAATCCAATATCGGGTCCTCTCCCGACTCACCCTGCCCGTCCCATGCCCTGCTGGCTCCCTGCCTACATTCCCACTGCCCCCTGCTTGAAGCAGCCTCCTGCTGCTTCCCTGGCACCCTCCTTACTCCCTCTCGCCCAGCTGCCTCTGCTGGCTGCCTGCCCCGGCATGTCCCTGGCAGGAGCTGCGTGGGGTGGGCGCCACGCATACAGGGCCCTTCGTACACTAATCACCCACTAGTGTTACTGACGTAGCACAAGGACTCTGCAGGGGCCCCAGAGCACTGGACAAAGCCCAGCTGCTAAAGGAGTGGTGCCCCCAGTGAAGGTGAGGGTGGATTGTGCCCTGACTGCCTTGGGGATGGGCTCTGAAGACAGAAGGTTGCCAGAGCAGGATACCATGTGCCCCAGCTTTCCCTGCCCTTGGTGCTTCTCTAGGGGCCGGGGGTCGGAAGTGCGCCCTGTGGCACCCATCCTGGGTCCCACATGTCTCCCTATGGCTCCCAATTCCCTTCTCTGATCTCTGCCACCTGACACTTTCCAGCTGGTCTTAGGTGACTTGAGAGACAATGTTCTTTGACAGGATAACAAGCTTTGTGGGTTGGGGGAAGCAGTAGATGTGGTGTAGCTCGACTTTAGTTAGGCTTTTGATACTGTCTCATGTGACCGTCTCATAAACAAACTAGAGTAATATTGCCTAGGTGAAGCTACTATAAAGTGGGCGCATAACTGGTTACAAAACTGTTCCCAGAGAGGAATTATCAGTGGTTCACAATCATGCTGGAAGGGCATAACGAGTGGGGTCCCACAGGGATCGGTTCTGAACCTGATTCTGTTCAATATCTTCATCAATGATTTAGATAATGGCACAGAGAGTGCACTTATAACGTTTGTGGACAATACCAAGCTGGGAGGAGTTGCAAGTGCTTTGGAGGATAGGATTAAAATTCGAAATGATCTGGACAAATGATCTGAAGTAAATAGGATGAAATTCAATGAGGACAAATGCAAAGTACTCCACTTAGGAAGGAACAATCAGTTGTACAAATACACAAAGGGAAATGACTGTGTAGGAAAGAGTACTGCAGAAAGGGATCTGGGGGTCAGAGTGGATCACAAGCTAAATATGAGTCAACTGTGTAACGCTGTTGCAAAAAAAGCAAACATCATTCTGGGATGTATAAGCAGGAATACTGTAAGTAAGACACGAGAAGTCATTCTTCTGCTCTACTCCATGTTTATATGACCTCAATTGGAATATTGTGTCCAATTCTGGGTGCCACATTTCAGGAAAGATGTGGACAGATTGGAGAAAGTCCAGAGAAGAACTACATAAATGATTAAAGGTCTAGAAAACATGAGCTATGAGGGACAATTGAAAAAACTGGGTTTGTTTAGTCTGGGGAAGAGAAGACCGAGAGGGGACATAACAGTTTTCAAGCACATAAAAGGTTGGTACAAGGAGGAGGGTGATAAATTGTTCTCGTTAACCTCTGAGGACAGGACAAGAGGCAACGGGCTTAAATTGCAGCAAGGGAGGTTCAGATCAGACATTAGGAAAAACTCCCTCATTGTCAGGGCAGTTACGCACTGGAACAAGTTACCGCAGGATGATGGGAAATCTCGGTCAGTGGTGGTTTTAAAGAGCAGG
This sequence comes from Dermochelys coriacea, assembly GCF_009764565.3. NCBI lineage: Eukaryota > Metazoa > Chordata > Testudines > Dermochelyidae > Dermochelys > Dermochelys coriacea. Next base: position 6,122,998 of record NC_050085.1, on the reverse strand, counting down.
TTAGACAAACACCTGCCCGGGCTGGTCTAGAAGATACTTAGTCCTGCCTCAGGGCAGGAGACTGGACTAGATGGTCTCTCGAGGTCCCTTCCAGGTCGCCATCTCTATGTGGTCCCTGAAACCCTGCATTGACTTGGCTGCTCTCCCCCCCCGCCAGCCACGTTTCTCTCCTTCATTGCTCCCAGCAGGGCAGCCTGTGGCCCGAGCCTCCAACCCCTCCTGTGGCAGCCCCGTGCGCTCCACGGTGGGGAACCCTGGCTCAGCTGTTCTCACGCCTGGGGAGGGGGGACCGGGGGACGTCCCGGATGTCTCGCCATTGACCCCCGTCCTTCGCTCGCTCAGGCCTTCCTCATTGCCTTCACCTCGGACTTCCTGCCCCGGCTCCTCTACCAGTACGAGCATGAGAGCCAGCTGCAGGGCTACGTCAACTTCTCCTTGGCCTACTCCCCGCCACGCTACGTGGCCACCGGCAACCACACCCTGTGCAGGTGCCAGGCACAGGGAGTTGGTGGGAGGGGCAATGGGGGAGAAGGGAGGATGGAGGAGGTGGGGGGAGGGGGCAATGGGGAAAGGGGAGGGACAGCCCAGGGGGCTGGGGAGCGGGCGAGGGAGGAGGGTGATGGGAAGCTGCTGTTAAGACCCTTCCTCTCCCCAGCTGAGCAGAACCAAGGCCATTTTCAGAGGCTTCCCTGAGTCTGGGCTTGGAGCCGTTCACCGCCGGGTCACTGGGTGCAATGAAGCTGGGGCTGGTAGCAGGGGCAGTGGTTCAGGGGCTTGTGTGAGATGCGGTTGCTGGGTCTCCATCCAGTTCCCAAAGGGCAGCTGCCAGGAAGGCTCCGCCCGCCCTTGGCACCGGCTGGCCACTCACTGGCAGGTCAGCATGGACCCTGGGCTGACTGGGCCGTGGGGCCTGACCCTGGGGGGCTGTAGTTTGGGGGGGTTGGAGTGTGGGAGCTGCCAGGGCTGTCAGTCTAGTAACTTTTTCTCGCCTCACCCACCAAAGTGAGGCTCACGAGTGGGGGACTGAGCCACCCCCCCTAAGCTGCTGCCCCTCCATCCAGGTACAAAGCCTTCCGGGATGCCAATGGGAACTACACCCTCTTCTACTGGAAGCTGCTGGCCATCCGCCTGAGCTTTATCATCGCTTTCGAGGTGAGCCTCGGCCAGCGCCGTGCAGGCGTGGGCTCGGCGATCCTCCCACCGGCCCCTGTGCCGCTCAGAGCCCCTGCCCACCGGACTGGACCCAGGCCAGGCCGGGGAGCTGAGAGCGAGGCGGGGAGCGGCTGGGCTGCCCCTTCTTCTCTGCTGGGTCGCTTTAGGGTCCTGGACCATGCCCATCACCCTGGCTTATTTCTTTCCAAGTGGATCAGAAACCTCCGGGTGGGGGGGAGCGTTGCTAGTGTGAACACACCAACCTCACCCCGAGACCCCAGCACGAACCAGACCTGAGCTGTGGATCCTTTCCAAGGACCAAAAAATTTCTTTCCTGCCCCATTCCAACTATTTGGCATTGTCACCTGACTTTCAGCCCTCCTTGGCTCCCTCCAGAGACGCAGGGACCATGCCAGGGAGGCCGGCTGTACAGCACCCCCATCTGGAGGACTTTCATGACTGTCCATGACACACTTGGACGATGAATCGGTGCTGCGTATCCAAGCCCAGCTGGAGCAGAGGCTCCGGGACTCTGGCGAGAGGCCCCGTTATTGTTATGTGTGTGACCGTAGCATTAGGAGCCAACAGACACTCCCTGCCCCTGGCGATTTGGTATGAAGCTCCCAGGTCTGGGAATGCAGAGTTTTGGTTGGAGGGTAAACCTGGGGGTGTTGAAGGTGGCCAGACATCGACTGGGAGTGATTCTGACCTGGGCTGGGCCAGACGCTTGGGAATCAAAGGGAGGGGATGGACAGTGCCCAGTGTGGCTTGAAAGGCAGGGCTGGGACCAGGCCACATTCAGCACCCTGCCTACTGCTTAAAACAGTCTCAGTGAATAAGCCAGTGGCTTGCAGCCTGTGGGCTGGAGGCGAGCGGCTGCTCTCTGTGGGGCTGGGTGGACGGCCCTCCTTTGCTGTAGGGCTGGGATCTGCGTAGCTGTCAGAGCCCCTGGACTCTAGTACCTGAGCCCCACATGGTTGTCAATGTGTCTGTCCTCATGACTCCCTGATGCCCCAAAAGGCTAAGTGCCAAGTTCGGGCCCTAACCACTGGGCCAGCCTTCCCCTCTGGCCAGGACTAACAGTAGAGACAGCTGGGCCATTGCGAATAGAGCCTCTCTGAACCTTGTCCTTTCTTCTTGTTTTCCATGTGGCTTTATCCTCCCTGCCTCTCTCTTTGTCCGTCTGTCCCTGCTTCTCACTTTCTGTCTGTTTGTCCTTGCCTCCCCCACCAGCACGTTGTCTTTTTCTTCCTGCGCCTTATCGACTGGCTGGTGCCCGATGTCCCAGGGTCGCTGGAGCTGACGATCAAGCGAGAGCGCTACTTAGCCAAGCAGGCTCTGGCCGATAACCAGGAGGTGCTGCTGACGGTGAGTCGCGAGTCAGCTTCACCGGGTCAGTGTGCGAGGAGCCGGTGGGCGCGTGTCTGTCCTTGTCCTTGTGAAACAGACGCGGGCTAGTGAGTGACTAACAGGAGACCCGTGGAGTGGGAGGCCCTGGGCTGGAGAGGCTGGGAGCGGGGACAGTTGAGGTCTGGCCCCATGCGTGGAATCGCTCTGCTTCTTGCTACCTCATTGCCCTCTGCCAGCTGTTGGCCACCGGCTCTCTGCGTTGACGCATCAGGAGAGGCTGAGTTTTGTTCTGCGGTAACTTAGCGAAGTGAGGAACTCGGAGCTCTGGCTCCTGCCGGGCGCAGCGTGGACAAGTGTGAGATTCCGCACGCACAGCTCTGCTGGTGCACTTCAGTGCCCATCTGTCCAGTCCGGTCCCCCCCAACTCCGCTGTTACCCCACAACCCTCATCTGCAGCAGCTCCCCAGCTCTTCCAGCCCAGGCCTCATGAGCACCAGGGTCTGCTCCGCACTCTTGCAGGGGTTTTGTGATACGGACAAACATCTGCCAGGGTCAAGCAGAAGCCGCCAAGCTCGTATCACCTTTGGGACCCCAGATCTCTGAGTGCAGTGGGCTCCTGCACTAGCCCTCCGGGTGCCAGCTGACCCCTGGGATAGAGCTCGCCACTTCCTGTCACAAAGCAGGTGGGAGCTGATTGGTCGCGTCAGGACTCGGCCATTGGGAACAGTTGGTCTCGGTGCCAGATCCTGCAACGGGTACCAGCTGGGGCTGTGAGCTAGCCTGCTGGTACCTCGAGGTCTGTGGGCGAGATACCTACCAGTGAACTTCACTTCATGGGTTACACCACCTCCTGATGTGTGTCTGCCCCCTCTGCCACTAGGAAGCAGATTTGGTTCTGCCAGCTGGCTCATTTCCATCACTTCCACTCAACTCCAGAATGCTCTTCTGGCAGCACAAACTCTGCACCTGTAACGGGGCAGGGGTGGGGGGCTTAGCCAGTGGGATCTGCAGTTAGGGCAGCCCAGGTGACTAACCCGGACTGGATCTCTCTGCTCACCTGGAATGGGCTCTGGCGGCAGTCTGGGCTAGGATCCAGCACCCCGTTAGACAGACTCTGGGAACAGCTCCTGCTGCTGTTTCTCGATTGTTGTTGCTTGCTGTGGTATGTGTTGTGTTATGTTTGTGCAATACACACCCATGGTGCTCACCTTTCCCTGGCTCATTCCTGACATCCCGAATGTTCCCTGGCCCATCCCCACACTCTCCTGGTGGGCCCCATCAGCAGCATTCACCTGCAGGGTTACTGTGGGCAGAGTGGGCTTGGCAATGTTGCCATCTGAATGCTAAAGGGGACTGTGTGCCAGGGTGGGGAACTGCCCCCTGCCTGCTCCCAGGGCCTCCCCACAGGGGGTTGCTCCTCTCTCTTCATTCCCATTTTGGTCTCATTATTAGGGTGGTGCTGCTGCCCCCAAATGAACAGGACAGTGCGTGAGAAACATGGAGAAGCGGGGTCCGTCCCTGGGGGGCCGATTGAGACACATGGGGTGGGAGTTTCCAGAATGCTTCGCATTGCATTGTAGTTTTTTTGGGGGGGGCAACACCACCCTAATAATCAGACCAAATGGGAACCTCAACTCTGCCCATTGTCTCAGGGCTTCTGCCCCATGGGGAGCACCGGGGCTTGGGGCTCCAGAATTCAGCCCTGCTTCACCTGGCTTCAGCCCCTCAGGGGGCACCGGGGATCAGAGCTTCAACCCCGCAGCTCCTGGCTTCAGCCCTGCGGGAGGTGCTGGGGCTCACGCTCTGGGTTTTAGCTGCAAGGCCCCGCAGCTCCCCTGAAAGGGTTTATGGCCCCTCTGTTGAGAACCGCTGGTGTATGAGACACTTTCATAGAGCTGAGCTCTTCGTGTGTGAGCTGTGGAACTCATTGCCACAGGGAAGCTGGAGGCCAGAGAGGAACGGGCACTTGGGTGTATCACTGCAGCACTCGGGAGTTTACATCAACTGAAGGAAGAGTGCAGTGCTGCAGGGGGGAAATGCCACCCCCACCCAGACACAGCTCCAGTTAGCTCCTTCAGACCTTCCTGGTCTGTGTTGTCCCCCGCAGAGCTGGAATGAAGCGCCAGCACCTGCGTTTTACCCTTTCCCCTGCTTGCAGGATTTTATTACCCCTTTACCCCCGATCTAGCCACCCCCTATAGTTACAGTGCTACTGTGTGGGCCCAATCCTGCAACGCAAGGGGCCTCCCCACCCCTCGCTTGCAGGATCGGGCCCGGAGCTGAGACCGTTGGTTGAATTCTAACCCTGCTGTTCCCTCTCCACCCTGTGCAGCAAGCAGCCTTTCATCCAGCAGCATGAGCTAGCCGCGCCGGCTGGGAGCAGCCCCTGGGGGCTTGGCAGATGGGAAGGCAGAGCTGGCTGTGACCGGGGCCCCTCCACACTTGATCAGGTGACTTGCCACTGGCAGGGTCCACGGAGCTGTCCAGAGGGGCCAGCAAGGCAGCAATGGCCCATCAATGCCCCACAGATGACTTTCGACCTCCAGAGTGCCAGGGCGAGGCTCGACGGACTCGGAGACATGCCCGGCCTGGGTGTCACTAATGAGGCAGCTGGCGTGTGCGGAGCATCCCAAGCCCGGAGGAGGAAGCTGGAGCTGGCTGCCAGGGTGCTCCTGGCTGAGTTGGCCCAGTGGGCCCCTCGCTCGCCCCCAGCCTGCAAACGCTTTGCTGCCTCCAAGACGGGTGGTGATGGGTCCAAAGCTGGTCACACTCCAAGACAATCAGCAGCAGGGGCTCCATGCGTCCGGCTGACTCTGACACATGCCACGGCCCCTCCTAATCACTGTGAGTGGGGCTGGCTGTAAGGCCAAGATCACCCCATTCAGAGCGAGCGGCCCTGGGACACAGAGCAGCAGCTGGAAGGGTGCACTGAGAGAAATGCACTGCAAATGCTTCAACGCAAATGCCCCAGGGAGGAACAGTGAGACATCCCCCCGCTCTGCCCTGTTGTTCATCCCCCCGATGCACACAGTGGGTCTGAGCCCTAGTGGGCCCATAGCCCAAGTTGCTGGTGCAATTTACGGCTCCTTTCACGGCTGATCGGAGATACCAGTAGAGACAGAGACACTGTGCCAACTTTTCCCTTCCTCCCAAGGCTCTCGGTGGAATTAGTCTTCCAGCCCCAGCTCACTTACCTTCTGGGCCAAGATCGTCCAGAGAAGTTTGGTAGCAGCTCCTGCGGGCTGGGCTGGCCTCCTCCGGGCCATGACTGCAAGGGTTGTGAGGAGGGCAGGAGAGGCTGGGGGCAGCCAATAGATGCCAGCAGCCAGTGATACAACCAGGCCTCTGTGACTGTCACGTCCTGTCCCCATGTGAGAACCAGGCTGTCAATTTCTCACACTTAGAATGTTTGTGGATTGACCCCGCACCAGGGATGTAGTGATGAGCACAGGTCCTTACCAAACTGGGCTAGGGTTCTGGCTCAGTTCACAACAGAGGACACAATTAGTTAGACCCCCAAGGAGCATGCGCCTTGTTATAACTAAAGAGCACAAAGCTCCATGGCTTTCAAGCCCTAAGGTAGCACACTTACACTTAACAACTCGGATGCAATAACGAGATGAATGGGAAATGAAGCACCTCAGAAGCCCTGAATCAGGAGCCCAAAGAACCTGAAATGTCATGACTTCAACTAGATTTTTTAGACCCATCCTTTCTGTAACTACTGGGCTACATATCCAAATTCAGTCCCTCTCTGTGGCCAGCTAAGGTTTGTCCCTGTCCATTATCCATACGCGGCATTCCTAGTGTCCACAACCAAACTGCTGATCATTAACATTAATAATTTGCACTGATCATTTCTTAACAATCCCTATACAGCTGTACAGTCAAACTGTCTAGGTACCACCAGGTTACCAAACTGCCAGACTCCAAGACCCCCTGATTGCAAAAGCGGGTCTTGCAGAAACCAGAATTTGCAACCTGGGATTACGTTCTCAGGCTGGAAGCACATTAGCTAAAATCCCAGCTTTTGCATGACAAAAATGTAACCTTTCCCATGGAGACAGGCAAAGCCTAAAACTCCCAATTATTTGTGGTCACCAACCATGTTTCAATCTAATAGCTTTACAAAGCTACCACCTTGTACCACACGGGTCTCGACACTTATAGCAAGTTAAGTTTATGCATGGGACTGGGTGATAGGTCAACACAGGGCTGGGCTGGTGGGAGCCAGGGCCACTTACTCCACCAATGACATGCAGCTGTTCCAGGCCAGACTGAAGAGGGGCAGGGAGGGGATAATTTCAAGGCTATAGAAAAGCTGCCACCATTGTTTGAATTTCCTCCATGTGCATGCTCATTCCCAAGGGGAGCCACTGAATGAGGACGTTCCCTGCCCTGCTCACCTGCAGTCCCCCTAAGCACCAAAGGGAGGTGCTGCAGGGTCAATCAGACAAGGCGATCCTGGCGGGCCAAACTTTGCGGCCTCTTCCAAGTCCTCTGCACATAATGCTAGCGACTCCGCTGAGCCTGGCCTGCCTGGAGCATGCACCCCGGGCCACGCAGAGCTCCTTGTCATGCTGTATGTGCAGGGGGGTGAATAAAACCAGGAATGACCTGATGGCAGCTGGCGTGGTTGTGTGGTGAGGGGTCGGGTGAGTCGTTTGCTTGTCCAGGGGGCCTGGATCTCCAGCTCTTACTGAGTGGAGCCAGCCCCACTCTCTTGCTGGAAGATGCTTAAGTCAAACACCAGTGACTGGGCGAGGGTTGCCAACTTTCTAATCGCAGAAAACCGAACACCCCTTCCCCGAGGCCCTGCCCTCCCACTTCCCCGAGGCCCGGTCCCCATCCATCCCCTCTCCATCCATTGCTCGCTCTCCACCAACCTTGCTCATTCATTCATTTTCACCTGGCTGGGGGAGGGGGTTGGGGTGTGGGAGGGGGTGAGGACTCCAGCTGGTGGTGCGGGCTCTGGGGTGGGGATGGGGATGAGAGGGTGGAGGTGCAGGAGGGGGCTCTGGGCTAGGCAGGGAGGCTGAGGGGTTAGGAGTATGGGAGGGGGCTCCAGGCTGAGGCTTGGAGTGGGGCCAGAAATGAGGGGTTCAGGATGTGGGCTGGGGGCTCTGGGCTGGGGTAGGGGGTTGGGATGCAGGGAGTGTGGGGTGCAGGCTTCGGGAGGGAGTTTGCAGTCTCCAGGTAGTGCTGACCTCAGGCAGCTCCTGGGAAACGGTGACATGTCCCTCTGGCTCTGAGGTGGAGGGGCAGCCAGGGGCCTCTGCGCGCTGTCCCTGCCCGCAGGTACCGCTCCTGCAGCTTCCATTGGCCATGGTTCCTAGCCAATGCGAGCTGTGGAGCCAGTGCTCAGGGTGGGGGCAGCATGGTGCAGTCCCAGTCATAAGCTTTCGTGAGCTACAGCTCACTTCATCGGATGCATTTTACATCATTTAAAATGATAAATAAATGTAAAATGATGAATACATTTAAAATGCATCCGATGAAGTGAGCTGTAGCTCACGAAAGCTTATGCTCTAATAAATTTGTTAGTCTCTAAGGTGCCACGGGTACTCCTTTTCTTTTCATGATCACGCAGTTTCCATTAGTATTTACTTTATTAAAGACATTAAAAAGGGCTCTATCCATATCCAAATTAGATCCCGGAGGTCTATAGCACACCCCAAGCACTATCGTAGGAGAGGCTTTACTAGTTTTCTTCCCCTATGTAATTTTTGCCCAGACGGATTCTGTCTTATCCATTGCATCGCTTCTTATTTCTTTACATTCTACCTCATCATTGATATACAATGCTACTCCACCACCTTTACCTTTGTTTCTGTCTTTCCTAAACAGCACATACCCTTCAATACCTGTAGTCCAGTCATGACTACTATTCCACCATGTTTCTGTTATCCCTATAATATCTGGTTTCACTTCCTGCACCAGTAGCTCTAGTTCCTCCATTTTGTTACCTAGGCTCCTCGCATTGGTGTATAAACATCTTAATTTTTGCTGTTTGGCCTCGCTCACATTTTGTACCCTATTAGGCACAGTCATTCTACAGCCAGTATAACCTATTAGACTAGTATCCACACCACCCTCGCTCCTTATAGACATTCTCCTACCCACGGCTGTATCCTTTCTTACTTCGTCTTCTTCCCTCTCAATGCTAAAATCTGGCGTGGAGATTTCCTGGACATCTCCCATCCATCTCCCCCCAATTCCTAGTTTAAAGCTCTCTTTATCAGTTGTGCCAGCCTCGATCCTAGAAGTCTATTTCCTTCCCTACTCAGATGAGTCCCGCCGGCTCAGACCTCTGCGAGGGGCGGTCCCAGTGCCGCCCTGCAACACCTGCGCGGTCTGATCCCCCCCGGTCAGGGGAGTTCTGGGCTGACTGATCTCCCGGCAGTTCTCCAGTTCGCCGCCGGCTGGAGGAGAAACTGAGCGATGGGGGAGCCAAGGCAGAGAAGGGGGGGGCGTGTTGCTAAGGGAGTCGCCTGACGCTCTGTCTTGTCCCCTTCGTTCTCCAGCCCTGCGTGGCCAGGCCTCTTCTGCAGCGTTGCGGTTGAACCCTGGCCCCTGACTCTGGCCCGTGGGCGGCATCGGCCTTCCCACGGTCCCCAGCCCTGCAGGCCGCTTCCCAGGGGCAGCCCTGCTTCCCGGAGTGGCTACGATCGCCACCACGTAGGGGGCATGGTGGCTGCTCCCTTCCACCTCCTTGCGCTGGGACAAACCCCTCCAGCCCTGGCTCCTGGCTTCTCACAGGCCCTGGGGACACTGCATGGGCAGAGGGGCACCCACGTCCGGAGCACCGTGCAGTGGGGCACCCAGCAGGTTCCACCGTCTCCAGAGAGCCGGGCAGCGACAGGGTGGGTGCGCTGGAGCTGCCCGGACGGCGGACTGGCGTGGAGCTGACGCGGGGGACTTTGGTCCTTTGCTTGGTGGCCGGGGTTGTGGGGCTGGAGGGAGCTGGGGGAGCGGAGCTCAGGGCCCTCGCTGGGAAGAGCCGGGCTAAGGGCTTGCGGGGGAAGTGGCTCCTGGGGGAATCTGAACAAACTCGCGAACAAGGAGGCTAATTACGGCCCCGTGCCTGAGCTGGGGCTCTCAGCTGCTGGAATTCAGCGCCTGGAGCAGGGTGGGCGGGACAGCGCGGTCGCCCCCTGTGATTTACGGCCCAGCGGAGAAGAAGGAGGTGAAGGGAGGAAGTTTGCTGGCTCCTCAGCACTGAAATGACCCCCTGCGGCTCCCCAGCTGCGGTGGAGGAGCCCAGCCGGGAACTCTGCCTGGAGAGTGGAGCCGGATCCCAGGCACCTCCGATCCTGGGGCCAACCCCCAGAGCCAGGGCCAGCCGCCAGCTTCACACAGCGCCCGGCGGGTTGGACACCGTTGTCCCCGCTGCTTCACCAGCCCGCAGCCCCGTCACAACCGTGCTGAGCCCAGGGCCTGGACGCGCGGTGCCATCAGGTCAGGGCGGCACCCAGCCAGCTCTGGGCCACCTCCCGGCCCCGTCTCCCGATGCCAGCATGTCTCCAGGCGCCATTGCATCCCGGTGCCAACCAGCCCTGTCCCGTGCCACCCTATCCCCACCCTGCTGTGCCCCGAGCAGTGATGCCAGCCCAGGGGAGAGCGGCACTGCCCCACCCCTGGCATGGCAGCTTGTCGGCACCCCGCCTTGTCCCGGTCTGGGGCCGGGGAAGCTCTGACCATGAGCTTCCGCCCCTCCCGGGCAGGGTGATGCTACCCTGGCCTCGCAGCCTGACAGGAATTGCAGCCGGTGAGGGGTAACTCAGCCCTTGTGAAAAGCGACCGCGGCCTCTTCAGTGCCCGCAAAGGGGGTAGGTGTAGCTCTTGGCTTTTCCAGCCCCTTGGGAAGAGGGCCCCATGGGGGGAGGGTGCGCTGGGCTGCCCCCCCATATGGCTCTGAAGGGGGCCGGCAGGGAGGGAGCAGGACCTTTGGAAAGTGTAGGGGACAATTTCCTGGTGCAAGTGCTGGAGGAACCAATTAGGGGCAGAGCTCTTCTTGACCTGCTGCTCACAAACTGGGAAGAATTAGTAGGGGAAGCAAAAGTGGATGGGAATCTGGGAGGCAGTGACCATGAGATGGTCGAGTTCAGGATCCTGACACAGGGAAGAAAGGAGAGCAGCAGAATATGGATCCTGGACTTCAGAGATGCAGACCTTAACTCCCTCAGGGAACTGATGGGCAGGATCCCCTGGGAGAACAATATGAGGGGGAAAGGAGTCCAGGAGAGCGGGCTGTATTTTAAAGAATCCTTATGAGGTTACAGGAACAAACCATCCCGATATGTTGAAAGAATAGTAAATATGGCAGGCAACCAGCTTGGCTTAACAGTGAAATCCTTGCTGATCTTAAACACAAAAAAGAAGCTTACAAGAAGTGGAATATTGGACAAATGACCAGGGAAGAGTATAACGATATTGCTTGGGCATGCAGGTGTGAAATCAGGAAGGCCAAATCACACGTGGAGTTGCAGCTAGCAAGAGATGTTGAGAGTAACAAAAAGGGTTTCTTCAGGTATGTTAGCAACAAGAAGAAAGTCAAGGAAAGTGTGGGCCCCTTACTGAATGGAGGAGGCAACCTAGTGACAGAGGATGTGGAAAAGCTAATGTACTTTTTTTTGCCTCTGTCTTCACGAACAAGATCAGCTCCCAGACTACTGCACTGGGCAGCACAGCATGGGGAGGAGGTGACCAGCCCTCTGTGGAGAAAGAATTGGTTTGGGACTATTTAGAAAAGCTGGACGAGCACAAGTCCATGGGGCTGGATGCGCTGCATCCGAGGGTGCTAAAGGAGTTGGCGGATGTGATTGCAGAGTCATTGGCCATTATCTTTGAAAACTCATGGTGATCGGGGGAAGTCCCGGATGACCGGAAAAAGGCTAATGTAGAGCCCATCTTTAAAAAAGGGAAGAAGGAGGATCCTGGGAACTACAGGCCAGTCAGCTGCACCTCAGTCCCTGGAAAAATCATGGAGCAGGTCCTCAAGGAATCAATTCTGAAGCACTTAGAGGAGAGGAAAGTGATCAGGAACAGTCAGCAGGCATTCACCAAGGGCAAGTCATGCCTGACTAATCTAATTGCCTTCTATGACGAGATAACTGGCTCTGTGGATGAGGGGAAAGCAGTGGACGTGTTGTTCCTTGATTTTAGCAAAGCCTTTGACACGGTCTCCCACAGTATTTTTGCCAGCAAGTTAAAGAAGTATGGGCTGGATGAATGGACTATCACGCGGATAGAAAGTTGGTTAGATTGTCGGGCTCAACGGGTAGTGATCAATGGCTCCGTGTCTAGTTGGCAGCCAGTATCAAGCGGAGTGCCCCAAGGGTCGGTCCTGGGGCTGGTTTTTTTCAATATCTTCATAAATGATCTGGAGGATGGTGTGGATTGCACCCTCAGCAAGTTTGCAGAGGACACTAAACTGGGAGGAGAGGTAGATAGACTGAAGGGTAGGGATAGGATATAGAGGGACCTAGACAAATTAGAGGATTGGGCCAAAAGAAATCTGATGAGGTTCAACAAGGACAAGTGCAGAGTCCTGCACTTAGGACAGAAGAATCCCATGCACCGCTACAGACTAGGGACCGAATGGCTAGGCAGCAGTTCTGCAGAAAAGGACCTGGGGGTTACCGTGGACGAGAAGCTGGATATGAGTCAACAGTGTGCTCTTGTTGCCAAGAAGGCCAATGGCATTTTGGGCTGTATAAGTAGGGGCATTGCCAGCAGATAGAGGAATGTGATCGTTCCCCTCTATTCGACATTGGTGAGGCCTCATCTGGAGTACTGTGTCCAGTTTTGGGCCCTACACTACAAGAAGGATGTGGAAAAATTGGAAAGAGTCCAGCGGAGGGCAACAAAAATGATTAGGGGACTGGAACACACGACTTATGAGGAGAGACTGAGGGAACTGGGATTGTTTAGTCTGAGGAGGAGAAGAATGAGGGGGGATTTGATAGCTGCTTTCAACTACCTGAAAGGGGGTTTCAAAGAGGCTGAATCTAGACTGTTCTCAGTGGTAGCAGATGACAGAACAAGGAGTAATGGTCTCAAGTTTCAGTGGGGGAGGTTTAGGTTGGATATTAGGAAAAACTTTTTCACTCGGAGGGTGGTGAAGCACTGGAATGTGTTACCTAGGGAGGTGGTGGAATCTCCTTCGTTAGAGGTTTTTAAGGCCCAGCTTGACAAAGCCCTGGCTGGGATGATTTAGTTGGTGTTGGTCCTGCTTTGAGCAGGGGGTTGGACTAGATGACCTCCTGAGGTCCCTTCCAACCCTGATATTCTATGATTCTATGAAAGGGACATGAGCCCAAGGCAGCCCTTTTGTCCCTGTGTGTGTTAATGCACCCTCCCCCCGCATTGCTGCTCCCAGCAGGGTTCCGGGAGCGCCCCCCCGGGCCCGGTGGCTGGGAGCCTGGGGGCCCCCAGCCTGCTGTTCGAAGAGGAGCGGGTCAGTTAGCTGAGTCCGGGGCTGGGAGCGATTGCTTCTCCCCAAGTTTCATGTTCTGAAAATATCCTGATGCCATGATATAAATCCCTGGCATGGCCACCCGGGGGGTGGGGGTGGGGACTACGATAGAAGGCTATAAAATTATGACTGGTTTGGAGAAAGTGGGGTCACCCAATGAAAGTAATAGGCAGTAGGTATAAAACAAACCTAAGGAAGCATTTCTTCACACAACACACAGTTAACTGGTGGAACTCCCTGCCGTGGGATGTTATGAAGGCCAAAAGTATAACTGGGTTCAAAAACAAACTAGATAAGTGCCTGGAGAATAGGTCTATCAATAGCTATTAGCCAAGAGGGGTCCTGCTCTGGGTGTCCCTAAGCCTCTGACTGCCAGAAGCTGGGCCTGGACAACAGGAGATAGGTGTCCTGGTCTGTTCATTCCCTCTGAAGCACGTGCCATTGGCCACTGTTAGAAGCTGGGATACTGGGCTAGATGGACCATTGGTCTGACCCAGTCTGACCATTCTTATGCGCCCCGTGCAATGGCTGTGGCCCCCCAGCTGTCCCCACAATGAGAGCCCAGACTCTGTAGCATCTCACCTCACTGTCCCCTGCTGGGCGAGGATCATTCCCTCTCCAAAGTCCAGTGACTGACCACGGCTGAACCATGGAAGTGCTGCGCCACCACCTCCAGCACAAGAGACCATCCCAGCTAAGCCTGCCAGACTCAGCTCACCCACTGCCCCCGGCTGAATTCCGAGACCCCACCAAGGAGCTCCTCTAGAAGCCTGGGGCCAGAAATCTCCTTTGTAGCAGCACGCCACCCCCACTCCCTGCCCTATCATGGAGAAGCGCCTCTCCCTCTCCCCAGTGTCCCAGCAGGTGTTGCCTTCATCTCCGTCCTGGGACCCATGTTAACCCTGCTCGGCTATTCCAGGGTGGAAGACAGGGAGGCGCTTTCAGGAGCATGTCCATGTTCTGGCTTGGGAATGGCAACTAGCGTAGGAGCAAGCCCCAAGCTAGCTGGAGCATGCCGATTTCACAATGGTTGCTGTGGCCCAAAGGGCAGGACCTCACCTCTTGGCTCGCCAGCCAGGCCTGAGCAAGGCCCGTCAGCACTGAGAGCAGAGAGGCCTTTACTGTGCTGCACTCCAGGAATAACAGTCAGGTGGCAACTTGAACTGCAAGGAGGCCACATCCCTCTTTGGCATTTGCCATGATGATGACAAATAACTCCCATAGCTGGCAGCACTAATAGGCTGGTATCCTTCCTCCTCTCCCAAACAGCTCATTACTGTAGCGCCTGGAGAACCTGGCTGAGATCCAGGGCTCCGATGTGCCAGCCACTGCACATGTAACCCACACACCTCCTGGGTGTGGTGTCTGTCCCAGCTAGTGGAACCGAGACCACTTACCGAGATTAATGGGTCTGGTCTACAGCCTTGGCTAGCAGACAGTTGGCTTCTAGCTCATGCAGTAGAGGCTCAGGCACTAAGCTCCAGAGGTCCCAGGTTCGATCCCACCCACCAACAACCAGGCTCTGTCTGTGTGAGAGCCAGTCCTTGCCCCAGAGCCCTTGCAGTCTAACCAGCCATCTCAGATGCAGGCAGCAATATCACTTCCCTTAAATAGATGGCACTAAGGCCCAGATCCACGGAGAGATTTAGGCACCTATCTCTCATTGATTTCAATGGGAGTTAGGTACCTAAATAACTTTGAGGATCTGGGCCCCAGGAATTGAACAGGACTGGGGATAGAACCTAGATCTCCTGAGTCCCAATCCAGTGCTTTATTCACAGCCCAGCTTTCTTGCTCGCCTCTTCTGTGACCCAGCTGCTGGTGAGAGGGCCGTCAGACTCTGAACCAGTGGTGAGCAGCCAGACTTCCCCCCTGCCCTGTGCTGGCATCCTGCCCCCCAACGGCCCTGTATAGAGCTGACAGGGGAGTTGAGTCTCCCTGGCCTCTCTGCCCAGATCTACCCCCAGCAGTTGTTGCCAGGTGTGGTTTTGTGGAAACTGGGCCCAGACCCCCAAACTCATTTTGCAGCCAGTCAGAGGATGGTCAAGCTGTTGCAGGAGGCTGCGGGACCATGCAGTGCCCTGCCGGGGGGAGCTGTGGCACCATCAGTGGGTTCAGTGATCCGCTTTGCAGGGCACAGGGCCACATCTCCATGCCACACAGGGCAGGTTGTGGGCTGCGCCTATGGGGATGTGGCCCTGGGGATGCCAGCTGCACACACACAAGCCCTTGTATTCCCTGGCTGCATCGCTGGGCTCTGGGAGGGGCTGGCTATCTCCAATGGGGCCAGGCTGTAAGACACTTGCGGACTGGATTTTGGATGGGGAAACTGCAATTTTGACATGCCGCAGTGGGTGCTGCAAACTTGAGCGGGGCAGCAACCCTGGGCGTGACGAGGTCGCAATGCCATGCACTCAAATTCGGCCCCTTTTCTCTCGAGGGCCAAGTTGTTACAAACCTGCCCAAAAGGGCTCTCAAAGGCTGCAGATCTTGTACCAGCCGGCGAAAGGCGGGAGAGGGACATGACCAAGAAAAGACAGTGGCTGACTTTGTAAGCTGTGACTGTTCAGTTTGGTGGCCAATCTTTTACTGCCCGTTCATGTGTTCTGCATTAAAGGCGGGGCAGTTATTGTTCGCTGAGTTTTGTGACAAGTAACACAAGGCATGGAAAATGCTCCCTTGCAAGTGATGACTTGCCAGCCAGTGATAGAGGGACTCGTTTGAATCCCACAAATGTGCTAGGAAATTATTTGCATGGTTTTTTTCCTCTGTGTGTTTGAACAGATGCTGGGCATCCATCTGGAAAGCAGGGATCCAGTAGCAAGCCCTTGCGAGTTTGTGTATGGTACGTGAACTGACTGCACCAAACCCACAACTTAAACAAACCGTGGCCACAACTTTTGAGCCCCCCAAATGGCTACTTCCTCACAGTGTTCCCCTGGGGCATCCTAGAGGGACTCTGCACTAGCTCCATTACTCTGTGATTTCAAGGGCAGCTATTTAAGGGAATAAAGGTTTTCCCAGAGGTTCCAATTGTGGTGTATTGAAAACTGTGTCAAAATTACAGGCTGTCACATTAAATCCTGAGGTTTTTTTCCTAGCCTGGCTTGCAGGCGAGAGGGGGCTCTGCAGGGAAGCCTGCAATCTGGTTTTAGAAGTCAGTCTGCAGAGAGCCAGCCTAAAGGAAGGGGGGATGAATTGTGCCTCTGTTAGGGAGCAGCCTGTTTTGTCTCACTCTGGTTTGGGCTTTTTGTGCGTTAGGAATCTGGATTCTAGGAAATAAAGTGAAGTGACAGTGCACCCTTCCAGCTAGAATGTTTTGATGTTTTTATCTAATTTCTCTGTGTGCTGTGAATGTAACATCATGGCCCATTGGAGAGCCGCAGAGCAAGTGCAAGGGGTTGAACCCCTCCACAAGGAGTACCCAGCAGGTCATAGAATCATAGAATATCAGGGTTGGAAGGGACCTCAGGAAGTCATCTAGTCCAACCCCCTGCTCAAAGCAGGACCAAGTCCCAGTTAAATCATCCTAGCCAGGGCTTTGTCAAGCCTGACCTTAAAAACCTCTAAGGAAGGAGATTCTACCACCTCCCTAGGTAACGCATTCCAGTGTTTCACCACCCTCTTAGTGAAAAAGTTTTTCTTAATATCCAATCTAAACCTCCCCCATTGCAACTTGAGACCATTACTCCTCGTTCTGTCATCTGCTACCATTGAGAACAGTCTAGAGCCATCCTCTTTGAAACCCCCTTTCAGGTAGTTGAAAGCAGCTATCAAATCCCCCCTCATTCTTCTCTTCTGCAGACTAAACAATCCCAGCTCCCTCAGCCTCTCCTCATAAGTCATGTGCTCTAGACCCCTAATCATTTTTGTTGCCCTTCGCTGTACTCTTTCCAATTTATCCACATCCTTCTTGTAGTGTGGGGCCCAAAACTGGACACAGTACTCCAGATGAGGCCTCACCAGTGTCGAATAGAGGGGAACGATCACGTCCCTCGATCTGCTCGCTATGCCCCTACTTATACATCCCAAAATGCCATTGGCCTTCTTGGCAACAAGGGCACACTGCTGACTCATATCCAGCTTCTCGTCCACTGTCACCCCTAGGTCCTTTTCCGCAGAACTGCTGCCGAGCCATTCGGTCCCTAGTCTGTAGCGGTGCATTGGATTCTTCCATCCTAAGTGCAGGACCCTGCACTTATCCTTATTGAACCTCGTTAGATTTCTTTTGGCCCAATCTTCCAATTTCTCTAGGTCCTTCTGTATCCTATCCCTCCCCTCCAGCGTATCTACCACTCCTCCCAGTTTAGTATCATCCGCAAATTTGCTGAGAGTGCAATCCACACCATCCTCCAGATCATTTATGAAGATATTGAACAAAACGGGCCCCAGGACCGACCCCTGGGGCACTCCACTTGACACCGGCTGCCAACTAGACATGGAGCCATTGATCACTACCCGTTGAGCCCGACAATCTAGCCAGCTTTCTACCCACCTTATAGTGCATTCATCCAGCCCATACTTCCTTAACTTGCTGACAAGAATGCTGTGGGAGACCGTGTCAAAAGCTTTGCTAAAGTCAAGAAACAATACATCCACTGCTTTCCCTTCATCCACAGAACCAGTAATCTCATCATAAAAGGCGATTAGATTAGTCAGGCATGACCTTCCCTTGGTGAATCCATGCTGACTGTTCCTGATCACTTTCCTCTCCTCTAAGTGCTTCAGGATTGATTCTTTGAGGACCTGCTCCATGATTTTTCCAGGGACTGAGGTGAGGCTGACCGGCCTGTAGTTCCCAGGATCCTCCTTCTTCCCTTTTTTAAAGATGGGCACTACATTAGCCTTTTTCCAGTCATCCGGGACTTCCCCCGTTCGCCACGAGTTTTCAAAGATAATGGCCAAGGGCTCTGCAATCACAGCCGCCAATTCCCTCAGCACTCTCGGATGCAATTCGTCCGGCCCCATGGACTTGTGCACGTCCAGCTTTTCTAAATAGTCCCTAACCACCTCTATCTCTACAGAGGGCTGGCCATCTCTTCCCCATTTTGTGATGCCCAGCACAGCAGTCTGGGAGCTGACCTTGTTAGTGAAAACAGAGGCAAAAAAAGCATTGAGTACATTAGCTTTTTCCACATCCTCTGTCACTAGCTTGCCTCCCTCATTCAGTAAGGGGCCCACACTTTCCTTGGCTTTCTTCTTGTTGCCAACATACCTGAAGAAACCCTTCTTGTTACTCTTGACATCTCTTGCTAGCTGCAGCTCCAGGTGCGATTTGGCCCTCCTGATATCTTTCCTACATGCCCGAGCAATATTTTTATACTCTTCCCTGGTCATATGTCCAACCTTCCACTTCTTGTAAGCTTCTTTTTTATGTTTAAGATCCGCTAGGATTTCACCATTAAGCCAAGCTGGTCGCCTGCCATATTTACTATTCTTTCGACTCATCGGGATGGTTTGTCCCTGTAACCTCAACAGGGATTCCTTGAAATACAGCCAGCTCTCCTGGACTCCCTTCCCTTTCATGTTAGTCCCCCAGGGGATCCTGGCCATCTGTTCCCTGAGGGAGTCAAAGTCTGCTTTCCTGAAGTCCAGGGTCCGTATCCTGCTGCTTACCTTTCTTCCCTGCGTCAGGATCCTGAACTCAACCAACTCATGGTCACTGCCTCCCAGATTCCCATCCACTTTTGCTTCCCCCACTAATTCTACCCGGTTTGTGAGCAGCAGGTCAAGAAAAGCGCTCCCCCTAGTTGGCTCCCCTAGCACTTGCACCAGGAAATTGTCCCCTACGCTTTCCAAAAACTTCCTGGATTGTCTATGCACCGCTGTATTGCTCTCCCAGCAGATATCAGGAAAATTAAAGTCACCCATGAGAATCAGGGCATGCGATCTAGTAGCTTCCGTGAGTTGCCGGAAGGGGCTCACACACCAGGCCTCCAGGTGCTGTGCTGGGAAGTTGCCCCTGTCCCTGCTACAGAGCTCACCTGGTCTTGGGCTTAAACACCCCTCTCTGTGTCTGCACCAGCTGCTGGGGGGAGGGGTTTCAATGACGTGTTAATTACAAAGTGTCAGTTCACATAGCTCATGTTCCTGGTGCAGACCCAGTGGTGGGGAGATGGGAAAAGCCTGATTTCCAGGTGCTTGGGAGGAAAGGGGCTGGCATGGGTTATGGGGGAGGGGATTGCAGGCGTGGTATTTGGCGTGTGGGTATTTCATTCACACTCCCACCTCTAAACACAAGAAGGACTCAGGCCAGCTCTGGAGTCAGACTCAGTTCAGTGCAGGGAAGAGACATGTGCCTGGCCAAGAGACCAGGGGCCTGGCTCTGAGTCCCTCATCATTTGCCCCACTGCCTACCTCACCATCCTCCTCGGGATTCGGACGGGGCCCATCACCCTGGTATCAGGGCTGTCTGTTGCGACCACTCCATAACGTTTTTGCAGGTGACACCCACAAACTTTTTGAAGTGGAACGTTTTTTCTCCGGGAACACAACCTGCCCGGCTAAAGGGCCCCCACCAGCTGATCCTTCCGCAGGTTCACCTACGGAAACCTTGTTACGACTTTTACTTCCTGTGTCTCCTGAATGAGGGGCAGTGCTGTTGTGGCCGTGTTGGGCCCTGGATAGTGGAGAGACAAAGTGGATGAGGCAAGATCTTCTCTCCAGGCCTGCTCGCCAGGCAGTGAAATAGTTAACCTTGGTGCCTTTCACTCTGGCATCATTAGGGTGCTAGTTACTACCCAGACTCAGTTCACACCTCTCGGATGTGGCTGGTTTCCAGGACTAGCACTTGCATATTTCGGAAGTTTTCTTTGCCACCAGCAAGGCTCCAAACAAAGTCGTTTCTCCAAACGGCAACCCCCCCCCCCCCCGTTCTTATCTGGCGCTGCCTACCGGCTGCGCTCAAAGTGCTTTACGGAGGCGGGCGGGAGCATTATCCCCTTATTGCAGGGGGGAAACTGAGGCACGGGGAGGGTGCAGGGGGCAACTGAGGCACATGAAGGGGCAGTGACTTGTCTACGGTCACCCAGCCGGCCGATGGCAGAGCTGGGACTAGAACCCGGCTCCCCCACCGACTTCTTGGGATCGCCCCCCGGCCCTGGGGACTCCGGGTCACCGAGCCCCCGCCCGGCTGTGTGCCTCCCTCTCGGGCTCTCCCCCTCCCGCCTTGCTTGGCCCGCTCCAGAGCCTGCCCGGAGCACAGGGCGGCTATTGTGCGCCTCGCCCGCCCCCGCCGCTGGCACCGTTCCCGGCACCGTCGGCCTCCCTGCCTCGCTACCCGCCAAACCTGTTTGCTTCGCTGCGAAGACCCTGTGCCCCGGGGAGAGGGGAAGCCAGCGGGCAAGTCAGCACAGCCCCCCGCCCCGCCGGGCCCCCCGCCCCGCCGGCGCAGCGAGGGGTTCAGAAGCACACGCCAGCGGGGGCCCCAGGCGACCCAGGGCCAGCCCGGCGCGGGCGGCTCCAGCAGGTGCCGGGGATGAAGCGAATAAATCTCCCGGCGCAGGGGGAGGTTCGCGGCGGCTCCGGGCCGTCGCACGGCCGCTGAGGCGCCCCCCCGGCTCCCGGCGTCCCCGGGGCGCAGGGAGCCCCGGTGGGCTGAGGATGGACCCTGGGGCGGTGGGGAGCTGCGGCGAGAGCTGAGGCCGGGAGCCGGCGCGCCGATGAGGTACCGCTTCGGCCCCGTCCCCGCCGCCCCCCGGGAGATGTGACCCTGCGTGGGGTGGGCGCCGGGCCCGGGGTCCTTCCTTTGTTTCGGATGCGGCCAGTGGGCGGGTGGCGAGGGCTACCGGAGCGGGGACGAGGGGCTGGACCGCGGGCTCCTAACTGAGTGCGGGGCAGCAGGACGGGGTGGTCCCGGGATGGGGGCACAGAGCTATTGAGGGGCTGGGATGGTCCCTGGCTCTAGGGAAAGGGAAGCCCCTGGGCTTAGTGAGGGGCGAGCGAAGGGGGAGCCGCGGGCCGGGCTGGGCGAGTCCAATCGGCTCCCACTCGCCCCTCCGGCACTGCCAGGGTTCGGAGCCCGGAGCCCGGGCGCTGTGTGGGCGAGCGAGCTCCCGCGGGGGGACCCCAGACGAGGCGGGGGGGGGTCAGCTGAGCAGCAAGCCCCTCCCGGTCGGTGCTGTCCCAGGGCGCTGGGCAGCCGCGGGGACCATTAACGACCCCCAGGCACGTTTCCCAACTTCCAAGAGTCAGGGCTTAGCACCGCTGACCTCGCTAACTTCCTGCCTGCGGCTTCAAATGGATACGGGCCACTTGCCGTCCCGTGCGGCTTCGCTGCCTGCCCTGGGACAGCTGTGCTGTTCCACCCCAGAGGCAGCTGCATGTGGGGGACGGATACCTCCGGCCTCTCAGGCTCTTCTTCCTAGCTCGCAGCCCTCCCGTACAAGGAGCCGATTTTGTGGCAGCCCGCCCGGGGTACCGGCCAGGCTGAGCCTTGGCTCGAGAGATCAGCGCTTGGCGGCGGGGGTGGTGAAGGGGGGGGGACAACGCGGCTCCTATATCTAAGGCTACATCTACACCCGTGGCTGGCTCGTGTCAGCTGCCTCGGGCTGCAAAACGGCGGGGTAGACATTAGATCCAGAGCTCTGGGACCCCGCCAGGTTCCACCCTCCTCCCCCTTCAAATGAGACGATTTGGGGCAACCCCACCAGGAAGAGCCTGGACCCCAGGGAGGCCTCTCCCTCCCCCCATCTTATGGGCACAAGACTCCATCCAGGTCAGTGGAGTTATGCCAGGGATCCGTTTGGCGCCGTCGTAGAGACACTAGGTCCTTCCACGGGCGGCTGGCAGGGTCGGAGATCTCAGCAGAGCCCTTCTCGCCCTGGAGCCGGTGGGACCCAGGAGTCCTAGCCCTGGGCCACTGGTTGGCATCGAACCTATGTAAGAACCCGGCCATACTGGGGCCCATCACTGTATGCCCAGGGCGTTGCTGGATCTTCCCCCCAGGCCCGGCGCCGGCGGCAGAATTTGGCAGGTCGGAAGCGCAGAGCTGCTCCCTGATTCCACTTCAGGGGAACCCTCAACTCCATTCCGGGATTTCCCTGTGTCCCACATGCTGCTGCCTGAGCTAAAGTCAGCTGTGCCCAGCTGGAATATATTTTGCTTCCAATCCCCTCCCCCGGAGAGAAGAAGAACCCGGACTGGAGCCCTGGGGCCTATGGAAGAACGGGGATAGGTGGGTTTTTTTCTCTCCTCACCTTACCTGATCACTCTCCTTACAGTGTGTATGGTAACACCCATTGTTTCATGTTCTCTGTGTATATAAATCTCCCCACTGTATTTTCCACTGCATGCATCGGATGAAGTGAGATGTAGCTCAGGAAAGCTTATGCTCAATAAATTTGTTCGTCTCTAAGGTGCCACAAGTCCTCCTGTTCTTAATTCCAAGACTGAGCCCCGCGGGCACCTTAGTTCTTGGTAAGTCACCTGCTATACCCCTCTCCTCTGTTAAGTAACAGGGAGCTCAGGTTGCCCAGGGCTACCTCGTGCCCTTCTGGAACATGGTGAGTGGCTAAACTTAGCCCTCTGAAAACTGGGAAATATGGAGTTAAAGAACACCCCATCTCCCTCACTCACCTTAACTCTGCCCCCTGGAGCTGGCAACAGCAGCAGGGAATAGCTCAATAGGGGTGGTGCCATCAGAAGCCCTGAGTTAGGACTGGGAGAAGGTAGTTGTGTTGGGTTCCACTGATTTGGATCCCACGGTTTGGTGCAGTGGAACGGAGGAGGGATTGGCTGGCAGGGAGCGCACATACCTGCACAGTTCCCATAGAGACCCAACAGTAGAACTGAGCCCACAAGCCCTACAGGACAATGCCAAGCTTCTTCTGCTTGCTGCCTGGAAACCCTGATTCAGGTCAGAAACTCTCAAAGGGCAGGCTCATGGGCTGGGAATCTTCTGCAAGTCTGCCAGAGACCCAGCACAGAGGGCACCAGGTTTTCCATTTTAACAAGGTGGAAAAGGTCTGTGGAAATGCTGCCTTGGGGGCTAGAGGATTGTTTTTAAATGCTTAGTTTACACACGGCTTAATTCAAGCAGTTCTATGGTCCTATTGTTTGATGTACCATAGCTTGGGGGCAAGTGAGGTTTGCTAGGTCTGTTTTAATAAGGGCTGGGTAAGGAACATTTTTCCAGTGTCTGACATTTCCTTTAAACCAAGGAACAACAGCCCTTTGAGGGGTGTAACTGACAGGGGGCATCCCTTGGTTTGTGTAGATTGGTGTCAAAAGTTGGATTTTTGCTTTCTGCATTGATTTCTCATGGGAAAAGCAAATTGCTGTTTGGCTGAAGCCAGAATCCTGGCACCACGTTAGTCAAGGTGGGCACTGTGCCAGTCTTTACAACAGGGCTGTCTGTGATGGGTGCATTTCCTGGTGCATGGCTGCCACTGAGAGTTGCAGCTATTTGCTTTTCTTTGATCGCACTCAGTCCCATTGTTCAGGAAACCCAGGATTACTTTACGGGAATGATGCTGCAAGTTACCGTCTTTCCTCTTCCCTTGAGTTTAATGCTCTTGATAATGCTGCTGCCATAAAATCGGAGTCTGCTGATGGATTTTTGGAGCACTGAAGGCAAAACTCTGAACAGGAGCCTCTGCAGAATGCAGCCAATGTGCCCGACACCCATCCGCGAAAAGCTGGACTTCAGCTGGTAAAGCGTGGATAGGTCTCGGGTTTAATGACCCCAGTATGGCAGCGGGCTCTGACAGCTGGCTTTCTGCAGATCCCCTGCCTTGCATCAGAGCCCTGGTCTTTGCTTTGTTCGATGCATCACCCTGGCTCACCCATCTGATAGTTCCACGCTTTACCCCGATTCACTTCTTCAATCTTGCTTCCCAAAAGGATCAGTAAGTGCCAGTACTGGCAGAGATCAGCCCTGCTCAGGCTGCCTCAGAGTGGGGCGGGTCAGAGCCAGGGTTGGAGCCCACATGTTAGAAGAGCTGGAACGTTTTGGGGAGTGTGTGATCTTTGTAGGGGGCCTGTATCTCAGAAACGCCTTACTCAGACAGCCCCAAATTTGGACTACCCTCCCCTGAGCCCTGATGAGGCATACTGAGTTACCCCCCCCTTCCTGCAGCATAGCACTGCCTACCATGGTGCTGGGACACTGGCTCCAAGTCCCCCCTACTGAATAACTTCCCATTGCTGCTGAGTCTGGTGAGATCTGCCCTTGAGGATGGTGAGGGCTGGATAAAAAGCCTTTGCAAACTTCTGCCATCTCGCTTGGCTCAGTCTCCCCTTCCCACCTCCTCTGTGCCCATCTCTGGATCCTCTGTTGCTCCCTGTGTGTGTTCAGCTGCCTTCCTGATCTTCTCTTGCCCCTCCCGCCCTCCTTCCCTGGGCTTGTCCCTCCTCTTCATTCTCTCCTGCTGCCTGGCTCCTTTTCACCTTCCCCGCTGATTCTCCCTCCTCTTCCAGCCCTGGCACAACTTGCCTGGCATTACATGTGGACCACACACCAGCCTCTGGGGCGGGCTCTGGCTGTGCGCCTGGGCCCAGCGCCACCAGGAGAGTCTTGGGGAAGCAGGTGGCGTTCCCCTGCCAAGGTCTTTACTGTTCAATGCTTTGATCTGCACCTGGGCTCCATTCCTGGCTGGGCAGTAAACTGTACCCCAGCTTTTACCTATGACTGTGGCAGGCGAAAAGTGCTCCTGCTTGCCAAGCCCGGACCAGGGGCAGACAGGCAACCGAGGCAGGGTTCTGTGATGAGCTTTTTTGGTCTTAGCCCCGAGGCTGCACCAGTCCTGACCTCCCCAGCCTCCTCATCCACATCTTTTAAGTTTCTCTAGCACCTTTCGTCACAGTGTTGCCGAAATGCAGCCAGGTCTGGGGTAGGGCACAGACAGCATGATGCACAGTTTGGGGAAGGAGTAATTTTGGCCGAGGACATCTCGGCAAATCCCATGGCTTATCCACTGCAGGGGGAGAGGACCTCGGTTTAGGGGTCTCTTCTGAAAGATCCCCGCAGAGCAAACTGCCTGGACCTCCCTGTATCTGCAGGGCAGGTGGAAGGGCCAAGTCAGACATGCGGGTGTTGAAGTCCTAGGGAGTCACTCGCTACATCCTTGTGACCCCGGTGAAATGGGCGCTTGATCTTTGGAAGGGTTTAAACCACTGGGCCCTGCACACACTCCAGCGTTAACTGAATATGGAAGCAGTTAGTGAAGGGGCTGGATCTAAACATGGCCAGTCTCCACCCGTGCGCCATGCTCTGCAGAGGCTTTGGCTGGCTCAGGGCTGTCCCCCATGTCACTGGACCGGCATGTCCTCCTTCCTCCCGGCTCTCTGTGTGATGGGATATCCCTGAGTGCCTTGTGCCAGGGACTCAGCAGCCTCTGGGCTCGGCTGCCCAGTGAGCTTGGCTGGGACAATAAACCCTCGCTAAGTCCCTGTGCTCTTGGACTGGGCGGCAGAGCCAAGGGATCCCCATTGGCACCCTAGCAGCACTGTGGCTGCTCAGTGCGGCGGTGTGTGGACGCAGCTCATGGCATTGGCTGTAACAGAGCTGGGGTGGCAGATTGTACTGGCAGTGTGAACAGGCCCCATTCTGAATTCTCTGCCGCCCACTCCCCGGCTTCCAGGCAGTCCCCAGGGTCACAGGGTGCGAGGGTTCGCGGCCAGTCTGTGACAGGTGTGACCCGGGCAGCCAGGCGTTGGTTTCACTGTCCGAGCCGGGGGCAAGGTGACAAATCAAACAGCCTCCACAGGGAGCAGCCCTTTAGGTTTCCCAAGGTCCTTCGGTGTCGCCGAACCCAGGGCGAGCGCCAGTACCATGAGCTCGCCCATAGCAGCCTCCCATTGTGCATGCAGAGGAGTCACCGCTTCCCTCCTGAAAGTACCACCGCAGTGTGTGAAGTGAGCCAGGGCGCGGCACTGGCACCCGGGGGAACCTGGACCTGCTGGGTCCCCTGGGGCAAGTCACGTCCCCGCTCCAGGCCCCAGTTTCCGTGGCCCCGGTTGTCCAGTTAGACCGTAAGCTCTTCGGGGTACGTATTTGTACAGCGCTTGCCACAATGGGGGCCTGGTCTCAGCTGGGGGCTCCAGCTTCTGCTGTCATACAAAGAATAAATCGCAGCATCTTGCCCACTGAAAGTCCTAATGCCGGGGGGACCCGCCCCATTGACTGTAGCGAACTCAGACACTGGTTGCTTTCAGATCCCTAAGAAACGGGATCTCGTGTTAACCCGCCAGGGGCCATTCCCTGCAGATCACGGCAGGGCAGTTCTGCCCCTCAGCTTGTTACCACGAGAGGCACATCCTGAAGGATCCTTCATCAGTAGCTTGCAAGGCTCCCAGGCCAGCAGCGAGGTCGAGAACCCAGAGCTGAGAGCCCCGTTGGTGCCATTGGCTCGAACCTGACTCTGTGGCCCCCTGTGCCAGCAGAAACTGGGGGCCTGGCAAGCCTGGAAGGGGGTGGATGTCTCTCCTCGGGCGCCTGTTCCTCCGGGCCTTGCAATGGGCTGGCATCACCATGGAGGGATGCTCCAGCTCTTAAGGGCAGGTTTCCCCCCCAGGAGTTTCCAGAGTTGGCTGACAGGGGCTGGGGGACCTGGCTGGGCTTGGCAGCACACATGGACCTCACAACCTGACACCCCCCCCCATCTCCGGAGGCCCTCAGCAAAGCCCCGAGGCACGACGCCAGTTCTGGCAGGAGTAGGAGGGCATCTGGGCCCTGGGAACGCCCGCTGGTTTGGCTCCAGCTCTGTGGAGCTGCTCCAAGGGCGGTTTAGAAGCCAGAAGCCTGCCCTGTCTCCTTACCCCCAAGCCCTCGGGGACAGTGGAGATCCAAAGACGGTAAAGGGAGTGCCCAACCACTGAGGCTGGCGGGGCCCATCCCAGGGGCGCTGTGTGGATTCAAGCCCCTGGGATGGCACTGGGAAGCAACCAGGGCAGCACCTGGTGCACAGGGGCCCTGTGCCAGGAGGGGACGCCTCACTGCCCTGCGGGGTCTGGTGCATTCTGCCCCATCGGGGAACAGCCCAGCGAGAGCCAGCTCAGCTCGCATAGTGATGGCCAGGTCCATAGAATATCGGGATTGGAAGGGACCTCAGGAGTTCATCTCATCCAACCCCTGCTGAAAGCAGGGCCAAGCCCCAATTTTTGCCCCAGATCCCTAAAAGGCCCCCTCAAGGATTGAACTCACAACCCCGGGTTTAGCAGGCTAATGCTCAAACCACTGAGCTCTCCCTTCCCGCCAGCTACTTAGCCAGCGCGCAGAGAGGGGTGTAGGGCGGCCCCCCGCTGGGCTGTGACTGGGGACTCCAGAGCTGGGACAGCCGGGGGCTGCAAGAGACTCTGACATCCTGTGGTTCAGGCGCACACTGGGGAGCAGGTTACACTGGCCCTTGGCCACCTGGGGACTAGAAGCCGCTGGGGCTCCTTACGGGCCCCTTAGACTGCGAACCGCCTTGGCAAAGGATGGGTGCCCCCCTCCTCCCCACCAATTCCTCCGGGCGCTCCCTGCTACCCACCTGCACTACATCCAGTCAACTCCTCCTCTCCCAGACGCCTAGCATGGCCAAGCGATGGGAGAGCAGGGCGGGCCTGATGGAGGAGTGACCAGAGCCGCATGGCACCCCACACACTGCTGGCACTGCCCCCCCTGCTGCTTCAGACCAGGAGGGGACCCTGCGAACACAGGAGAGACCTTGGGGAGCAGGAGACTTGGTCCGACGCTGCCCTCTGAGCCTGGCACGGAAGGACCCATGTGGGCAGCCCTGCCATAGAGCGCTGCGCCCTAGCATTTCAAGGGAAGGTCGCGTCATTAGCTGCATTTTATGAATGGGAGAAACTGAAGCCCAGAAAAGTGAATCCAGTTCTTCCGCACCTGAGCCCTACCCACAGCTTGTCCAGTTCTGCCCCAGGACTATGATCACACTGGGGAACTCAACCAGCTTCCATGGAGCTACAGTGAATGACACCCGGTGGGATCTGGCCCATTGGCTTCAATGGAGGAAGGCTGAGTTACACCAGCTGAGGATCTGGCCTTATCCTACAGCCCCTCTTAGGGAGCAGATCACGAGGAGACACGTCCATGTTCCCTGAGCTTGGCCCCCTGAGCCAGCTGCTCCGCTGCTCCCCCTGCACACAGCAGGAGAGCCCCAAACCCAAACCGACTGCAGGAGTTTGTGACTTGGGAGCCCTCCCCCCCCCCCCGCCCGCAGTGGGGGCAGCACAAGCTTGGAGCTGTCAGGAAGCGGGAGGCTCCCAGTTCCTTGGGGGCGGAGGCGGAGTTTGGCACAGGGGAGCAGGGCAGCTGCAAATGCTGGCAGGTGTTTTTGTTCCATAGCTGTTGGCAGGGATCAGAGCCCTGCTCTGCCGGGCAGGGGTCTGTCTGGGTGGCAGTGAGGATGTGACAGGATGAGGGGTGCAGCAGGGGACTTCACATGCGGGGGGGTCTCTGCACCTATTGCAGCCCGTGCCCCTGGGGGCAGGAAGGGGAGCTATCCCCGTTCTGGGCCCAGGCTCTCCCGGGAAGGGTCACCAGGATGGGGAACAGTACTGGGGCCCAGGCAGTGGGGGAGCGCGGACACGCCAGTCCCAGCCTCTCCCAGCAGGAGGCGTTGTGGGAAATGGTGCAGGACCACTGACGGTGCTGGCATTCCCAGCTACTCCAGCCCCAGCCTCTCCCACCAGGAGGAGCTGCAGGGAATAGGGCAAAAGCAGCAGGTCTGATGGGGGACCCGAATGTCTTGCTCGAGCCCACATGGCAGAGGAGGGTCTCGAACCCAGGTCCGCTGCCTTGTAGGGCTGCCGGGCACGTTCTGATGCAAGCAGCGGACAAGCCGGGTCTTGGGAGCAGACAGGGAGTGGGGATGACGGGTGACATCTGGAGATGGGTTCTGAGATCCACTTGCAGGACAGCCAGACGGGTGCCCTGTTCCCTTCCCCTCGGGCTGGCCAGGCCAGCTGGGAGAACTGGGCTGTTTAATGGTTGCTGCAGATGCTACCCTCTAATGGGAGGTGGGGGACTGATCCCATTCGGAGACACCCCCCATCACTGACCCAGTTAGCTCCCCACCTGCTCCCAGCTGGACCTCGGGGGGCATTTCTGGCCCTCGCGTCACCTCCCACCTCAGAGGGAGACCTGGCCTGTGGCCTGCCCGTGCCTGACACGCTCCTGTTTTGCCTCCCCTACAGGTCTAGGGCAGGCCGGCCCTCGGTGATGGAATACCGCCCCCGGCCGGACTTCCAGCCACACCTGACATCGCTGCCCTACCGAGCGGGGAGCCAGCAGATGGGGATCCTCACTGTGGGCGGGCCCCAGGCCCTGGGGGACAGGCCTTGCCGAGCAAGGCACCATGTGGCCGTCTGCAAGCAGGAGAGTTTGTCCTTCGTGGAGCTGCCCAACCTCCAGCCTCCTAGTCAGGGGGACTTTAGTCTTGTCCCATGCTCCTCGGAGGGCCTGGGACTCCCCATCTCCCACAGCAGCCCCATGGATGGGCGGGGAAGCCCGCAATTGAGCCCCGAAGGCTGGTCTCCCAGTCATCACAGCTACTCAGATTTCCACCCCAGGCTGGGCTGGATCCCAGACTCTGGGGTCCCCTTTGGAGGCGATGCTGCGGGTGGGGGCTCTGGGACTCACCCAGGGGCGGTGGGGATTGCTGCCCCCCAGGGATGGCAGGTGGAGAGGAAAGCAGACAGCTGGCCTCACGGCACCTCCTTCGAGCTGCCCTCACCTGTCCACGACGTCGTCAGAGGGCCCACGAGCCCCCCGCCGCTGCCCAAGTCCCAGGGGCAAGGATCCCATGGGGTGGAGAAGGAGAAGTTGGCCTGTGAGTATTGCGTGCCGGGAAAAGGCTGGCCTCACGGGGGAGGCTGGATAGGAAGGGCAGGCAGAGGGGGTCCATCTGGCAGGGCAAGTTAGGGAGGAGGCATAGAGCTAAAGGCCAGAAGGGAACGTTCTCCGGTCATGCTCCTCCTGCACAGGGGTGAGGCCCGTGGTGTTCGAAGAGAAGGAGCAGGGGTCTAGTCCCGGGGGTCCCTGCAGTGACTTAAGAGCATGAGTGCTCACCTCAGAGCAGAGAGTTAGGGCAGAACCCCCTGGCTGGTTGTGAGTTCAATACTTTGATTTCCCCAAGAAAGGATCAAGGGCAAACCCCTCCGGCCCTGTAACAGCCCTAACCATGGTGTCCCAGCCAGTCCCCGTGGGCACTGCGAACTGTCTTGCCACCCAGCTGAGTCTGCCTTTGTGATAGATGGTCCCTTACACCAAGGATCACAGCAATACTCAGATTACTCCCAGTCGCAAAGGACCGGTCGCTTACCCCAGGTCAATAGAATTTTAGAGCCTACACCAAAGACAACGTTTGTAGCCAATTCTGTAATAAATGATCTGAAGATTTATTCTAGAGCAGCAGTTCTTGACCTTTTCCCATTTGCGGACCCCTAACAAACTTCAAATGGAGGTGTGGACACCTTTGGAAATCGTAGACACAGTCTGTGGACCCCCAGGGGTCTGCGGCCCACAGGCTGAAAAGCAAAGACGCAAGCCCTGTGTGTCCCTCAGGGCTAACCCAGGCGAAGCACTGGGGATCTTTTGCTTCTGCCCAGTAAACCTTGCCCCCCTCCCCCCCCAAGTCCAGGCAGCATAAAGATACAGTTCCTTCCATTTAGGGCTTTTCATTCCCTTCCCCTCTTCTGCTCTGAGCTGCAAACTCAGCTAATGAGAGGAATTCACCTGCAAGCCTCATCTTCATGGGCGGGAAGAGTAAACAACAAAGTCTTTTGTCTTCTTTAATGTTCCAGGCTAGTCCATCTGGTGCAATGGGCCTTCCTCGCTGGGCAGACATAATCCTGCCTTGGGAGCCCAGCATTTCACACTAGTCAGTGTCTCTCTCCTCTCTGTCGATTTACACAGTCCCAGAGGCTTGCAAGGCAAACGCTCAAATATTGCCCTGCAATACGGGCTGCAGGCATTATACGTGAGATGAACGCTGGCAGCCATGCACCAGCACTCCATAAAGTCAGAACGCTAAACACACTCGGATAACTTTAGTGCCTGTTTTAGCAATCCCAACACCCAGCTGAGCCAGACGGCTTGCAGCTAGGTGGTTGTCAGTATTCAGCTGAGGCAGGGGGACTGTGGCATGAGCTGGCACCTGGTCCGCCAGCATCACACCAGCACTGGAATTTGCCCCCCACCAGAGCCTGGATGTGGGACCCCACCAGGGATGCCAGTTTTGGTTGGACATGTGCCCTGAAGTTTCATTGCATGACATAATCTTTAATTCCTGGGGACTCCACACCCTATGGCAGGTGCTGAGGGAGTTTCTGGGAGGCTCCTGTGCTGAACCATTCTCCAAACCTCTAGGCTGAGCTTAGGGTGGCCACCTGTGCAGGGTTTCCTAGGTTGTCCCTGGTTTGAGGTAGCTGCCCCAGTAAATCTGTCAGGGTCCCAGTTCCCACTGCCAGGCCAGTTTTACAGGCTCAGGATCATCCCAGATGCCCTGCTGTTCTGTACCCCAGAAGTGGCAACCCAGCTCCTGTGTTCCGTGCCACACCCATGCCGAGAGAGCGCCGCAGCGCGGGCACGGCAAACCCGTCAGTAAATGACAGACCACTGAGCCCATCAGCCCCAAGAGAGAGCAGTAACTCGCTGTGCCGGATGCTGCAAATCATTCTGGGATAGCGTTTCTGCAAAACTAGCAAGCCCTGCCATGCTCCCCAGGGGCCCCGGAAGTATTGTCCAGGCCGTGTTTGCAGGGACTGGACCAGTTCAGGGAGCAGATAAGAGGAGCTCAGTGAACCGCAATCCAAAGTTCGAAACACTAGCACGCAATAGATCATATCACCTTGTTGTCCTGGTCACACATGGCCCTCTGCGATAGCCCCCTTGGATAGTGCCCGCTGGGATCATAGGAAGGCAGCTGATCCTGGAAAATGCTGTTTATTTGCTTACTGTGCAGCATCTGGTTTCTGACAGGCAGGACGGCCCAGTGGTTTTAAGGGCCTCGCCTGGGAGCCCCGGGTTCAGCTGGAACCCAATTAGCCCTACCATTGACTACGCAGGACCCGGAATTAAATCCAGCTCCCTGGCCTGGTGCAGGGCTGCGCTGGGAGCAGACTCCAGTGCTCTCTCCCCAAGCTGAGCTGGCTCCTGCACGTGTGACAGGAGCAGAGGGTGGCACGCACCTCTCGGGAGGCAGCACCTGTGACACACATCTGGGCAGATGCGCACTGCCTGCCATCTGCTCCCGTTGTCCGGGGGAACAAGGCTGCAGGTGAAATCCAGCTGGCTATGTGCACATCACATGCCCTGGTGCCCCAGGGGGGACACAGGCCTGTTGTGCCAGGGTCCGAGGCCCAGCTCCTCAAAGAGCTTAGGTGCCTAACTCCCATGGGCCCAACTAATTCCATCTGGAAACACGTCTGCAAACAGTAACGTGCACACATGAGCCCACAGCTTTGCTTGCTGGTGCAACCGCACGTTGGCTGCTCATGGTGCTCCAAGAGTGAGGCCAACCTGCTGGCTGGGAATCAGGAGTCCCAGATTCTATTTCAGGATCAGCCATCAGCTTCCTCTGTGCCTCAGTTTCCCCCTCTGTAGAACAGGAAACATCCTGTCTCACAATGGGGGCAGAGGAAGGGGCAGCTGTGGGGCTTGATTCTCTGCGGCCCCTGGCCAGAAGCTGCTGTAAAGGTCGGGCGTTGTTGTGAAAACAGGTAGGAGCAGGCAGAGATGGGCTCAGCATTCTGGGGTCCTGGGGGTGGAAGCTCACATACATGCCTTGTGTGTTTCATGCTCCCTTCTGATGACTAATCCACAGAGAGGATAATAGCCTTCTGCTGCTGCCAGTGGGTGGAGCTCCTCCTTCAGCTCAAGTGGGAGAGGTCTGTCTCCTGGGCTTGAGCCCTACTGATGCCCCGTGTGGCGGGTAGCACTGTAAGGCTGGAAAAGCTCCCAGCGTGGCAGGCCCTGAGTTCCAGGGGATGGAGCAGCCCCATGAGCTGTCTCCCCTGGGCAGCTCCGCTCTGTTGGACCCAATCAGCCCTGCTTCCACATGCCCCGCTTTCCTGCTAGCTGGGGCCCAATCCTCACTGTGGTTCCTCTCTCCTTCCAGGGAGGAAGATCAGGGTCTACTCCCCCGAGACCCTCAGTGACATGTCCCCCAGCCTGGATGGAGACGCTATTTTCCCAGGGTCCCCAGTCCATGAGGACGGCAGGTGTGCGGGAGAGCTCGCGCTGCAGAGGATGGAGCCGCTGGACCTGAGGCCAGCTCCTGAGGGGCCTCCCCACGAGGTGCCCGAGACACTAGACCTGGCGCTGCCCCCCTGCTTGGCTGGCCAGAGCGCCAAGGGCTCGGCAGAGCAGGAGAGGCGACGCTTCTCGGCCTCGGAGCTCATGAACAAGCTGCAGCTGTCTCAGCGCAAGGCCACCTTCTCCCTCAAGCTGGGCAAGTCTCTCTCTGCCAGGAGCGCTTCCAAGGAGAAAGGGGCTTGGGCAAGCCAGGAAGGTATTGGGATTCTCACACTGGGCTTACTGGTCAAACTGGTATGGTCAGCTTGGGGCCTTTCTTTCTTTCTTTCTTTCGACTCCAACCCCTTTGCATCAAATGCTCTGTCCCGCTATAGCGCCAGGTTAGCGGCTTTCATGCTGTGGTGTACAGGCCTGTGGTCCTTGGTGCCCATCCTGGGGATCTCCCTCCCAGTCCACATTCAGTGGGGAGGTCTGGGAGTGATGATGGTGGGTCCACAAGGTCTCTCTCATTGAGCGGTCCCCCCAAATGAAGACGGTGGAGAACCATGTTCCTGGGAGGAGACATGAGCGGAAGGGGCACATCTGTAATGCCAGCTCCCCCCATCCAGCAGGGACCCTCTGAAAGTGTGAGATGGGGGTGGAGTCTCCATGGCCATGGTGAAGAGACTGGGTGGAATCCTGGACAGCTGTCCCTCTCTTCCCCCATCATCGCACAGGTGCATGATGGGATTCTCCCTCTTCCCCTGAGCTGTTAGGTCTGTTGGAGGCAGGTTAGCGATGGACCAGTGGAGGCAGGGGAGGAAGGGCGGCCTGACACAGATGCCAGCCCAACTCCTCCCTGATCGGCTGTGAAGCTGCCGTCCATCCTTGCAGGTAAACTGAATGGAAGGGAGAAGAGCTGCAGCAGCATGGGCAGTGATGGCCTCCCGTCCCCAGAGTCACCCAGTGAGCCAGGGAATGTCTGGCCCAGGTAAGGTGTGCGGGGAGAGCCCATGGCCCTCAGGGGGTGTTCCCAGCCCACCAGAAGGCACAGGCTAATGGGCAGGCTGCAGGGATCTGGACTGTCGAGAGAGGGAGGATGGAGGAAGGTGATGCCGAGTTCTTTGGAGGAGCTGGATTTCCCAGGGCATGGGCTGGCGGGAACTGGGCTGCAAACCCAGTTATAGGTGAGAGCTGTGAACCAGACCCCAGATACCCAGCGCCACTAACTAAACTCAGCATCCTGATGGAGAAGGGGGTGAGCCCCCATGGCATCCGCCCCGTGGGCCTGAGCCGGCCTCATGATGTGGGGAGTGTGTCCCCCATTTCACCCACTGCAGCCCCGTAGGCACGTCTGAGCCAGGCTGGATGCCAAGGGGAGAGGCACACGGGAGGCGTTTCTCAGCCCGTCTGTTTTCTAATCATCTTTTATCTCTCTCCTTTTCTTTTCTTTTTTTTGAGTTTTTGATTTTTTTAAGATCCTAAAATAACCAATAAATGATCCACTCAGTGTTCACCTGGCGATAACACCTGGCCTAATAGGCAGGCCCTGGCCACTCTGGTGTTTGGAAGCGGGAGGGAACACCCAGCCAGGATGGCCCCACCCTCCTTGCAACATGCTGATGGCCTTGCAAGGTGCATGTCACACCCCTTGGGCTGGCGTGATGCCTGTCCCAGGTGCAGGGCAATGGAGGAGCAGGGCTGTGTCCATAGGGCTGGGCACAGTGTCTCCAGCTGCCGGGGGGTGGGGCAGTGAAAGTAGTGACAGCAGAGAGACCCTGGTCCCCCTGGCTCATTCCCACTGCCTGATCTTGGTCTGGGTGACACCTGCTGTCACTCCTGATTGACACTGGGGTGAGTGAGCTCAGGATCAGGCCCCATGGTGCAACTCAGCCTTCAGGCCCTGATCCTCCACCCTACAAGTCAATGGGGGGGAGGGGTGCAGACTCTGGATTACCTTGTACACTGGAGTAATAGTAATAGGATGAAATTTAATAGTGAGAAGTGTAAGGTTATGCATTTAGGGATTAATAACAAGAATTTTAGTTATAAATTGGGGACGCATCAATTAGAAGTAACGGAAGAGGAGAAGGACCTTGGAGTATTGGTTGATCATAGGATGACTATGAGCTGCCAATGTGATATGGCTGTGAAAAAAGCTAATGCGGTTTTGGGATGCATCAGGAGAGGCATTTCCAGTAGGGATAAGGAGGTTTTAGTACCGTTATACAAGGCACTGGTGAGACCTCACCTAGAATACTGTGTGCAGTTCTGGTCTCCCATGTTTAAAAAGGATGAATTCAAACTGGAGCAGGTACAGAGAAGGGCTACTAGGATGATCTGAGGAATGGAAAACTTGTCTTATGAAAGGAGAGTTAAGGAGCTTGGCTTGTTTAGCCTAACTAAAAGAAGGTTGAGGGGAGATATGATTGCTCTCTATAAATATATCAGAGGGATAAATACAGGAGAGGGAGAGGAATTATTTCAGCTCAGCACCAATGTGGACACAAGAACAAATGGGTATAAACTGGCCACCAGGAAGTTTAGACTTGAAATCAGACGAAGGTTTTTAACCATCAGAGGAGTGAAGTTTTGGAATAACCTTCCAAGGGAAGCAGTGGGGGCAAAAGATCTATCTGGTTTTAAGATTCTACTCGATAAGTTTATGGAGGAGATGGTATGATAGGATAATGGGATTTTGGTAAGTAATTGATCTTTAAATATTCAGGGTAAAAAGGCCAAATCCCCTGACATGGGATATTAGATGGATGGGATCTGAGTTACTATAGAAAATTCTTTCCGGGGTATCTGGCTGGTGAATCTTGCCCATATGCTCAGGGTTTAGCTGATCGCCATATTTGGGGTCGGGAAGGAATTTTCCTCCAGGGCAGATTGGAGAGGCCCTGGAGATTTTTCGCCTTCCTCTGTAGCATGGGGCATGGTTGACTTGAGGGAGGCTTCTCTGCTCCTTGAAGTCTTTGAACCATGATTTAAGGACTTCAATAGCTCAGACATGGGTGAGGTTTTTCATAGGAGTGGGTGGGTGAGATTCTGTGGCCTGCGCTGTGCAGGAGGTCGGACTAGATGATCAGAATGGTCCCTTCTGACTTTAGTATCTATGAATCTATGAATCTATGACTCCAGTCCTCACCCCCCACCTCCATGTGTTCCTCTCTGTAGGAGCGAGGTGGAGCCGGATGGGTGCCTGAGTGCTTTGGTCCAGCATGAGAGGCGGCAGTCGAGGTTCCTCCTGAACTGTAAGCACCTGGCTCATCCCTTCCGGGGGATTTCCCCTCTGCCTTTAGGAACCCATGTCCCAGCTGGAGCTGTGCTCAGGCTGCAGCTGGCAGGACAGCCGTGTCAGGCCCTTTAATGCCGGGGCAGGGCTTGCAGGCCCCCCAGCCAGCCAGCGAACCCCCATCTTGGGCGTCTGCTGCCTGGTCCAGAACCAGCTGGCAGCACAGGGCACAGAAGCCAGAGAGAAGTGCCTGCCTGAAATGGGCACAGAGGGAAAGAGCTGGCCTGGCTAGATGGCAGAGGGCAAAGCTGGTGCGGACCTTCCCCTCTGCCCTTATGGCCAGTCTGCTTCTCCCTACCCCAGCCCTTAGACCCAGGCCAGTCCCCCTGCTCCTAGCCATAGGGCCCCCCTCCCGCACCCAGACCATGTCCGCATGGGGTTACCCTAGGGCCCCCGGAGGGGTGCCTCATTCGCCCTGGGGATGGCGTCTCGTTTCCTGCTGAAGGGCCCCCTCGGCCCAGCTGACCCCTCCTCCCCCCAGCCATCCTGTACCAGGAATACAGCGACGCCGCCACCGCCCGGGAGATCCAGCGGCAGCAGCGGGAGGACGCCCTGGCGGTGGAGGAGGAGGAGGAGAAGGAGAAGGCCGCCCTGGCGCTGCCCAAGCCCAGCCTGTCGCCCAGCAGCTCCTTCTGTTTGCAGCGCTCATCCCGCGGCTCCACCTTCTCGCTGTGGCAGGACATCCCGGATGTGCGGAGCAGCGGGCTGCTCAGCACCATAAGCCTCCAGGAGTGCAAGCTGCAGGAGGTGAGGGGGCCGGCCCCCTGCTCGGAGCGTGGGCACCGTGACGCAAAGTGTTTCCCAGCGCTCGGCCAGCCACCGCCGACACAGAGCCAGGCCTGGCACTTACTGGGCGTCGTCCCTGCCCCGCGGCCACCAGGGCTGGCAGGACCTTCCTGGGCCAGCGGGTTCCTCCCATTGATTCCATTGTTCTTGGGCCCACGGTGTCCGTTCGCTTTGGTCGTTCTTCCCCCTCCCCGGGGCTCCCCCTGATGCATTCACAGGGCCATCACCAGCACTGGGCTAGCAGGGGGCTGTGGGTCAGGGCTGAGGGGCACTGGGAGCTGGGGAAAGAGGGAGCCCAGGGCTGGGCTAGCAGGGGGCTGCGGGTCAGGGCTGAGGGGCGCTGGGAGCTGGGGAAGGGGGGAGCCCAGGGCTGGGCTAGCAGGGGGCTGCGGGTCAGGGCTGAGGGGTGCTGGGAGCTGAGGAAGGGGAGAGCCAAGGCAGGGGTAGCAGGGGGCTGCGGGTCAGGGCTGAGAGGCGCTGGGAGCTGGGGAAGGGGGGAGCCCAGGGCTGGGCTAGCAGGGGGCTGCGGGTCAGGGCTGAGGGGCGCTGGGAGCTGGGGAAGGGGGGAGCCCAGGGCTGGGCTAGCAGGGGGCTGCAGGTCAGGGCTGAGGGGCACTGGCAGAGCTGAGGGAGGGGGAAGCCCAGGGAGACACAATGCCGCTGGTGCTGCACGCCCCTGTCACAGAGCCCGCGCCCTCTCTAGGGTGGCCAACTTTCTCATTTGTGAAAACCAGACACTGAGCACCGGAATCTCCCCCGCCCCTTGCTCCGCCTCTTCCCCGAGGCCCCGCCCCTTGCTCCGCCTCTTTCCTTGGAGGCCCCATCCCTGCTCCTTGCTCTCTCCCTGCCAGCTGAGCAGGGCTCTAGGAGTGGAGGGGTGACTGGGGCAGGGTGGGGGAGGGAGAGCCGGGCTCTGGGATTCGGGGGGGTGAGTGGGGCAGAATAGGGGAGCCGCTGGTACCCCTCTCCACCAGGGCCATTCCTGAGGGCTCCGGGCTCCAGCAGCGGCTGCTCTGCCCACCCCCCAGTGGCGGAGGCCCGTCACTGCAGGTAACCGGACTTTTAGTGTCCGGTCAGCCCTGCCGACTGGACACCGCCAGGGTCCCTTTTCGAGCGGCAGCAGCGTGAGGCCGCCCTGGTGGAGGAGGAGGAGGAGGCCGCCCTGGCGCCGCCCAAGACCAACCTGTCGAGGGTTCCCCCTCGCTCTCGCCCCGGCAGGCCAAGTTTGAGCTGATCACCTCGGAGGCCTCGTACATCCACAGCCTCTCCATCGCGGTGCAGCACTTCATGAACTCGCGGGAGCTGAACGAGTGCCTGGGAGCCCAGGAGAAGCAGTGGCTCTTCTCCAAGCTGCCCGAAGTGAAGGACGTCAGCAAAAGGTCAGCTCCTCCCAGGGGACGGGGCCTTTTGACTTCCTGCAAGGTGCTGCTGGGGAGCGGGGGGCGGGGTGGAGGGTGAGACAGGAGCGAGCCGAGGGGCCATTTCAGGTGACCAGGGAACTCGGTTCAGGTTCTTCTCCCTGCAGCTCTGCCCGGCGCCCTGGTCCAGGGGGGCCCAGGTTCTGGAGATGTTGGTGCTCAGAGCACCATGGGGTTGTGGTGCAGGCTTGTGTTGCTCTCGGGTGTTGTCTTGTGGCCCTATCTCAGGGTCTAACACCTTAGTCCAGGGCTGCGGGGAGCTGAGGACCCTTCTCCAGACCGGAGGGAGACCACTCCCAACAACGCTGTGATAGAGCCGGGGCCTCGAGCGTCCCCGGGCGTGACCAGGCAGTGGCATCACATCCCCACCCAGTGCTGGGAAAGGCCGGCGGTTTCCTCGGGGCCTCGGGTTTGCCTGCCCGCTACGGCCCCGTCTCACGCCCTGGCTCCCCGGCAGGTTCCTGCTGGAGCTGGAGGAGCGGCTGGAGGAGAACATCCTGCACTTCGACATCTGCGACATCGTGCTGCGCCACTGCCCGGCCTTCCGCCGGGTCTACCTGCCCTACGTCACCAACCAGGCCTACCAGGAGCAGACCTACCAGCGCCTGCTGTGCGTGAGCCCCACGCCGCCCACAGGCCTTGCTGCTCCACAGCACCGCCCCGGGGGCCACGCAGAGAGCAGAGCTGAGCGGGGAGCTCTGGGATGGGGGGCCAGTGATCAGCTGGGGGGGAGCTCTGGGCTGGGGCGGGTGAGCAAGTGGGGGGCTCTGGAGTGGGGGGCCAGTGAGCAGGTGGGGGGAGCTCTGGGCTGGGGGTGGGGGCTGGTGAGCAGGTGCGGGGAGCTCTGGGCTGGGGCGGGCGATGAGCAGGAGGGTGGGGGAGCTCTGGACTGGGGGGGCAGTGAGCAGGTGGGGGGAGCTCTGGGCTGGGTTGGGGGCTGGTGAGCAGGTGCGGGGAGCTCTGGGCTGGGGTGGGCGATGAGCAGGAGGGTGGGGGAGCTCTGGACTGGGGGGGCAGTGAGCAGGTGGGTGGGGAGCTCTGGGCTGGGGTGGGTGATGAGCAGGAGGGTGTGGGAGCTCTAGGCTGGGGGGCCAGTGAGCAGGTTGAAGGGAGCTCTGGGCTGGGGGTGCTCGTGAGGAGGTGGGGGGGAGCTTTGGGCTGGGGGGCAGTGAGCAGGCAGGGGGGAGCTCTGGGCTGCGGGGGCCAGTGAGCAGGTGGCGGGGAGCTCAGGATGGGGGGCTGGTGAGCAGGCAGGGGGGAGCTCTGGGCTTGGGGGTCCCCTGTGTCCCCCACAGCCTCCTTTCACCCTTCCCTTATCTCTATGTGTCCAGCTCTGTCTCCTCTTAGCTCCTCAGGGATTTGGTCCATCAGGGATGCAGGACGGTTCTCACCAGCTTCCCCTTCCCACCACCTCCCTCCCTGGCCAGTTAAGAAGGCTCCTGTCCTGCCCAGCCCTGGATCCTGCTAGTTCCTGCGGGGATGTCTCCTGGAGTGGGTGTGGGTGGGCCCTTGCCCAGTGCCAGGCCCTTCCTGTGGTGACGGCTTCTGGAGAGGGCCCTCGGGTGCTTCGATGGAGAGCCCCGGGTGCGTCGCACAGGCTCATCACTTGCTTCTGGCCTGATCCAACAGCCCACTCATGTCAGTGGAAA
Organism: Dermochelys coriacea; assembly: GCF_009764565.3. Classification (NCBI taxonomy): domain Eukaryota; kingdom Metazoa; phylum Chordata; order Testudines; family Dermochelyidae; genus Dermochelys; species Dermochelys coriacea. Next base: position 6,082,689 of record NC_050085.1, on the reverse strand, counting down.
GCCTCCGCTAACTCCGGTGGGCTTTGGGGACCCGGCTGGGTGTGCTGCCCCTGACATCCTGGGAGCCTCTGCCCCTAGCACCGCGGCTCTGGAGACTTGTTAAAATTCCTGTTCACATTGTTCCAGGCAGGACAATCCTAAATTCCCAGGGATCCTGGCAAAGCTGGAAGAGGGGCCAATGTGTCAGCGCTTACCTCTCACCTCCTTCCTCATCCTGCCCTTCCAGAGGGTCATGCGCTTGCAGATGCTGGTGGAGGTGAGCCCCGGGGTGTGTGTGTGTGTGTGTGTGTGTGTGCAGGGATGTAATTGGAGAGTATCACTCCAGCCAGAGCCGGCCTGGCATTAAAGGGAAGTGCCCTGAATTATAGGGCACCACAGTGCAATCTAAGGCCTATCTCTGCCACTGACTCACTGTTTGCCCCAGGCACATTGCTTCCCCTCCCTTCGCCTCAGTTTCCCCCCCATCCCATGCAGATACCCCACCTTTGTGAAGTGCTTGGAGAGCTGCAGCTGAGGAGGGCTCAGTGTGACTACACAGCCCGTTGTTTGGATTCTGTTTGTATTGCTATTACTTGGGCCAAACTCCTGATGGGCTCCCTGGGGGCTGCACCCGAGTGACAAGCGGAGCTAAGCCATTGTCAGAATGGCAGGATGTCCCCCGGAGATTGTTAAAACCCATGTCACATTTCTTCACCAACCAACGGTGGCACTACATTGGTCAATCTTAGGCGGTTTCACTTTGCATCTCTCATGCCGAGCCCAGTCCTGCAGTGTTAGCAACCCAACAATGCAGTGATTGCTTACAACCTGCTTGCAGGGCATTCAGGCATTTCTGCTGTCTAGCTCTCTCTGTAGACCAGAGATCAGGTTCCCTCAGACCACCAGGTAGGGGTGTTTTAAGTGCCTTACAAGGGCACCAAGTCCCATTTTAGGGATGGGGAAACTGAGGCACGGAGGGGGTGACGAGGCTTGTCCAAGGCCGGGGAATTTAGGCTGAATCTGCTTGATTCAGAGCATGGTCTCTGGCAACCGTGGTGAGTGCTCTAACCACCCAGCTTCCGGCTCTTGTGGGGTGGGTCTCTCTCTCTCTCTCTCCAAACAATTTCAGCTGTGTCCCAATAAGAAACAGAAAATTTTTTTGAAACCTCGAAAATTGTCACAGGATGGGAACACCCATGTCCCGCCCAGCTCTGTTATGAAATCTTCCCCCAGCTGTCGGCAAACTTAACACGATCGCGAGCTGTTGGTGCTGTTGGGTGACAATGGGACAGAATAGCAGAGGGAGCCACTTTCTTCCAACACTGCACAAGGAACTCTCTCTGCTTCCCTGGAAAGCTTCTGCCTAGGGCTTCCCCCGTGTTACCCCTGGGCCTTCTCCAGATATAAAGAAACAGCTCCCAGACTGTCCCACGTGCTGCTTCCCACAGGCATAGATATCCGAACCAAGGCTTGGGGCAGCAGCCGCCTCCGGGATTCACGATTAGACCTATGGCATGAGCTGAAGCTTTCAGAGGCCCGGGATGTAGGGCACTGGTGACCTCAAGTGGCAGACTGGAGTCAGTGTACGCCACCCTCTCCCTTATGCCTCACTCGATCCACACACCTGCTGGGCTATCCCTTTCTTTGGTACCAGGCGCCTAACTCTCAGTGTCTGGAAACGAACTTCCTCCACTGGCAGCTGCCATGGTACTTAGCACTGGTCCGGAGTACTCGGGGAACCAAGGGAGGCAGCATGGCCTGGTGGATAGAGCAGACCTGAGTGGTTATTCCCAGCTCTGCTACTGCCTTGTTAGGTAACCTCCGGCAAGACACAGCCCCTTTGTGCCTCAGTTTCCCAGCTGTAAAATGGGGGTGAAGATACTGATCTCCTTTGGGCTGTGCTTTGAGATTTCCTGATAACGGAGCTGTGTAAGAGCTAGCTATTATTGTTATTTAATGTGCAGGAGAGACCAAAGCCTCCATGGAAAGCTACCGATTTGCACTGAACCCTGATCAGACACTCTAGATTGCCCTGAGATTTCCCCAGCTGCTGGAGCTCCCAGTACAGGGGGGGGAGGGCCCAATATAAGCCCCCAAATGGCCAGGTACTGTGCCCGGGACCAGGACTTGTTATAAATAGCTCCTAAGGTGCTTTTAGAACAGACTGGACCCCGTTCCTCGTGGCTCTGGACGGGGGGACAATCGCCGGCACCAGAGTGAGAGCGGATTGTTACCGCCCTGGATTTAGGCAGGGTTTGCCATCAACTTTGCCCTGGTCCGTGTTAGCCAGGAGGCCAGAGCAGAGCACAAAGGGCCCTGTAAAGGTTTGCCCAAGGGGCAGGGTCACAGTGCATTGGGCTCAGCCTACACCGGCAATGTTCCCTGCCATGGAAAGCTCACAATCGCACAAGGGCCCCGTTGTGCTACCGAGCACCTGTGCTGAGATTACCAAAGTCCCCCTGGATTCACATGGTGCCAGCCGAATTCGACCTCGAACACGCTACAGGCCTGAGTCTGTAGCTCTGGAATCAGCTGGTGCCATTGACCCATTCTGCTCCTGGGGCACTTCACGTTGGGTTCATGCTACTGATCTGTGCCCCTGGTACTGGTCAGGGCTGCTGATCTCTGGTGCTGAGGTGTTGGCTTGGGACTGACACCTGGGGCATCTGACGCTTCTTAAGTCGATACGTTTTCTGTCTCCTGCTGCAGAAACATCCTGAAACGCACATTGCAGGGCTCCCGGGACGAGGACACGGCCACCAAGGCCTTCAATCAGCTCAAGAAGGTAACTGGCGAAGGCCAGGAAGGGCTTTGAGAATGGTATAAAATCTCACCACATGGGCTGCGAGGACTGGGTGGGAGAGCAGGATGGGCACTGCTTTGTCTCTGTGACTGGAGCTGTGTGTGTGTGGGGAGGGAGGGTGTACCTTGGGGCCTTTCTGAGTTGGGGGTGTGTATGTGACTGGGACAGGTGTCCTTGCAGGGAGAATTGTGGGTCCTCTCTGTTGTCTTGGCTCAGATTCTCCATGGCACTGAGTAGCAATGTGGGGTGGCACAGAGGGGCCTGTCAGGGAACCGCTTACACCTTGGCAACACTCTGGCCATTGGCATAGGTTAGAGCGGCCTTAGGGCAGCTCTAACTTCCACCAGCTGGGAAAACACTCCCCCCATCCCCAGAGGACTGTATGCCAGCCAGGACTGTCTGGAGCCCAGAGCTCTCTGGGGATGACGCCGGGGCCATTTCTGCCGGATCTGCACCATCTGGGAGCTCCCTTGTCGGGGGGAGATTCTCAGCTGGCTGACCCTGGGGGCTTTCTGGCCCCTCTGCACTGGCTGAGTGGAGATTCGGCGTGGTGGCGGCTAACAGTTCCCTTACCTCCTCAGCTCGTGAAGGAGTGCAACGCCAGCGTCCAGTCCATGAAGAGAACCGAGGAGCTCATTCATCTGAACAAGAAAATCCACTTTGAAAGTAAGGTGAGTGCAGGGATTCGTCTGGGGGAAAGGGGAGGGGGGGCAGAGTCCTCAGAAAGCCGGTTCCCCCCAGAAAGCAGCGAACCCAGGGAACACAGACCGGACCCAGGGAACACAGACCGGATCTACCAGAGAAAGCACAGCCAGGGCGTGTGCGTCTTGGGCCGGGTGCATCTTGGGCCAACTCCAGGGACTGCGGGAGCTACCAAAGGGGCGAATCAGCCAGATCCTCAGCTGGTGCCAATCTGTGTCTAGTGGAGACAGACGAACACCCCATGGGGATCTGGACCAGGCTCTGAACAGGGTGTGCCGCCACCAAAAGCGTTCTAGACACAGACACTTCTGGTTCGATACCGTGTGTGAGTTCGACAGGGTGATGCTCGATCGGCCCTGCCTAGGAACCCAGGCTCCAGTGGGTTTTAAAGTCCAGTCTCGTAGCATGCAGGTGATGGGCTCTGAGTTCACATGCTGACTGGAGGCCTCCTCCATATGGCCACATATTCTGCCATGGAGACACCAGCTCCCTGCTCAGAACTGCCCCCAGAGCTGCTACCTCTGCAGGCATCTGCACAGACCACTGGCCTGCTCCTGTGACCAGAGCCCTTCGCGCTCTGTATCTTTCACTGATCCCCCAGCCACTCTCACTCCCACCACAGCCAGAATAAAATGTAAAGGGCTCCCCATCCTTACCGAGTCCCAGGCTTCAGCTGAGCCACTGGGCTCCACCAGCCAAGCCCCTGGTGCAGCTACATCATGGGAGGTTCACACCCTGGCCAGGCCGTTGGACCATTGATGTGTCGTGGGCTAGTGGTCATTGTGTCTCCGGGATGGAGCCTTGCAACATCCTCCCGGCTCTGACGTCTCCTTCTCCTTTTTGGGCCGGGGCCCTCGGCAGATCTTCCCGCTGATCTCGCAGTCGCGCTGGCTCGTGAAGCATGGGGAGCTAGTGGAAGTGGACATGCAGCTCATCAGCACCCTCGCCGCCAAGTTCAAGCTCTCCACCAAGATGGTGTATCTCCACCTCTTCAATGACTGCCTCTTGCTCTCCAGGAGGAAGGAGTGAGTGGTGGGGTGGGGCGGGGCAAGGCGAGCTGCGCGGGATGGATGGGATAGTCCTGCGGAGCGTGGGTCTAGCTGGCCTGGCTTTCCTCGGCTGGAGTTCATGCATTGGCCCCCTCGCACTCACAGGGCTGGAGGAGCAAGGCGGTGCGCTGTCCTCGCAGCAGTGGGACGAGAACCTGGGCTAACAGGCTGTAGACAGCTCTCCTTCCGGGTCTCCACTGGATGCCCCACTCATAGGTTCTCCTATGCTGGGAGGAGAAAGCAGGCCACAGCTCGGGAGCAGGTGCTTGAGGCTCCACATTCACCCTACGGTCGGTGCTCTGAGCCCAGACAAGTTCGTGGTAGTTTCTGGCCTGCAGGGGAGAGGTCCCGGCGGAGTCCGGGGGATGCATGACCTGGACCCATCTCATGCTGGGCAGGCCACAGGGTGAAAGCCGATCCTGTCTGTGCCTTGTTTCCCGGTTCCCTCCTGCACAGGAGCAGCTTGTCCTGCTCCCCAGGCGTCAGCGCCTGCCATGCGCCGGTGCCCCTCGGTCACCGTCTCTCTCCCTTTGCCCATCTCACCCAGGACAGGGAAGTTCGCTGTCTTTGTTCACGCCAAGATGCCGGAGCTGAAAGTGACTGACCTGAGCAGGAAGCTTCACGGGGTCCCGGGACAAATCTTCCACCTCCAGCTCTTTGACAGCCAGCGGCTGAAGCACCAGGTCTTGCTGCGGGCACAGACCGAGTGAGTGCCCAGTGGGAAGGGCCATCTCCATGTGACACCCCCAAACACCCCAGCCCAACTCCTCAGGGGAGGGGGAGAGAAGGCTCCTTCTCACTGGCACCTGGCTTGGGGGAGGGTTACGACCAGCCTGGGATGGGAGCCCTTATTGCCGGCCGGCTGGTGGGGACCAGCGGAGAGCCAGCATTTCTGGGGAGCTCCTGCTGAGCGATGCCGGGGAGCTGTCTCTCACTCCGCCAGCAGGGGGGGCCTGCTTAGCCCTTGAGCAGTGCCAGTGTCCCAGCAGCGGGCACAGCTGACACAGGCACCAAGCCCGCATCCCCCAAGCCACCAGGCTGCCAGGAGGGACCCAGCTGGCCCTGGAGGCAGGCTTACCAGAGTGGGAAGCATATAGTACCCAACAGGGCAGCTCCACAGGACCCCGGCAAGGACCAGAGCTGGTCCACAGGCTGCCAAGTTTGGCCCTGCCCCCGGGGCTGGATCAGAACCATCCCGGAGTTCTGGGGCATCAGGATCTGGGACTTGGGTTTGGCCTGTGTGGAGATGGGTGACCCGCTGCCAATTGGGGCTCTCCCCAGTTCTGAGCCTGTTCAGATCAGGGGGGCAGTCTGGGTGACTCTCTGGGAGCCTCGCCTGTCCTATTGGGCAGGGCTGGGCTGACCAGCTCCGTCTGGCCCTGCAGGAGTGAGAAGCAGCGGTGGATCTCGGCAATGGTCCCCTCCAGCCCCCAGACGGACAGGGAGCATGTCACCGAGAATGCAGGTACCCCTGAGAATGCGCTTGCCCCCCTCCTGCCAGGGCTTGAACCCAGCAAGGGACCAGCCTGGCTGCAGCAGGATCTTGGGTCGCAGGGACATGACAGCTCTGCTGTGACTTCTGGATTCTGTCCCTCATCCCTGGGTACTCCCCTGCCCCAAGCACCTAGCATCCAGGTGCCCCAATCACACACAGGTAACATGGTGCCATGGAGCAGTCAGTCCTCTGTCAGGCCAGCGCCAGCCTCCCCACTTCTGGAGTCACGTGCCCCTCACTGCTCCCAGCAGAGCTCAGACAGGGCTGGACTGGCTCAGGGGGGATGTGTCCGGCCACATCATAGGGAGATTTTGTCTCCGGTGGAACCTCGAGGTCCCAGAGTGGGTAGGAGCAGCCGGACACGGGCTCTGTGCTCTTCCCCCTGTTGGCGCTCCGAAAGCAGCACTGCCGTTTCCCTCTGCCGGGGGCTGCACCTGTGGGCCGATCCTCGCTCGGCACGTGGCCCAGTCCGGCCCAGATCGGCTCTCTGAACGGCAAAAGGTGGCAGCAGAATCCCAGCCGTGGCGGCTTCTGCTCCTGCCGCAACCCCGGCCACTCCCTCTCGAAGGGGATAGTAACCGGAGCTTGACAATCCCTGCGTTTCCCTCAGCACCTTCCCACAGATCCCAAACCCCGCTTACAAGGGCCCTGTCCGGGGTCCCGGGCGGTGCGTGACCCTCTGTGTCTTGCCGCTGCTTCCAGATACCGCCCAGGTCCAGTGCATCAAAGCCTACAAGGCCCAAGAGCACGACGAGCTGACCTTGGAGAAGGCGGACATCCTGGGGGTCAAGACGAGGACCAGCGACGGTGAGGGGTCCTGGCTTCGTCTCTCTTCTTCTCCCTCAAGCTGCCCTCTCCAGCCCCAACGCCGCAGCGGCTGGCAGGCCTGGCAGTGCCACCTGCCCCCCCCCACGAGCTAATGTTTCCTTCTCTCCCGCACAGGCTGGCTCGAGGGGATCCGTCTGTCGGACGGGGAGAGGGGCTGGGTCCCTCAGGGGCACGTGGAGGAGATCACCAGCCGGGGTGCCCGGCTGCGCAACCTGCGTGAGAATGACCGCATCAAGCATGCCACGAGCAAGCTGGTGGAGGAGCAGGCATGAGTCGGCCCGGGCGCCGGCCAAGGGAGACTCTGGGAACACAGTCGGAGCCCTGCGTCGTGGGCAGGGTGATGGGCAGAACGGTGGGGTCAGGGCTGCTCCCGTTGCTAAGGGGCTGCCGAGCAAGCATCCTGGGCACACCCACCAAACTGCACCGGGCGACGGTAGCAACAGGCTGCGGCTTGGTGGACGATCTGCCATGGCCTTCGTGCTCCCCGCTGCTGGCTGAGGCTCCAGGGAGGGAACGAGGCCCCGGGAACCCTGTCCACAAACAGACCTGCTGTTCTGTGCTCTCTACACAGTTTCCTGGGAAGGACACTGGCTGCGCTAGGTGGGATCCTAGCCTGGTCCCCACGGGCACGGCCGGCCGGGAGAACCATCTGGCAACGAACTGTCTGCCCTGGCCCCTGTCAAGAAACAGGATACCGGGCGAGGGGGACCCTTGGTTTGACCCAGTGCGGCCGTTCGTGTGTTCAGGCGCCACCCACCCAAAGCATCATCTGCCTGGAGGGCAGGGACCAGCCAAGCAAGTGTCTTCCCCAGCTGGGGAAGCAGGGGAACCTTGCGGGGGGAGCAGCGCGCCACCTCCATGGCCCAGGCTTCTCGGGGTAGGGTGGGGGCAAGTTCCTGCCGCTTCCAGCCTGGGCCAGCATCACACCAGGGAGGAGAAACCCCATTAGTGATCCCTGGAGCTGCCCATTCTTCGAGGGGGGCTGCAAGGCAGGGGGTCGCCCCGAAACAGCATCGCCAAAGCCGGGCTCCAGGCCCCTCCCTTCCCTGGAGGTTGTACTGCTCTGCCAGGGCACCGCTGGTGCATTCCCGCTGCAGGGGCTGGGTTTGCACAAGCCGCGCGTCAGTAAAGGCCTTAATTCACTGCTGGGGGACGGGTGTTTCTTTCACGGGTTCCATTAGGCTGCGCCCACTGCCAGGCTATTCCGCTGCTGACCCTCGCCTGCCCCAGCTCTGCTGATGCCCCTCAATCCCGACCCGCAGCCCCCTGCTGTTCACTCCTGAGCAGCCTCCCTGCCCCAGCTCTGCTGGTGCCCCTCAATCTCAACCCGCAGCCCCCTGCTGTTCCACTCCTCAGCCACCCCACCGTCCCCCAGCTCTGCTGGTGCCCTCAGCTACGGCAATGCACCTCAGTCCAGTCCTCTTGCTACCTCAGCCCAGGGCTCCCCACTAGCTCTGCCCCTCAGTCTTTCTCCACTGCATCCACTGTTGTCCTAGCCACGGCTGGGCTGTTCCCAACTGGTGCCCTGCGCAGCTTCCAGGTCACTCGCTTCTGCCCATTGGCCCCCCACATGAGCGTGGCCTGCTTGGTTATTTAGCACATGCTTAGCCCAGGTCTGGCAATCACCCACTACTGAGGGGTGTCAGGGAAGGTGTGTTGTTGGGAGGGGCCTAACCCATAGAAGAAGAAGAAGCAGAAGAAGATTAGGCTTGGAAGAGACCTCAGGAGGTCATCTCGTCCAGCGCCCTGTTCAAAGCAGGACCAACACCAACTAAATCATCCCAGCCAGGGCTTTGTCAAGCCTGACCTTAAAAACCTCTAAGGATGGAGATTCCACCACCTCCCTAGGGAACCCCTTCCAGTGCTTCACCACCCTCCTAGTGAAATAGTGTTTCCTAATATCCAACTTAGACCTCCCCCACTGCAACTTGAGACCATTGCTCCTTGTTCTGTCACCTGCTACCACTGAGAACAGCCGAGCTCCATCTGCTTTGGAGCCCCCCTTCAGGTAGTTGAAGGCTGCTATCAAATCCCCCCTCACTCTTCTCTTCTGCAAACTAAACAAGCCCAGTTCCCTCAGCCTCTCCTCGTAAGTCATGTGCCCCAGCTCCCTGATAATTTTCATTGCCCTCCACTGGACTCTCTCTCCAATTTCTCCACATCCTTTCTGTAGAGGTGGGCGCTCAAAACTGGACGCAATACTCCAGATGTGGCCTTACCAGTGCTGAATAGAGGGGAATAATCACTTCTCTCGATCTGCTGGCAATGCTCCTACTAAATGCAGCCCAATATGCTGTTAGCCTTCTTGGCAACAAGGGCACACTGCTGGCTCATATCCAGCTTCTTGTCCACGGTAATCCCCAGGTCCTTTTCTGCAGAACTGCTGCTTAGCCAGTCGGTCCCTAGTCTGTAGCAGTGCATAGGGTTATTCTGTCCTAAGTGCAGGACTCTGCACTTGTCCTTGTTGAACCTCATCAGTTTTCTTTTGGCCCAGTCCTCCAATTTGTCTAGGTCACTCTGGACCCTATCCCTACCCTCCAGCGTATCTCTCTCTCCCCCCATCTTAGTGTCATCTGCGAATTTGCTGAGGGTGCAATCCACACCATCATCCAGATCATTAATAAAGATGTTGAACAAAACCGGCGCCAGGACCGACCCCTGGGGCACTCCGCTTGATACTGGCTGCCAATTAGACATCGAGCCATTGATCACTACCCATTGAGTCCGACAATCTAGCCAGCTTTCTATCCACCTTATAGTCCATTCATCCAATCCATACTTCTTTAACTTGCTGGCAAGAATACTGTGGGAGACCGTATCAAAAGCTTTGCTAAAGTCAAGATAAAGTCAACGACCCCCCCAGACTCTGGGCGTGGGGGGAGGGTCTGGATCCAAACCTAGACCCAGATCCAAACATTGCTACAGGCCCCCGATGAATGGCTGAACCAAACCAGCTGGACGTGACCAACCCAGACCTTTGGATCCGGCCATCTCCAGCCCAGCCCATGCCTGAGCTGAGCTGGCTGCTGCGTTGCTGGGGGGAAGTGCTGGACAGCAGCGCAGGGTCCAATCCCCGATCCCAGGGCAGGTGCCACCGGGGCTGGGTTATGGGAAGTGCACCCCAGGGCTCTCCTTGGCCCAGGATTAGCAGGAAGGAGCCAGGGTCCTGGGGGAGCGGGTGCCGTGTTACTGGCTGACAGGCTGGGCTGTCTCCCCAGGCAGTCAGTGGAGCTCCCCCGTTCCCAGCGTCTGGGCCAAGGGGTGCTGGGACTTTGCTCTGCTGGCTGGCCCGGGCCCTGCTGCAGATTGCGGAGCGTCCTCTCCCTCCTAGAGCAGCAGGACCAGGGCTGGAGGCTGGGGCTGCTGATAGCCCTGGGCAGGCCAGGGTGGTAGCGAAAGAATCAAAGACAGGCCCTCTTGTGTTCTGCAAAAGAGGAGGTTCTGGGGGCCCAGGCCAGGAACAGCCTGCTGCAAAACAGAGTGTAAGGTGGGGAGAGCATCAGACATAAACACAAGGGCCAGACTCACGTGCTGGAGTAAATTGGGGCATCTCCTTGCTGCCAGTAGGGTTACACTGGTGTAAGCAACGGGAGTCTGGCCCCAGCAAGCAACTGAACTCAGGGGCACTCCTGGCCACTGCGGCTCCCTCTCCGGCACCAGAACCAGGGGGAAGTACCTCACAGCCCAGCCCCCCACAAAGCCCAGCAACTCCCTGCCCGGGGGCCAAGCCCACCCTGGTTCCCACCTGGGTCCTGTAAGGAGAAAGGCCTGGCCGGGGCAGGGCAGTTGACAGGCCAAAGTCAAAGCAAAGAGAAGGTCCTTGCCAGCCCCGAGCCAGCCCCGCGGTGTCACCAACTCCGCAAAGCAGGACGTCACCAGACAAACCCTGAAAAGTCGCTAGATGCAGCTGTTTAAGCACTCGAAGGAGTCCAAAATGTCACCAAAAAAATTTCCAGAGAATTCAGCAGAGAATTATACACACACACACCCCTTCACCCACACAGGCGAGTTACACACACACACACAGGCGAGTTTTACACACACACACACAGGCGAGTATAGTCACAAAATCATTCACAAGTGGCTCAATAGTGTTAATAAAATCCACCATGCTGTCTTACTACGTTCTGTTGCACACCAGAAGCAACTACACCAGGACACTGTCATCAGCAGGAGGATGCCCTCTGCTCATCGGGCAGGAAACTGCAGCCCTCTGCTCTTTGGGCAGGGCTCTCTGTACAGGGCAGACCAGTACAGCTGGGGTTGGTTCATTTCAGCCCATCCTCCCTTTCTTGCCAGCCTGGATTGGAGCCGACAGGTGAGTGAAAGAGGGAGCCCAGAGCCGGGGGGAAGAGGGGGAAGAGGGCATCCACCTGACCTGAGCTCGGCACTGCAGGAGCCAAAGAAAGTAGATTTAAAAACAAAAATGTGCTAGCCAGGTCCCTTCCCCCCACTTCCAGGGTTTCATTTCTGAAAAGAGCTGGGCAGGGAACCCCAGGCCAAGCCGGGGGAAGGAGTAAAGGGGAACTGAAATCAAGTGAGCTCCACCTTTGATCCTACAGAAAGGGCTTCATCCCTGAAGGCCTGGTGCCCCCGCCCCATTGGGGCACATGGCCCTGTCTCTCCACCTTCCATGCGTGTGGCTCTCGCTGGCTAACTTGCTCCCCGGCCCAGCTGCTTCATTAGCCATCTTCCCCTGCATCACAGGCTGGGCTACCTACTACAGAGCAGCGAGAAAAACATCTGGGTAAAAACAAGCCCTGGCTAACATGCTGCTCTCTCCAACGTGCACCTGGCTTTAGCAACGTATTTAAATAGCCTCCACAAACTTCTTTTCCTCACCGGAGATTATCGTGATCTCAGCCCAAGCAGCCCGGGAATGCGATTCCTTCCGAGGACGTGCTCAGCTGGGACGTAATGACACTGACTTGGGGTGCAGCAGAACGTAGTAAGAAGAGCACAGAGTGGATTTTATGAACACTATTGAGCGGCTTGTGAATGATTCGGTGACTACGCCTGTTGGTGACATCTTTCTCTCAATGTCACTCTCATTGGCAGTGAAAGTCGCTAGATTTGTCACAGGTCACTTGGACACTTATTTTCTTGCTAGGGAACCAAAAAGTCACTATATCTGGTGACAAAGTCGCTAAGCTGGCAACATGGCCGGCAGCACCTGTGAGCTCCGCGCACTCCTGGGGCCATGCCCACCACAGCCTGCAGCATGAGCCTAAGGCAAGGGGCGAGACCCAGAGGAGCCAGGAACTGGGAAAGCCCTTGTTCGGCTGGGGCGCTCAGCCAGAGGCCAGGCTAGCGCTGGGGAGGCTGGGGAGCATTGACCGAGCCCCGGTGCAGCACGCTGCAGAGGGGCCTGGCCTATTCCCTCCCTAGCGGAGGCAGCCAGTCCTGGAGATCCACCTGGGGTCCGTGTCCAGATCCAGATCCTGGTGCCCACTCACACCAGGAAGGGATCTCTGCTCCCTGGCTCCGTTCTCGCACTCAGCTATCTCCAACCTCCTCCCCCAGGCAATTCTGCTGGGACAGCGGCAGCATGAGCCGTGGGTTATCCCCAACACCCTGGCCCCTCTCCTGCCCTTTCTCCCCCAGATCTCTCAGGGCTTCCCAGCCCTGGCTCCGTGGACCACCACTAGCCAGGTGGAGACACTCAGGGCTCAGCCTACCCTGAAGTGGACCCAATGATCAAGAGGCAGAGCAATTCATGCAGGCAGCCGGGACAGGACAGAGCTGGGATTGAGGCCAGCCTCCAGGGCTAATCTCCCAGGGACTCAGGGCCTCTGTTTGCAGACTGGCCTCCACAGCTCCTCCCAAGCTTACAAACTGGGAATGGGCTCGTGCTGGGAGATCCCCACGTCCGCCCTTGCCTCTAGTTAGGATGGTAAATAGTCCCCACCTGGAGGTGCCAAGGGATCCCCCCAGCACAGCCCTCATTGCTTCGCTGCCATCTGCTCCATTGGGTGCCAACTAAGGGCAGCCTTTGGGAGCCCACGCTTGCTGCCCTCAGCTGATGAGGCCCCGGTGCACTGCCCCTTTAAGGAGGTGCTAACGAGGGAGTCCTGGAGGTTATTTATTGCAGGTGGGAGCAGCTGTACCTTCTTGCTCTCCCTGTCTGGGGGGATCCTCCAGGTAGGTGCTTTAGCCCCGGGAGCTGTGGCCCTGGCCAGCAGCTATGCCAAGGGCAGTGTGATTTGCCCAGGGCGGAGCAGGTGGGCAGTGGTGTGGCTCTTGCACTGAATCTCCCTGGCCATGGGTGGGAGGGGGCCAGCTGGCCCCCGGGCTGCCCAGCCCAGCCCAGAGCAGAGCTCCCTTCGGGTGCTTTGCCCCCATTTCAGCAGTTTGGCTGGTCCTGATCCCAGAGCACTGCGGGGCTTCCCTCCCCCAGCCTCCCGGAGGTGAGCTCAGGGTGGGGCATCTGCTCTAGCCTAGATGCTAGGCTTGGGCCAAGGACAGGCAGGTGGCAGAGAGGGCCTGAGCTGAGCCTGGGCTAGGGGGTTGCTGAGTCCACCCTGGCCCTCCTAGTGCCACCCAGGGACCTGCCCAGCAAGACACGGCCCAGCTTATGTACCTGGCGTTCGGGGTGTGGCACCGGGTGGCCCGGTGAGCACGGCAGGAGGGCACTTAAACCCGTTGGTGTTCCTGGGGGCCTTTCCTGGTGCCCAGCTGCTGAGAGAGGCCAGCCCCCAAGTGGGAGCAAGCCACCTGGCCAGGACTGAGCCCCCTTCTCCTCCGTCTGCCAGGCCTCTCATCACCCCATGGATTTCTCTGCCGGAAGCGTGCGCGCTCAGACTCGCGCCCAGGGCCGTGGCGCTGGTCAAGAGGCATGGCTCCTGCCCGGTGGCCAGAGACCCAGATGGCCGGCCAGAGAGCCGCCCGGAGCTCGGCCCCTTCCTGGCCGGCCTCTTCCGCCCAGGAGCGCCCAGAAGGGCCTTTCCGCGGCCCGCAGGGGAGGGTCCCGGGATCCAGCCTTGGCAGCGGAGGAGGAGAGGGTCCCGCTTCTGGTGGACAATCCGAAGGTCTGTGGCCGTCTGCCAGGGGTGTTCTCCTCCCCCACCCAGATAAACGGGGGGGAGGAGGGAGGAGTGCCCTGAAGGGGGTGAGTTTCAGTTCCCATAACTGGGACCAGGAAGAGTCCTGCTCTGACTCTAACTCTAGAAATTCATCTCAGACCTGACCCACAGCACCTGCTCTTCAAGCCCCCCCCCCCCCGCTCTGCCGGGGCCCCTCGGTCCTGACCTGCAGCCCCCCCCCCGCTCTGCCGGGGCCCTCGGTCCTGACCTGCAGCCCCCCCCCCGCTCTGCCGGGGCCCCTCGGTCCTGACCTGCAGCCCCCCCCCGCTCTGCCGGGGCCCCTCGGTCCTGACCTGCAGCCCCCCCCCCCGCTCTGCCGGGGCCCCTCGGTCCTGACCTGCAGCCCCCCCCCCCGCTCTGCCGGGGCCCCTCGGTCCTGACCTGCAGGCCCCCCCCCCGCTCTGCCGGGGCCCCTCGGTCCTGACCTGCAGGCCCCCCCCCCGCTCTGCCGGGGCCCTCGGTCCTGACCTGCAGGCCCCCCCCCGCTCTGCCGGGGCCCCTCGGTCCTGACCTGCAGGCCCCCCCCCCGCTCTGCCGGGGCCCCTCGGTCCTGACCTGCAGGCCCCCCCCCCGCTCTGCCGGGGCCCCTCGGTCCTGACCTGCAGGCCCCCCCCCGCTCTGCCGGGGCCCCTCGGTCCTGACCTGCAGGCCCCCCCCCCCGCTCTGCCGGGGCCCCTCGGTCCTGACCTGCAGGCCCCCCCCCCGCTCTGCCGGGGCCCCTCGGTCCTGACCTGCAGGCCCCCCCCCCCCGCTCTGCCGGGGCCCCTCGGTCCTGACCTGCAGGCCCCCCCCCCGCTCTGCCGGGGCCCCTCGGTCCTGACCTGCAGGCCCCCCCCCCGCTCTGCCGGGGCCCCTCGGTCCTGACCTGCAGGCCCCCCCCCGCTCTGCCGGGGCCCCTCGGTCCTGACCTGCAGGCCCCCCCCCCGCTCTGCCGGGGCCCCTCGGTCCTGACCTGCAGGCCCCCCCCCGCTCTGCCGGGGCCCCTCGGTCCTGACCTGCAGGCCCCCCCCCCGCTCTGCCGGGGCCCCTCGGTCCTGACCTGCAGGCCCCCCCCCCCCGCTCTGCTGGGGCCCCTCGGTCCTGACCTGCAGCCCCCCCCCGCTCTGCTGGGGCCCCTCGGTCCTGACCTGCAGCCCCTGCTGTTGCAGGCGAGTGCTCTCCCATTATAGGGTGATGGTAGGTGGCATCAGGCTTGCCAGGCAGAGGCAGTTGCCAAGTTCTCCAACTTGCCCTGCTGGTGTGGGGCTCTGATTGGGCCCCGTGAGGCTGGCAGCTCCCTGGGAGCGATGGGGAGCAGAGACGGGCGCGGGTTTGTTTTTGATGATGTGGCTCTGGTGCAGCGGGCGCTAGGCCGACCCCTCTGCCTGCCCCTGCACCATCCTCATCCCCTCGCTTCTGCTCTCCCTAGGGGCTGATCTGCCAGGCAGCGCTGTTCCTGTCCCGCCCCGCTGCCAACCCTCTCCTCCCACAGCTGAGCTGGCAGCCCTCGAGAGCATGGGCCCAGAGGAGCTGGTGGAGGAGCCCCCTAGCTCTGCAGGGCCAACGGGCCCCGCTGGCCTGCTGGAAATGAGGACAAAGCAGCCCACCCCGGTCCCCGGGAGGAAGGTCCTGCATGGCTCCCTGGAAGATCTCTCCAAAGCCACAGCTATGCAGATGTCAAGTCCGGAGCGCAGGTAACCCACCTCCCCCCGGGGAGCTCCCTGCATCACTGCCCTGGGGCTGGGAGATTGTCTCTTAGTTGCAATGTACCTTGTGTATAGAGAGGGATTCTTGCTTCCTTTTTCTTTAAGCTACTGGCATATCCATGACAATATCCACTAATCATTCCAGGTGGGGTGCAGAGGCTGAATGGGAGGGGTCCCAGCGATGCCCTTTAGTTCCCACCACAAACCAAGCTCTGCCCGTGAAGTGCCACTCTTTGGGAAAAGCTTTGTAATATGATTACATTTCTAAGTTCTCTGGTGCTTTGAGCATTGATATGGTATGTGCCATCTTTAGGTTTCAGAGTGAACAACCCCTTGGATTAAACAGAGGGCTGTTCCTCTCTGGTCTCCCATAACTGTGATTCCAGGCTGCCTCCTGGCTTAGTGTGTTTTGCCCCCCTCAGTTCCCATTTTTATAGTTATCATTGGAGCCAAAGGGCTAGAGGCTTCATTTGGGTTGAAACAAAAGATTTTCAAGCACAAGATGGCAACAACCAGAAAATGGCCTGGCTCTCTGAGCCTCTGCAGACTGGTTCAATTCAACCCCTGCCCAGATCCTTACACTTCCTGGACCCTGAAGCTGGCCTTTCCAGCTGCCACCTATTGCTATAATGGGATGATCCAAACATCTGGCACTTTGGGGACATTTGGAGCAGAGCTGGGCTTTACAATTCAGGCCCAGCTCTGATGATGATCTTATTCCTCTGGTACCTTTCAGAGCGGAAGCATAGCCCAGTGGGTAGGGCACTAGCCTAGTACTGGGGAAAGCTGGATTCAAAGCCCTGTTTTGCCGCAGGTTTCCTGTGTGACCTTGGGCAAGTCCTTACCTTGCTCTGCTGTGAGAACCTCCACTCCTGGGCTGTTCGTGCACAGCCTCTGGCATGTAAGCTGCTCCTTGGATTGTGCAACCAAATGACATTAGCCAATATCTCTGGTCCCAGACACAACCCTAGGAAACCTCCTTCTTGCAGTGTCCAGTTATGCCCCACTGGATGCCACAAGCTTATATGAGTTCATCAATTTAACAAAGAAATTGATATGTACCAGGCTTGTTATCCCAAGGGGAGTCTCTGACATGCTTTAAACCAAATGCGCTGCTTCAGGTAGAATAAACAAATTTATTAACTACAAAGATAGATTTTAAGTGATTATAAGTCAAAGCATAAGTCAGATTTGGTCAAATGAAATAAAAGCAAAATGCATTCTAAGCCGATCTTAACACTTTTAATGACCTTACAAACTTAGATGCTTCTCACCACGGGCTGGCTGGTTGCCCTTCAGCCAGGCTCTCTCCTTTGATCAGCACTTCAGTCACTTGGTGGTGGTGTCTGTAGATGGAAGTGGAAGAGAGAGGAAGAGTATGGCAAACGTCTCTCCCTTTTATCATGTTCTTTCTTCCCTCTTGGCTTTGTGCCTCCTTCCCCCGCCCTTCAGAGTCAGGCGAGCATTACCTCATTGCAGTCCCAAACTGACCAAAGGAAGGGGAGTGACTCACTCAAGAGTCCAACAGATCCTTTTGTTGTTGCCTAGGCCAGCGTCCTTTGTTCCTGTGAGGCTTGCCTGGGTTTGTTCCATACATGCCCTGATGATGTGTGAACTGCCGCTCTGCTCTTAGAGTTTTTGTCTGTGCTTGCTTTAAGCCATGAGGACACATTCTCAGCCTCATAACTATATACATGAAATTACAACCTATAACAACGATGACTATAACAACAATGCTCAGTATGTCATGTGCCTTCCGAAGACACCCGACATGACAAACTTTGCACTAGATACCACAGAATCATATGATAAGGATGAACATGGGTGTTCCCCTGTGGTACAGAACATCACAATTGTATATCACCCAATGTGCAGTTAGACTGTGGAACTCTCTGCCACATGATGTCGTTGACTCCAGAATTTGGCAAGATCCAAAAATGGATTGAATGCTAATATGGATAATGAGAAAACCCAGAATTTCCATGGTTTATGGTAACAGTTCTGGGGTGGATGTCAAACCTCCCACTTCAGAGTTTTAAAGCAATCTCTATCTATAAAAAATCAAGAAGAGACCTGATCTGAGGAGCAGATTATTCCATGCTGCTATTGTGGGTTCTCTCACCTTCTCTGGCTACTGTCAGAGACAGGACACTGGGCTAAGTGGACCTTAGTTCTGATCCACCTGGCATATTTCTACCTATCCATTTTACACCTGTGTACATTGAGGCACAGAGAGGTTTTGATTTGCACCAAGACACAAATGAGTGACAAAGCCCATCAGGAGGCGCTGTAGGGCATGAGGAAAGAGCCAGAGTTATGGGGGAAAGTTCGTTTGCTGTAGTATAGGGCTCTCCCGGTGGGACTCAGTTTAGAAGCTTCTTCTCACTGCCTTTTAGACTGTTCCGCCGACCACTGGGGAAAGGAACAAAGGACACGGACAAGTGGAGGAGGGAATCTAAATACGTGCAAACCCGTGAGTACTGACCTGCTCCTTGTGCGATGGCTGCAGGGTCTCGGGCATAGCAGGATGGAGGGAAATTCCTAGAAGGGCTTCCGGAGGCTGCTGCCGTGAACAAGCCCTTACATGGGCCACAGAGTGCTACTTCTACCACCTTGGCCCTAGACAGGAAAGGGAAACTGAGTCACTAAACATTACAAGCCTGTCCCGGAGCAGGCTGTGCCTTTAAGAGCCTACTGAATTGAGCTGTTGCAAAACCGTGATGTCTTTGTCAGCTGTGTGCTGGGCCTCAAATGTCTAAGACCTCTCCTGGCCTGCAAAGGGGAAGCCCACACCCTGTGCTCTCTCCTAGGGACTCTGCTCTTGTTCTTTCTAGTCTGGTTATTTCCCTTAAGGTAAAATAAGCTACACGTTGGAGTGAGACACATCACACTGAAATCAGAGCCACGAGACACTTTTACACAGCTCTCTCTGCACTAAATTCACTCTGAAGAGAACGATCTTTTCCTTGCATGCGGATTGCTTAATGACCTCCTGCAATTGTGGCAGTGGGGGAAGAAATGCTAGAACCACCGGGTTAGAAGAGACCACAAGGGTCAGCTAGTCTAAACACTAGACTGCAGGGTTTCTTGTGTCTAAACCATGAGACAACACGCACACACCTGCAACCTGGTCAGGACTGTTTTGAATTTGCTGAGGGCATCTCCAAGACCCAAGGGATGGTTGGAACAGAGATGGCTACTCCTTAGTGGTCCTTCAGTTCTCCATCCGTTAATGGTGAAGGCAGCATGCAGTGACTTCTATCTGAGTGGGCTACGGGCACGCATTGGAGAGCTGGCTGATGGGGACACTGTGCTGGGGCCCAGAAATGGCGAAGACCACCCCGAAGTCCAGGAGAGGGTTTCCCAGTGTCCAGGGCTATGTATGGAGCAGGCAGGTTGTGTCACTAGACCTGGGATTATATGAATTGTTCAAGGACTGCAATTATTCACGAAGCACTCTGGGAAGCCCTTGGCTGACCATTGACGGGCAGGTTCCTGTGGCTAATGTCATGCTCATTGCGCTCCTTCCCAGAGCCTCTCTACCAAGACTACTGGATGAAGCACCTCAAGGCAGTGGAGCGCAAGCCCAAGGATTCGTCTTTCCGGGTGGACGCCAGCCTACCCATCGCTGGCATCCTCTCCTCCTCCCTGCTCGGCGCAGCCTCGCAGATCTCTTCCCGCGACTACAGCTTCTGCTTCTGGCAGGAGATCCCAGAGGTGAAGAGCAGGCGGCTCCTGGAGAGTCTCACGCCCCGGCAGCACCACCTGCAGGAGGTATTGGAGGGCGGCTGCCCCTCGGACTGGGAGGGAGGGGCGGATCGTTTGATTGCGTGGCTGGCTGGCAAGTAGGGATGGGACGTTCCCACCTGCCAGAGGCGGGTTCAGCCCAAGCGAAAGCTGCCCCAGCTGAGGAGCCCCCCATGAGGCGAGGGGAGGGACAATGTTCTGCAGAGACCTGCCGTCTGCTGCAGCTACAGTTCGATCACTCTGGGGCACCTGCTGCGGTGTGGGGATGGTACCGCAGAGCGGGCAGTGCTGGGGAGCAGGGTGCCCCCTGAGCCAGCAGTTCCAGTCCCTGCCCTGGTGAAAGCAGAAGGAGACTGTGGGGCAGTGCTGAGACTGGGCAGTGCCACTGCGCGGGTCAACCCCAGACAAAACCCTGCCCACTGCGGGGGAGGGTCAACCAGTAACTGGCAACCTTGAAAACGGGGGCCAGGAGACCGATGCTCTATCAGCCTCGAGGGCAGCAGCAGGGCCTGTGGCTTGCTCTGGGATGCTCAGCTTCCTGTGGTCTCTGGGGCTGGCAGCCTGGCACCCACCCTGCTCTCCTACTCCAAAGAGGGCATTTGCCCCACCTCTGCCCACTGTACCCTGGCAGGTTCCTGGTGCTGTTGATCTAATAGAAATAGACGCACCATTGGAGAGCCTGGATTTCAGCATTTTCCCAGCGGGGCTGGTTGCTGATGCCTGGTCTCCTAGCACACGGTGCCACCCTCACCAGAAGGCCAAGATTATAACAGGGTTCAAAAAGGAACTAGATAAATTCATGCAGGATAGGTCCATCAATGGCTGTTTGCAGGGATGGTGTCCCTAGCCTCTGTTTGCCAGTAGCTGGGAATGGGCGACAGGATGGATCACTTGATGATGACCTGTTCTGTTCATTCCCTCTGGGGCACCTGGCATTGGCCACTGTTGGAAGATAGGACACTGGGCTAGATGGACCTTTGGTCTGACCCAATCTGGCCGTTCTCGCATGTTCTCATGTGCCTGTGTCAGTTGATGAAGCCGCAGGCCTGGAAGCTGGATTGTATTCCCGGCTCTGCCCTGTGCCCAGCAGGGATGCCAACTTTGGTTGGATGTATTCCTGGAGATTTCATCATAACAGTCTTTAATGAAAGACTACTATTTAATTCCTGGAGACTCCAGGACAATCCTGGAGGCTTGGCAACCCTACAGCGGCCAGAAGGCAATGCCCCTTGCCTGTCTGGCTGCCGCTCCCTGCAGGAGTCCTCAGAGCAAGAGGCCTGTAATGGAAGGGAAGTGCTTCCTGTAGGCGGACCAGGGAAGGGGCATGGCTGAGGCATTCCTCTATGCCAGCCCACTCTGGCTGTGGGAACAGCCCACAGGGCTGGCACGGAGCTGCCCAGGAAGCTGTGCCCCTTCCATGGTGGCTGTGCATTGGCCTGTCTTGGGTACTCGCATTTGCAAAGTGATTTAGATGCCTGGTTCCCACTGATTTCAGGGAGACACCTAAGTCCCTTGAACCAGCTGGACCAGAGCCCCTTGGCTGCGGGCACTAGAGGGGAGCAGCATGTTGCACCGTTTAGGGGGTTCCCAGGCCCTGCCGCACTGCCTCACTGTCCCCTGTCTTTTGATGCACGGTCTCCGCTCCAGGCCATGTTTGAGATGATCACATCAGAGGCCTCCTACCTGTGCAGCCTCTCGGTGGCCATGAGCCACTTCAAGGGATCGCTGGCGCTGCGGGAGACGCTGACCAGGGCCGAGGTGCACCGGCTCTTCTCCAACCTGCAGCAGGTGAAGGACATCAGTGAAAGGTAACTGCGGGCTAGTGGGGGAACGCCCAGTGATGCAGTCCCAGCCTCACCCAGTGGGGGGCGCTGTAGGGAGGGGGCAGGGGCGCTGGCTGTGGAGGGAGCTCCCAGCTACTCCAGCCTGAACCTTTCCCTGTGGCAGGATGCTTTCCCTCGACTCCTGGTCTCTGCAGGTTTCTCCTGGATCTCGAGGAGCACATGGACAAGGACATCTTCCTGGCGGGGCTGGGGGCCGTGGTCCTGAAGCACTGCCCCGCCTTCCACAGGGTCTACATTCCCTACGTCACCAACCAGATGTACCAGGAACAGCTCATGCAGCAGCTGATGTAAGGAGCTGCAGTGGCTCAGGGGGTGTGCTGGGGGGAGGAATAACTGGGGGCTGCTCATGCCCCAGTTGCTGTTCCTCACTGTCTGTGCCCCTTGGAACAGCCCATCTGTCCCTCTCTAGATGGCTCCTCTCTCAATGGGGACACTGAGGCTGCATACCAGTGAAACTTTCATGCCAGTGAGAGCTGAAAGTCTGCAGGGCGTCCTCCGGAGGATGTTTGGGCTGTTTGGAACTAGAATGGACACCGCTCAGGGGAGTGGACTGTAGGGGAAACCCCAGTAATGTCCCTTGGGGAGTATTCCATAACTCGCTAGGTCTCTGTCCTCTCCAACTTCTCCATCATGGAGAGGTGTTTCTGCTGAAAATGGTCACCAATTGTTACGCTACGTGGTTGTCATTAAGTTCCAGAGTTAACACATTGTTTTGATGCCTGAGGGCGGCTGACCCCATTCCCCTGCTTGCTCACCTATTTGGGAAGAGAGGAACACCCCCTTCCCCCACCACACACACAATCAGGACATGCTCCCAGCTGCAGGTTCTCTTTGGGGCCGGAATGGCTAGCAGCTTGCTGGCTTCTGGCCTAGGGGGTGCACAAGGGGTTAATGGGGAGCGGTAGATCAGGTCCCTCCTGGCCTCAGGCAGGAGAGATGAGCTGGGGCAGGAATTGATATGGGTCTGCATTTCAGTTTTGTACCTTCCCAGCTTGGCAGAGGATATCCTTCCACCACCCCATGCCCCACAGAAATAGCTCCCCACACACCCTTCCACACCTCACTGCTCTGGGAATCCCAGCATCAGGCCTTGCCCACACTCAACCTCTGGCTTTAGTGCAGACACAGCTGGGCTGGTCCAGCCAGGGTCTCTGGGCAGGGTTTGTCCTGGCGCCTGTAGCCCAGAGGGCGAGAGAATTCAGGGCCTCTCTACTGGGGTGGTTCTGGCCTCAGGGCCCCTCACCCACCCCCTTTCTCCTGCACGCTGCAGACGGGAGAACTGGCGCTTCCGGCAGGTCCTGAGGAAGCTGGAGGAGCAGCCGGTGTGCCAGCGGCAGCCCCTGAAATCCTTCCTGGTGCTGCCCTTCCAGAGGATCACCCGCCTGAAGATCCTGCTGGAGGTGAGGGGCTGGAGCAAGAATCCGTGTCTGGGATCTCACTCGGGATGGGGGGAGGGGGTTGGCTGGGGCTGGCCTCCCAAGGATCCTGCCTCAGAGGGGTACAGGCTGTCCCGGCCAGCGTCCGCTGAGCTGCAGCCAAAGTAAAACACTGGGGTGACCGAGGTGGCTTATGTGCAGGAGCAGAGGGGTAGGGATGGGCGGGGAGAGGGGAAAGCGCTGCCTGGGTATGGGGGCTGGGAGGGAGGGGGAAAAGGTCGGGAGGGAGATGATGGGGGGGCAGGAGGGAGGGGGTAGGGGTCTGTAGGCAGATGTGGGATGGGGTTGGGAGGGGGAGGCAGGCTGGGGTTGGGAGGGAGACCCTCTCCCATGACAGATCCTCCTGCTCTCCCGTCTGCCCCACAGAACATCCTGAAGCTGGCCCCGGCAGACTCCGAGCTGGCCAGTTCCATCAGCGCGGCCCTGATGGCAGTGGGAGAGGTAAGGGCACCGTTGGGTGCTTGTGGGAGGCAGCCGGAGGCTGGCTGTGTAGGTCCCCGCGCGGTAGCAGCCCTCACGCTGCCTGCCTTGACCCGCCGTTTGCGCCCCAGCGGCCCTGCAAGGCAGCATGTGGAGATGGGCTATGCTCTGGGGTGGGGGGAGGAGGCTTGGTCCTCGGCTCCCTGGCCCAGCTGGGGGAAGGGGTAGGAGAAGGTTCTGGTCTGAGTCTGTTCCTGGTTCTCTGCTCGTCCCCACGCTGGTCTCAGCTCACTCTGCCCGGTGCGGACTCAGCCCCCCACCGCTTCCTGCACGGGCTGCGTCCTGCTGGCCTCTGTGCTCGGGGCAGCTCTGGTCACTCAGCGACCCGCTGCCTTTTGTGCTTTGAAAACCTCTGGCATTGGGGGGGGGGCGTCTCTCTCTCGGCCTCCCCCCCATCCCTGGTCAGACCTGAGCTTGCTGAGCCGTCCAGCCAGCATGCCGTGAGGCCTTCCTGGGACATTACTCGGGGCCTCCGCTCCCCCTGGGGAGTGATTGTGCTTGTGGGTTTTTAGAGCTCCCGCCCGGTTTCCTTCCCCAAGGGAGGCCAGAATGCAGAACGTCCAGGATCTTACGTTCCCAGGCTCTGGGAAGCCCAAAAGGTGACTGCAAGGGGGGGATAAAACAGGCTTTGGCCATTTTATGCTGCTGGGAATGCCTGGAAGGTGTTTTTAAATAGGGGTTTTTCCTGCTTGTTTGCTTGTGTAGTAATAGCCCATCTTCTCTTCCCTGACTTGCCCCGAGGTCTCCAGCGACGGGGTGGGAGTGAACTAGAGCTTCCCCCTCTATTAACTGGGGGCACAGGTTGAATCTTTAACAAGTGCTTTTCTGCCAACTGTTTCTCTGGCCTTTGAGTTAATCGTGTTAACAAACAGCCAGAGTGTAAAAACAAAAATCCCTTCCCATCTGAATGAATCAGGCTTCGTTTCCTTGTCCTCAGACTTGCGTCGGTTCTTCCTGGATTCTTCCCCAGGAGTAACGGGGGAGGCAGGAGTTGGATTTATTACCTAGAACCAGCAGAAACACTGGGGTGAAAAGAATCTTCCGTCCCCACTTCAGATGTTCTAGCCGAGGTCTCCTCCCCAGTCAGAACATCACCTGTGCAAAGGGCTGTGGGGTGCCAGCATCCCAGGAGGTCACTGCGGGGTGGGACGCCTGAACGTCTGAGCCTCTGTCCCTGGCACCCAGGGACCTAATACACAGCCTATCCCAAACCTGGCTGGTGGCACCCCAAGGCGAGTGAGAGCTCAGCCCTGATTCTCACCCGGGGCAAAGCCCAGGCACCCATATGGGCCAGGAGGTGCCGTGTACACCTGACTCTTCAATCTTCGGCGGGAGCTGAGAAATGTCCCATAATCCCCCAGACCAGCAGTGTCCAAGGGCTGGACAACCTTCCTTCCCATCCCTTGGGTGCACCAAGTGTCCTGGATTCCCTGGTCTCTGCCCCCTCCCGTGGGACCAAGGGAGGCAGGGGGTGAGGGGAGCCCTGGCCAGAGCGCCCAGCTCCACCGTGCTGGGCCTGCAGCTTCCCGTGCCCGTCCTCAGATCGTGTTGGAGTGCAACGAGAACGTGTGGAGAATGAAGCAGACGGAGGAGCTGGTGCTGCTGGAGAAGCAAGTTGAGTTCGTAAAGACAAAGGTGAGTCCTGGCTCTGCACTGGGGCGGCTCTTGGTGATCCAGCCCCACAGGGGAGGGCTGGGGTGGCATGTGGTGGGAGGGCTAGACAGATGGGGGCTGGGGTGAGGTATGGGGGAGCTAGAGAGATGGGACGCTGGAGGGGCTGGGTTGGGACATGGGGAGCTAGAAGGGTGGGATGCCAGCATGGGACTTGGGGGGTGGGGTGGGGCGGGACATGTAGGGGCTAGAGTGATGCCTGTGATCTGGTGAACTGCACAGTGCCATGATCTACCTCTCGTAGCTGAGCGCCCTGTGGGACCTCCTGCCTCCCAGCCTGGACCTGGGTCCGTTGCTGATAGTGCCCTGCAGGGATCCAGTAGGGGGCGCTGGTGCATGGCTCAGGGCGGGACTGATCCTGCCCCTTGGGGCAGCGCAGTGACGGTCTCTGCGCAAGGTGATCCGTGTCTTTCTCTCTTCCCCCCCCAGTCCATCCCACTCATCAGCCGGGGCCGCTGGCTGGTCAGGGCTGGGGAGTTCTCCCAGGTCCTCATCCAGGAGGTGGGTGTGGGGTACAAACCCCGCCTGAGCACCAAGCCCATCTATCTGCACCTCCTCAGCGACCTGCTGCTCTTGTCCCGCCAGAGGGAGTAAGTCTGGGTGGCGCCCGTGCTCTACCCTCGGCACCCTGGGGGCCTTCCTGCCCTGGCCAGAGGCACTGAAACCTCCCGGGGTGGGGGGGTAGGAGTGCATCAATCTGCTGTTCCTGTGCCCACTGCACATCAGGGTGCCCACCTGCAATTCCCCACCAGTGTCCTGGTGGATCCAGCTGGCAGGGCGAGCCATTGGGGGGTTGCATTGTCTCCAGCCCTGGAAGAAGGAGCAGGCAGTGGGGCAGGATGGGGTGGTATGATGGCAGTGCTCATCTCTGTCGAGGAGGGAAAGCTGGAGGTCCCAGGTGGGGGTGCCCCGTCTGTGGGTACAGGATCTAATAGCCTGTTGCAGTGAGCATTGCCAGGAAGCCAGGCGCTGGGCGTTTGGGGCAGGGCTCCATTGCCCGGCTCCACCCCACGAATGCCACCCCTCTTTCTTCCCCCGCAGCAATGGCAGGTTTTCAGTCAAGGATTACGCCCAGACCTGCCATGTGAGAGCAGAGCAACTCAGAGCCAAGCCGCTGGGGCTCCCCGACACAACCTTCCTCTTGTACCTCTCCCGCAACCACTGCGGGGCCAGCACCGAGTTCATCCTCAAAGCAGCCAGCGAGTGAGTGCGGGGCTCCCGCTCGGGGTGGCTGGTGGGGTGGGAGGTGGATTCCTTGGCTGACTGGTGGCCGTGTGGGGCTGCTGCAGACCCAAAGCCATGCTGGCTGCCGAGGGGGCATTTGGCCTGCCAAGCTGGCACCATTGGCAGGAAGGGGGTTTTGAAGGAGATCTGCCAAGCTGTAAGTTGCTAGCAGCTCACCATCCAGGGAGCTTCGTAGCCTGGTTTCTTCGAGTGCCACCTGGGGGACCTTGGCAGAGGCCTTGAGAGCAGGTGCATGGGCTTGCAGACCCTCTCCCTGGCGAGATGGCTCTGAGTGTGTGTTGGAGGGGGCTGGGAGGCAGCTGGCTTTGGTGGGGAGGAAGGTATGTACCCGCTGCCCTAGGTGCAGCGTGAGGGGCAAACGCAGCCAGAGCTCACAGGTGGGGACCATGGCAAGGACCTGCCAAACCAGCCCTTCCGTCCCCTGGGGGCCCCTGGGAAAACAAGAGCCCTGCAGTGTCCTGAGGCCAGTGCATCCAGCTCTGACTCACCAAAGGGGTTCTGGAGCTGAGGACCCCTCCCCAAAATGTCCTGCTCCCAGCCCCCTCCTGTGAGCTCTCGGGGGCTGTGAACTGGTGGGACGTGGCTGGGGAAGGTACGGTGGGGTGTGAGTGGCCCACAGGGGAGAGGAAGAGGAGGATGGTGCTAGGGAGGGAGACAGTAGGAATGCCCAGCCCCTCCACAAACACGCCCCTGCTCACCCCGGGACCTCACCCTCAAACTGAGGGGTAGCTATGCAGCTTGCGGAGTTCCCCTTTTGGAAAGATGCAGCCCCCCCACGGGTGTGGATTACGGGGGCTTGGCATGTGATCCCTCTTCTGTCTGACCTCTCCTAGGGCCCAGAGGCAGGAGTGGATCTCGCTGATAACCAGCCAGGCGTCCCCTCGGCCTGCGGGTGTGATCAAAGCCCTGAGAGATGCCTGCGCTGGTCTCTGACTTGCTGGGGCCCAGGCCAGCCAGACTCCATGCTTGGCCTTTCCTTTTCCTGTCCCTGGCTGCTCCCCCAGAGGACGACCTCCCGCCTGCTGCACAAGGGGGTCTGCAGCCCCTCGCCTGTTTGGAGCCCTGTCCGGGCCCAGCTGTTCTTCACAGGCCTGGGAGCTCCGCTTGGGGACCTTGTGCGGGGTGCATGCAGCAAGCTGCACTGGACTCAGCGGTGGGGCGGGGCGGGGAGGGGTGGTGCATGGCATGGCAAGCTTCTCTCTCTCTCTCTCTCTCTCTCTCTCTCTCTCTCTCTCTCTCTCTCTCTCTCTCTGAAAGCCATATGCTCTTAGAAGCTGCGGTTGGGAGCCGATCTCTGAGTGCTGGTGTGTTTCTGGGGGTTCTGCCCAAATGGAGTCCCCTGACAGGTCCCAGTGCGGGGGGTACAGATTCCCAGCTAGGTGCCCAAGTAGTGCCGAGCCTTGGCATGCATCAGGCCAGTAGTGTTCTGGGGGGTGAGACCCTTTGCCAAGAAACCCTTTGGAAAACTGCCTGGGGTCTGAGCCAGAAGCCTGGCTCTGGCCCTCGACCTGCAGGGGAGCCAGTGGGAAGCACTAGATGGTAGCAAGTCTTCTGGGTTCTAAGCGCTTGTGTCTGTCAAGCGAGTTCCCGGCTTCTCCAGGAAATCTCCAGTTCTTCTGTTACACGGGGTCTTTGATCGGACTGTAACAGCCCTTGAGAAGCCAAAAACTCCCCAAATCTCCCAGCAAAGGGGAGGATGCTGCCCATTGCCTCTTGGAGGGAGGGGTGTCCCCTACATGTGCTTATTGCAGAGGACATGATCCCATGGAAGGCGCTCTGGGGGAGCTGGTCTCTCACTTGCTATAGCTCCCTGGCAGGATATTTGAGCTTTGGTCTCTGAATGTCCTCTTTCCCATTGGTTTATTTTTGCAAGCGGAGCTTGTAGGTTCCCCCTGACCCAGGCTCATTTGGAAATTTGGGGGGGTGATTCCCACAGAGGCCATGCTGGCTGGACCAAGCAGTGTCTTGGGTCCTGGTCTGTATGGGGCCATGGCGTGGGTTGGTGCTATTGGCACTAATCCCCTGTTCCCGGCCTGGATTGACCCAGGGCAGGGAGGGCTCTGGAGCAGGCCCACTCCAGAAGCACCGAGACCTGGTGTGTGGGTCCAGCTGTTCACACTTTGGGGTGGTTGATGGGGGATTTTCATTAGCTGTGGTTCTAAATGGGGCTCTGGGGGCCTCGTTCCTCCTGGGAGGAGCAGCTGAGGGTATGAGCCCCTGTCTCTCCTGCCTGGCCTGGGAACTGCTGGCCTTAGTGGGGGCTGGCTTTCCGAGCTGATCTTCCCCCAGCTCTACTGGGTATCACTGCCCCTCAGCCCCCACAGGACTGGGAAGCAAGAGGTGTCTGTCTGCTTCCCCCCACCAGCTGGGCAATTAGCAGATCCTGGGGAATGTTTGTTGGCACAGCTGGGCAGGAAATGCCTGGCTGGGGAGCTGCAGGGGGCCACTGCTCAGCAATGGAGGGGAGAGGGCTGGTGGCTGGGGATGGAAGACTGCAGGAAGCTGGGGTGCTACAACCAGGTGTGGCCAACATCTGTCCCCCTGCAAATCCCCACAAATCACGGCTGCAGGGAGGGGTTGATCTGGGCGCCACTGACGGAAGAGAAGATGCTTGGTTGGGGTGTGTTAGCTGGGAAGGGGTCTCTATCCAGACCTTGGTACCAGCCTGCATTGGAGGGGTTGAGGTCTCAACCCTCAGAGTCCAGCTGTGCTTTGTGTGTGGGGCAGCTCTCCTGAGTTTGGTAGGGAGGCCAGGGGCTTAGTCCCTCCTGTGTCTAACCCTGGCATAGGGGAGAGGGCCCAGGGCCCAGCTTGTAGGGGGCAAGCCTGGTGCCTGGGCTCAGTGCAGAGAAGCTGGGGGAGGAGGGCCGGATCTGCTGCTTTCGCTGAGCTACCCCCAGGCCGCAGCTGGGCTCTAGCCACACACAGTGTCTGAGGGGCTCACGCTTGTCAAAGTCTCTTGTTGTGTTGAAATAAATATTGACCTTGTTTTAAGGACCCGGCCTGCCCTTGTGTCTACAGCAGCATCCTTCAGGGGTGCGGGGGAGAGACCACCCCTTAGCCTGCAGGCCGCTAAGCCATGGTGTTTCCAGCAAAACTTGATTTAAAACAAGGCACCGAGGGCCAAGCTTTGGCCATGGGCTGGTCTGTAGCTGCTGAATCTCTCCCCCTTGCTGGGACCAGCAACAGCATCTGCATAAAAAATGAGATTCTGGCAGATGGAGGCTTAACCACTCCAACAAGTCCCCCCCCCCCCGCCTTCCCCAGGGGCTGGTGAGTGACTGAGGCTTTCTCCAGCTGTGCATTATCTGCTCCTCCAGGTAAGGACTAAGCTGAGCTTCCAGAACCTAGGGTCTGAGCTTGTCTTCCCCCTTCCTCGTTCCTCCCTCCCCGAATGCCTTGGCTTAGAGAAAGCACCTTTGTCTTGAGGTTAGAGGGGCTAGGCTGGGACTAGAGATGGGGTCATGTCCGGACTCTGCCCGAGCCTCTCGGAGCCCTTGGGCAAGTCACTTAGTCGCTCTGGGCCTCACTTTCCCTCAGCTGGAAGTGAAATTCCCTGTGTGGTTAGACTGTAAGCTCCTTGGAGCAGGGACTCTTAAGCCAGGGCATCTTTCACTCTGGCTGTAGAGGGCCTAGCACAATGGGGCCCTGATCTCGGGTGTGGCCCCAGGGCATCACCCGAATACAATGAATAATTGGTTATAAAGAACTAGGGCCCCGAGACTTGGGGGTAGGAAATCCAGCAGAGGCGTGTTTTCTCAACAAGCAATCTGGAGGAGGGCTGAGTGGAAGGCTTTTCAAAGGCTGAACAATTCGATGCTGGCACTGGATTCCAATTTGTGAGATGTGCCCTTGACCTTCGCCCCCTCCGTGCCCTACACCTGTAGGAGGGATTGCCGCATGCGTCCTGGCAGTGGCAAGCAAAGCTCTGGCGATGAGCCCTGTCCCTGGGACACGCCCACTCTGTGTGGGGCAGAGATCCCTCTCTGAGTCGCTGGTCTGTGCCCGGCAGGCTTGGGGGCGGGGGGGGAACGCGTTCTTCATTCCGCGCATGCTGCTTCCTGTGAGTTTGCGTTTTTTGGTGGGGAGGGGGGAGTTGGAAGATCCTTGGTCTCCCTCCACCCAGCACCCCCCCCCTTTCTGTGAGTCAGGGGCTGCCACGCACTGGACCCTAGTTCCAGACACCAGGGGGCAGCAGAGCTCTGGCTGTGAGTCTGGCTCCCTGGCCTTAGGCTGGCCCTGTGCCCGTCCTGTCACCCCACGGCTGCCTCTGGGCAGGGCCTGAGCCACTCAGAAGGAAACTGAGTCACTGGGCCAGGCCCAGCTCCCGCAGGGCTGCTTCGCATGCCCAGCTGCTGAGGTCCCAGACTGCAATGTGGGATGGTCCGCAACTGGTGTTGTTTTAGGGGTACATGCCTCCCCAGGGAGGGGAGTAGTGACTGGAGGGCTTGGTCCCCATGGTCAATGTCTATTAACTTGCACTGCAGTGGTGCCTCTCAACTGCAGCCATGGCCAAGCCCCCGTTGTGCTAGGCGCTGTACGAACCCACAGCACAAAGGACCTCACTGCCGCGGAAGGGGATAGCCCAAGCGCCCAGCGGTGGCTGCAGAGGGAGTGAGGAGCACAAGGCGAGAATGAGCTGCAGAGAAGTGAAATAGCAGCCCCCATGAGTGGTTGGTCAATGAACAGGGTCCTCCCCATGCAATTTGAGATGGCAATCCTGGCTTTCCCCCCACCTGGGTGTTGTCTAATTCTAGCTTGGTGCAGTTTTCCCTGGACAGTCAGATGCTGCAACCTCTACTCTTCATCTTCCTTGTCCTCGATGTACCTTGCCTTATGGCCCCTCTTCCCCACCCTCTAAAATGTGACTCCAGCCCAAATTTTCAGGAGTCAGGCCCCTCAAAAAATGCAAGAATAGCAAAACCTGACCTGAGCAAATGTTGAAAAGATAAGTGGGGGGATGGTTCTTATTCTTTGTATAACAGGAGGCTCGCCATTAAACCAAGAGCATTGGCCATGGCTGGCCTGTTTCTGTGTCAATCCCTGCTCTGCTTCCGGGCCAGCTGGCCTTTTATTTCAGATCAAGGGGAAAAAACAGCTGAAGAGTTCCCAGATGTGAGAGCATGGGGTTTGCAGGGTCTTGGCTGCTCCACTCTGTGCTGAACTAAACACACAGCAGCTGCTGTCTGGGTGCAGGCTGAGTATTTAGAGGTGGGAAGGCCTGGTACCCAGAAAGCAAAGGCAGAGCTGGTTTCTGGCCCCATCCACCCCACCCCACCCCCTGCTTCACCATTAGCATCACCTCCCAGGAATAAGGGAAGCTAAAAGACCCTCAGTCCCTCGGAGTTACAGAGGCAGGTGCTACCCATTCACCCTCAGTCTTCCTGGAAGCAGGACTCTATGCCCAGGGTGGTGCTCTACCCGTCTCTCTCCTCCATCCCCAGTGTGGTTTAGCAGGAAGAAGCATGTAATGCTGAGAGAGAGGCGCTAGCTCGCTCTTATGATCAGTAGCATTATCCCTATATTATAGGTGGGAAAACTGAGACATGGGGAGGAGACACAACTTGCCCAAAGTCAGTGGCGAAGCAGGGCTAGATGCCAGCTCTCCCCTCAACCTATGATCCACTAGGCCCCTGCAAACGCCTCAAAGACAAGGCTCTTGTCTTGCACTTGGTGCTGTACACACACCTCTCCTGAGTTGTGGGCTGGCTCTGCAGACACCCCATGGTTTCCATCGCAGCAGAGACGCCTCCCCCCTTGTTTCCCACCCACAGGCTGGGCTGCAGCAGGCCAGTCTCGTCTGTGGGTAGCGGTTCAAGCCCAGGTGTTGCTGGAGCCCAGGGCTGGATGTGCTGCCTGGCTCTTGGGGACTGCGGTTCTGGAATCCAACCTTCCCCGTCCCCCTAGCAAGCTGATGCTGGGCTCTAGCCCTCCTTCATTGCCTGGGCCGGGTCACCCGCCTGCTGGGGCTTCAGCTTTTGACCTGGGAGTTGCCCTCCTGCATGTGATGGATCAGTGCAGCCTCTGATGGGCCAATTTCAGGAGCCTGGGCAAGAAACCCCCTAGTGGGCAGTTCTGGAATAACCTGCTCCTAGGGCAGGCTCCTGCCTGACCCCCATTAGCTGGGGGCCGGCTGCTGCCCTGAAGGCATTTGTACAGCCCTTGGTTGTTTCATTCTTACTATTAAAACCCTCCAACCTCTTGTTCTCTATAGAAATATCCCATACTTTCTTTTTAATCCTGCTAAGCTCTCAGCCTCCAGCCTGCCTTGTGGCAATGAGTTCCACAGGCTAGTTGTGTCCCCACTCATCTTCATAGGGGGCAGGGGATATTTTTCCCCTTCCACGAGCCAGGAATCTGAACCCCAGTCCTATGGGGAATCGCTGGTCTGCAGGTCGGTGGCCTTTTAGCAAAGCCTCCCTGAGGAAACTGGTTTCAGAGTAGCAGCCGTGTTAGTCTGTATTCGCAAAAAGAAAAGGAGTACTTGTGGCACCTTAGAGACTAACAAATTTATTAGAGCATAAGCTTTCGTGAGCTACAGCTCACTTCATCGGATGCATTTTCCTGAGGAAACTGCCTTTCTTACCCACGGGGGGGTGGGGGAGCCAATGTATCGAGACCTGGGCAGGCCTGCTCTGTAAGTACCCTCACAGGCGGGGGGGAGGGGGGTCTCTGATGCAGCTGACTGATTGTATGGCTGCTCCCACCAAGTGGGCAGTGGATGCTTCCAGCAGGCAGGTTCCTGAGATCGTGGCTGTGACA
Organism: Dermochelys coriacea; assembly: GCF_009764565.3. Taxonomy (NCBI): domain Eukaryota; kingdom Metazoa; phylum Chordata; order Testudines; family Dermochelyidae; genus Dermochelys; species Dermochelys coriacea. The sequence goes on along the minus strand of NC_050085.1, from coordinate 6,049,881 downwards.
CTTCGAGCCCCTGGGGGTTTATGCTCTCAGCGGGTGGGTTTATGCTCTCAGCAGGCAAAGCCGCATTAGCCCCATTTCACAGATGGGGAAGTGAGGCAAGGGCTAGTTTAAATGACTCGCCCAAGGTGTCACAGTCGGTAGCGGAGCCGGGAATTGAACCCTTCACCCTGCCGTCCTTTTAGCAGTGTCATACACTGTCATCTTCTCCCATCCTGCCCCATTCCCACCTTATGTAACCTGACCTTTCCCACACCCACAGCTCTCTCCCTCCGCTAATTACCTGGCATTTGCAGGCTGCTGTTTGACTAACTGAGGCAGCGACAGGGTGGAGCCTGGTGCTTGTCTGTCCCCTGAGAGTGGCAGTCCTCTGTGGCCTCGGTAGGTGGCGCTCTTGTGCACGCAGTATCATTTATACAGGGCCATGGGACTTTACAGCACCCGTCTGGAATGCTGCTCAGTGGGATGCGGGGAGAGGCACAATCCTGGTGACTGGGGCGTCATGGTCCCTTGGAAAAGCAAAGCTGTGAAACGGGCCTTGTGCAAGACGGCAGCCGATGCATTGGCTGGGGCCTGGCTGATGTGGGGTTCTAGGGTGGGGCGAGGGCTGTGAGCTTTGGGGACATTGCCCTGCAACAGCAAGGCCACCGGGCAACTTTGCCCAGGTGATAGTGGGGCTGCCTCCTGGGGGGAGGAGCGCAGAGCGTGACATTCAGAGGGGAGGCGATCATTTGGTTTTGGTGTACTGTGCCTTTAAATATGGACGCTTCGCCCTGCCTGCTGCCATTTTTGCATATTCTTTCACATGCCGCATGGTAGAGTGAGGTGCACACTCTGCGCTCACCCCGGCTGGCAGCTCAGCTGAGGTGGGTCTGAGGCACAAAGCTGAGCTTTGAACTCCTGCTCCACTGGGCTCTGGGCCTCACCCGTCCCTGCCAGCCAGCCACCTGCATTGGTGTCCCTTCGCTGACACCTGGTGTTCCAAAAATCAGGAGTCAGGCCCCAACATGCTCATGAGATTTGTAGAGCTATGTTTGTAGACGATTATAAATTAGAGACGCTACCTCATAAGGGACAGTATTATGAACAGAGGAATTTGGTGATATGCCCTTGAGGCAGGGATTGGGAATGCTGTCTGGCTGTGTGCAGCGACTCACTCTCGAAGCTCACCAGTTTTTGTTATTAAAGTTTTATTCCTTTCTCATTCCCTGGTTTACTATTTAATTAACCCCAAGATCATTACATGGTGTGAGCAGTGCGATTTAAACCCATACCTCCACACGGAGACCACAACTTGAGTCTGTCATGAACCCCAAGATTGGCTCTGGCAATGATGGGATTTTTAAGTCATCATAAAGGTTCTTATTTGTCTTCTGGTTTTTTTGAGCCTTTAGGGCTTCAGCTTTCCAATTTTTCCTTTGCAGACACCAGGGCTTAAAAATGAAAGCTGAAAGTCTTGGCCGATCACGTGACTCCAGGAGCTGGAGCTGTATGAAAACCCTGGAATTAGTGCAAGACTCCTGAGAAAATTGTGATATTTGCCCATGCTGACTTTTTGAAGGCTGCTCCGCTACTGTAACTCACTGGTGTTAGCCCCCCCCCCCGCATCCCCCCTGGGCTCAGTCCATAGAGGATATGAGTCAGTTACAACCCCATGTAAGGATGCTTGGCTTCTTAGCTCATGCTTTTGGCTGTGGGGACCCCTGTGTCAGTCCTGGCTATGGTGGCCGTCACACCATTGTTGTTCATGGAGCACCTGGGCCCTGCTGGGTGCTGGATAGAATGAGGAGGAAGCAATCAATGCCACGCTCAAGGAGTTTCTCATCTAGCAGCTGATACGGGGCTGGTTTGGCAAAGGCCAGCTGCTGCAGGCTGTAGTCCTAGGCACTGCCGGCGGGTGAGGGGGAGGCAGCAGGGGGGCTGTGAGGCTAAGTACATTGACACCGGGGAGATGCTTAGTGAGTGTGGGGCTGGGGCCCAGAGCTGGCATCTGCATAGCCTTTGCAGGCTGGTGGGGCAGGGCTCAGTGGCTGCTGATGGGCAGCTGGGCTCCTGGCTCGGGGCCTGGAGCAGAAATAGTCTTTCTTGTGAGGCATGTCCTGTCCCAAATGTGTCTCCCGCGCCCCCATGTGCCCAGGCTGTGGGAGGGGCAGCTGGGGGGCTGCTTTTCATCAGCAGGAGGCAGCTTCCCCAGGCCTCCCCCGCCGGCTTATCCCTAGGTGGCACAAAATGGAGAGGCCTGGCCTCTTCTCGCAGCCCTGGGCTCTTTGCAGAAAGGCCAGGTCCATGCCAGACCTCGAGATCAGAACCTCCCAGGCTTGGAGGGAGGTGGGTCTGAGCTTGGAGCTTTGGAGCCCTCTAAATCCATAAGGGGATCCCCACGTCCCCTTTCTGTGGGGCAATGCCAGGGGTCCTGGGCTCAGATACCTGACAGGTTGCACATTTCTCCAAGGGGTGAGTGTAACAGTCCAGCTGCCGTGAAGATATTGGCAGGGGGCTTCCCACATGCTCGCCTTCAATCCACAAGCAGGTGCAGGGGTGAGTTAATAACTAGCCCGCTGTGTTGCTCTGTCCAGCCTTCCTCTGTAGCATGGGACACAGGTCACTTGCTGGAGGATTCTCTGCTCCTTGAAGTCTTTAAACCACGATTTGAGGATTTCAATAGCTCAGACATGGGTGAGAGGGTTATCGCAAGAGTGGGTGGGTGAGATTCTGTGGCCTGCGTTGTGCAAGAGGTCAGATCATAATGGTCCCTTCTGACCTTAATATCTATGAATCTATGATGCTGGTTCTAGTGGGACCCAACCGAGAGTGCCAATACAGGGCAAATTGCTTAAAGCAGGGCAGTTACAGCCCAAGGCTGGGGTTTTTCCACCTCTAAGGCAAACCAAACCAGCCAGACAGAGAGGACTTTGGTTTTACCCCACTGGCTAACCACAAGTCACACAAGCAAGTCCCTTAGACACTCCAGTTTTCCAGTATCACCACCAGTGTCACTCGTTATGGGGACAAATGGTTATGAAAACCGATACCCCAGTAAAAGAAAAAAGGTTCTCTCGATCCCAAAGGACCAAGCCCCAGATCCAGGTCAATATACATATCAGATCTTACCCACAAATCATGCTGTTGCCAATCCTTTAGAATCTAAAATCTAAAGGTTTATTCATACAAGGAAAAAGATATAGCTGAGAGCTAGAATTGGTTAAATGGAATCAATTTCATACAGTAACGGCAAAGTTCTTGGTTCACACTTGCAACAGTGATGGAATAAACTGCAGGTTCAAATCAAGTCTCTGGAGAACATGCACAGCTGGGATGGGTCATTCAGTGCTTTGTTCAAAGCTTCAGTGTAGCCAAATCCCTCCAGAGGTATGAAGCAGGACTGAAGACAAGATGGAGGAGAGGCATCAGCCTTTTATAGTCTTTTCCAGGTGTAAGAACAACTCTTTGTTCTTACTGTGGAAAATTACAGCAAAATGGAGTTTGGAGTCACACAGGCAAATCCCTGCATACCTTGCTGAGTCCCAAGGCGTGTCTGCCTTCTTTCAGTAGGTCAGCTGTATAGCTCATGGTCCTTAATGGGCCATCAAGCAGGCTAGGCAGAGCTGACACTGGCTTGTCTGGGGTGTCACCCAGAAGCATAGCAAGTTTGAACTACAGCCAGTATAGAGCCAATATTCATAACTTCAACTACAAAAATGATACACACATATAGACAGGATAATCATAATCAGCAAACCATAACCTTGTCTTAGACACCTCATTTGACCCCCTTTATATAAGATTTGGTGCCACTACAGGACCTTGGTTGCAACAATGATCTATATGGTCCCAGATTATGTCAATAACATCACACCATCTCCAAGTGTTTTACTGACCAGTCCAGCGATACCACCTGTCTCTTCTTGTCAGGCAGGGCGGTAGTGGTATTATTAAAATGCATGACTGGCAACTGCAGGCCCCAACCAACATTGGGGCCCTCCTGTTCTAGGCGCTGCGCATACCATAGCGAGAGACAGATCCTGCCTTCATGCGCGTATAATTATTATCCCCATTTTACAGATGAGGAAACTGAGGAACAGAGAAGTTAGGCCCAGGTCCTCCAAGGTAGTTAGGCTCTGAACTCCCACTGATTCCAATGGAAATTGAGCCTAAATACCATGAGGGTCTGGCCCTTAATGACTTGCCTAGTGTGCGTGAGTGGTATTGCTGGGAATAGCACCCAAGAGTCCTGCATTGTAGCCCTCTGTTCTAACTGCTGGACGGAGCGCATTGGGTGTGGGGCTGCTATTTGCTGACTGATTAGCTGGGCTGAGGGCTGGGAGTTTTAGTACAACGTGGTACCAATAGCACACGGCTAACTGATCTGTGCTGACGGTTAGCTGATATATGAAACTCCCTTCCCTCCTAAGCGCCTGGCCGTTCCCTTCAGCTTAGCGAGAAGAATTCCTTTGATGTAAAGGTTCTGTGACTGGGGTGTTAGTGCTGACCCAGTGGGTTATGTACACAGCTGGGCATTTTCATAGCAAACAATTACCCTTGCCTGTCCCCTTGGGGAGCTAGCTGTCCGTTGGAGCCAACTACTCCTGACCCTCTCATCCGTCTTCTTGTAAGTTTCACCAGAAGTTGATTAGAACAGTGGCTTCTGCTGACAAGCGGAGCGAATGCAACTGACAGCAGTGGGGTAACGTGGATTGATACATCCTCCCTGGACGGGAAAGCGAGCCAGCCTTTGATCTTCGATGGCTGCCTGGCCACCGGCCAGGAACACAATGCAATTGCAGAGGAAGAGTGGTGCGTTTGGCTGGTGCAAGGGTCTCGTTAGCTGGGCTGTATTTCATGAGAGAAGCATGTCCTCATTAGCTCTGGTATGTTTCCCCACAGGGAACACGTCCATGACTGTGGTATTTCTAATGCAGAGCAAGCTCATCAGTGAGGGTATATTTCACTCAGGCAGCGTGCTGCTTAGGTCGGGATTAATTTCACTCTGGGAACGCACGCCGGGGTGGCATACTTGGTAGCAGTGGTAAATTTCGCCATGGGGTTCTCATGCATCCGGGCCACGTGCATTCTGTTCTCTAGCCAGTAAAAATACAGTTCCCTTCCCCAGGGCGCTCCCTCCAACTGCCAGGCCCCTCTTTGAGTTCAGATCCTTCCCTAAGATGCACTTTTCAGGGTTAACGCTCCAAGGAAGCAAGCACATGGCTATGTGTGATCCATTGCTCTAGGATTGTCAGGTCCTTGAGGTAGGATCTGTCTATTCTACGTCTGTACAGCCCCGAGCACCAGGGGGTCCTGCTCCAGAACTCGGTCTCCTTAATTCGACCACTATACGGACTTGTCTTATCTTCCAATAAATTCTCATTTTCTGCTGCTAATCAAAACTGATTCTTTTAAAAAGGTATATTTTAGTAAATAAATAAATCCAATCCCATGACACTTGGTATGAATTTAACTGGCACGGCTTGAATTCAGATCTGTTGTTTCCCAGACTTCAGGGGAGGTCCGAGAAGGGCTTTTGATTCAACCACAACTCTTTATCTTCAATACAGCCAGCTTTGTTTGGCACTCAGATTTCCTCCCCACTGTATTCAGGGCTGGGGGAGCAGTGCTGTGTGAAGATTAGCCCAGTATTAGCTAATTTGGTAGAGCTGGTTGGGAAATAGGGGTTTTTTCCCTGCAAAAAATGTTGAATTTTAGTCTAAAACCTCAAAACTGAAAATTTTGCCCCAAAGATTACACATTTTGGCTGAAAATTGGGGGGGGGGGGTGGTTTTTCCAAGGAAACATCGAAAATGTTGGAGGAAAGCCGATGCTTTCTCAGAAATGTCCATTTAATTGACACTCCAAGTGTTCCGTTTAAAACAAAAAGTCTGAGCAGACCATTTTTGAGCAGCCCTGTGCTGTGCGTGCTGTGGTGAAGCTGTTCAGCACATACCATGTGGACAACCCCAAACTGCTGGGAGAGCGCTTAAAACAACAGCTCAGAGATGAGTGAACTGTCCAAGTCATGTGTGCCTTGCCCCATTGAACCGACGTACCTGATCCATAGGACTGTTCTCCCCGTCCCTTGTGACATACACATGCACTTGGATGCATCTTGTCTAGATGCAGGAAGGTGTGCCGGTGTTCACTCTGAAGTCTAATGGTGGTATTTAAATGTGAGCATTGTTAACCCTTTCATTGCTGGTCATTTTTGCAGAAACATCCAACTACTGCAGAGCTGTGGGTGGAGCTAGGGTCACCACCCAAATCTGACTTGCTCACATTAGAGTGCTGAGGCTGTAGGAGACTTGGGGAGCTCTGTTGTGTCACAGCAGAGGAAGCTGTGCCATCCAAGGTGAATACAGAGGGGTGCGATGCCGAAGGAGGGAGTCCACTTCCACGCTCACAAGACACTAGCAGTGAGTATTTGGAGCCAGAGCATTTTATTAAATGAGCTAAATGGGGGCTCTGGTTGTGGGGGCTGACTTGTTCTCATGGAGTTGCAGCAGATCATGTGACATGCCAGCCCTCATCTGGCCACTGCTCTGTGCATTCTGCCCTCAACCTGTAAAAACACGGTCCATTGACAATAGCGTGAACAGTTCTGTCCCGGGACAGTGAAGAGACTCCATAAAACCAGAGCCTGCCATGGGGGAGGCTATTAAGAACTGTCTCACTCCTCAGAGAAGGAAACAGAACAGTCTGCTATTGGGATGGCAGGACACTACTGGAGGTGTGTCCCTCGCTGTACCGCTCTGCCTGCCTCCATCACTGAGCTATGGAAAAAGCGGAAGCCAGACAAGCTCATCTGGTCCCGACAGTGTCAACAGGCCTTCAGGAAGCAGAAGGAAGCCTGGAGCACCAGCCCAGTTCTGGTAAGCCCAGACTTTGACGAGCCTTTCCTGGTGTTTGCAGGAGCCTCTGGCACTGGGCTTGGGACAGTCCTGATGCAAACGGATGGAAAGGGGCGGAGACACCCCGCAGCGCACCTGAGCAAGAAATTACGCAACAATGCAGAAAGGTTTGGCCATGGCGTGGGCTGTCCACAAACAACAGCCCTACCTGTTAGGCCACGTTGCCTGGTGTACAAGCACCACTCACCTGGCTACACCAGATTAAAGGGACTAGTGCCAAGTTGCTACACTGGAATTTAGTGCTCCAGGACGATGTCATGGAAGTGATTCATAAAGGGAACGCCAGGTTAGTGGCTGAAGCTCTATCCAGTAAATCAACCCTGGTCATACCCACTTCTTTAAGGGGAGATGTGGCAGACCTGTAATATCCTGGACAAACCGTATTGAATTGAATTTAACATTTTGGAGGCCATTTAATAAAGTGCCATTGTCTATGTGTTACTGAGGGCGTGTCTGTATTTCCATGGGAAAGGCCAGTAGGAGACCAGGAGGCCATGCTCAGGCAAATCCCTCAGGTTGTAACATCCCCAGAGGAACATGGCCCCATGGAGAGATCTGCGTATTCTAGGTCAGACTGGATTCTCCAGTGTCCATGGACAAAGAAAGGGGGTTTAGATAAATAACCCAGGAAAGAATTTTCTGTAGTATCTGGCTGGTGATTCTTGCCCATATGCTCAGGGTTTAGCTGATGGCCATATTTGGGGTCGGGAAGGAATTTTCCTCCAGGGCAGATTGGAAGAGGCCCTGGAGGTTTTTCGCCTTCCTCTGTAGCGTGGGGCACGGGTCACTTGAGGGAGGATTCTCTCAGCTCCTTGAAGTCTTTAAACCATGATTTGAGGACTTCAATAGCTCAGACATGGGTGAGGTTTTTCGCAGGAGCAGGTGGGTGAGATTCTGTGGCCTGCGTTGTGCAGGAGGTCGGATTAGATGATCAGAATGGTCCCTTCTGACCTTAGTATCTATGAATCTAAATAGTTCGGTTTTAACCTGGCTTGGGCCCTCGGTTCTGATCCGGCAAATGGCCAGGACTCTGCTCCAAGGTGAGCCCCGACCCTTAGGGAAGGGTTGGAAGGACTGGGTCTACTGAGGGTCCTAGAATGAGTGCTTGTTCTGAGCTGAAGCTGTGATGAACTTCTGACTTCAGGGATCAGCCCCGGGGTGGGTTTGAAGAGCTAATTGCCAGTCAGAGCCCTGGTCAGAGTGAGGGGATGATCTCTGGTTGGCTTATTAGCATGCATCTAGGTTCTTCTGTTGCTTTAATATGTTTTCTCTGCAATGCTTTTACCTTAAGAATAAAGGTGATTGCTTAGCAAGCGCTGGGTGGTACCTTCTCACTGGCAATTACAGCATGCAGCATCTCGGAGGAGAGATGTGAAACCAGCTGCTTAGGCAGTGGGTCTTTGGCTGGGAAAATCGCAGTACAGTCAGGGAGCTGCTCAGCCTGGCCATACCCCGGTCAGGCAGGAGAGAGACATGGAGTCTCCGCCCAGGAGAGGCACACCTGGGGCAGTGGAGGGGTCAGAGTGGTCGAGGTGGAACTACCGACTTTAGTGAACACATCCTGCCTGGATCCAGGTTGACCCCAAGCCGCTTGGTCGCCTCCCAAGTGCCTTAGGCCAGCATGCACTGGGTCTTGTGTTCAATCTGTGGAGGGGCTGTCTCTGCATCAGTTGTTCTGGAGTCTGCAGTGGCAGCATGGAGGAACCGTGCCAGCTGTGACACGTACGTGCCTCAGACCAGTCTGATGTTCCATGCACATCTGGCTGGATGGGAGGAAAGGGGGCTTGAGAGGGAGAACAGGGGGGCTCCCAGTCACCCCAACTGCCCTAGCATGGGGAGGCAGAGCCTGTGAATTAACTGTACCATCCCACTTTGGTATTATGGTGATATTAGTCCCTTCCCCCCCGCTAGCTCACCCAGAGTGCTGCCCTTGCCACCTTGCCGCCGCTGATCTCAAAGGCAGGGCCAGGCCTCGGTGTCTTGCCACCCAGGCCAGAAAACCTTTTTTTGGTGACCCCCATGTCCCCGAGTGGCTGAGAAAAAAAATGGCCGAGTGGAGCAGCTGAGCCATGTGGGGCCCCCACCTCTCCCGGATATGGATTTGGCACCTTCAGAAGTTGGCACAGGCACTCGCCCTGATCTCCCACCCCTAAGGCCCACCCTGCTCAAAGCACTTTACAAACTTTCATGAAGTCTCAACCCCCTCCCATACCTATTGTGAAGGGGGGAAACTGAGGCACAGAGCAAGGAAGTGACTTGCAGCCAGTCACCGGCAGGTGAGGAGGAGAGAGAGGAAAGGGTCCTGGATGCAAAGGATTAGCACCCGGCTCCCAAACCCTGTGACACTAAAAACCTGACGGAAGATTCAAACCATACAGCAGGCTTCATTGCCCTGCCTACAGGAAAAAGAACCAGGAAAATCCATTGTGCAAAGGCAGCTCTGGCCTGGCTCTGCGCCCTGCTGTAACATTAATTGGCGCATATTAATTACTGCAAACACTGTGATCTAATTGTGCCGGCTTGTGAAATAACTCAGCCAGCAGGTGCTGCTTATTTGTATTAGGACTTGACATGGGCATTTGAGGCGTGTGTTGCAATCACCCGACTGCAGCAAGGCCGGAACCCCGAGGGGCGTTCTGTCTCCGGAGCCCTGCTGCCATGGGGCTGCTGAGAAGTTGACTCTGATGGATGGGGAGAAGATCACGAGGTGCGGTGATGGGGGTGGGTGGAAACTCAGCAGGAAGAAAAGCAGCTGAATGGAGTCCGCCCAGGGATGAGACAGAGGCCAGATCTGCCCTCCCTCCCCCAGTGATAGTCAAACCAGAGGAAGGACAAAGTCTCACAGATCCGATCGCTCTTGCGAGGGTTGGACTCAGCCCTGTCTAAGAGCTGGTCTGGCCCTGATCTCCCCCAGACTCCAGCCACGTTCGGATCTGGGCTTTCCCCCACCCCAGCCCCGAGCTGAGCAGGGTGGGTTTGGGTCCGGTGCGACTTGAACCGGTGACGCCATCCCTTTGTGACAGCAGCTTAGACAGGCGGCTCTGCCGGATTCCACCCACCACCTCCGGGCGAGGGCAGGGCCTGCCGGGAGCTGCAGTGGGGAACCTGGCTCCCCGGCCCTGCTCCCTTCCCCCTCCGCCCCGCTGCAGGCATCACAGAGACTCGGCTGGCCCCAGGTGCCTGGAATGTGTCGAAAGGTGCTGAGATAAGGGCCTGAGCCAGGCACACAGAGTCTTGGCTGCTACTTCCACTTTTCCTGGCCTGGGCAGAGGGCGGGTTCGCCACCTTCGGCCTCTTCCTTTGGCTCATAAAAGGCCTTGTTAATTGCCGTGCTTGAGGCCTGTCCCATCCCTGCCTGGGAGCTGCCCAGGCATGACTTGCACATGGGCCCAGCTCCTGGCTAGGGAGCGGGATCAAGGCAGAACCCTTGTTTGTCCCCCAGCTTGTCTGTTGGAAACAGCAATTGGCGCTCCGCTGTGCCCCATAGGGGACTGATCCTCCCGGGCAGGCAGGGGCTGGGGATAACACAGGGAGGGCCCTGCTTGGCCTACTGCTTTGGACTCTGCTCTGTCCAACTCGGCAAAGCCCCCTTTGCCTTGGCCAGAAGGGCTTCGGCTGGGCGGGTGGCTCTCTGGGCTTGCAGGGGAGGATTAAGGGTGTCCTCCGGGGCTAGGCTGGGAAGATTTCAGGGAGAAGCTCGCAGCTGGCTCTGTTGGGGCTGGTTTCCCCTCTGCCCCACCGCAGGGTTCAGCCCTTCAGCCTCCCAGCACCTGGGCTGGGTCAGGCTGGACCCTCGGCTTGGGTCTGGGCCCGAACCTGGGCCTGGTCTGGATCCAGCCATGGGTCGAGTGTCATGCTGACCCCTGGCTGTATAATGGGCAGAACCAGGCCTCCGGGTCAGAACATCCCTGATAGGTTCCCCCTCCCGGCATCGTCAGAACCATGGAGACCCACCACCCTGAGCCCCTGCGGACAGGGAGCGCATGGTGGGGAGTGTGCAGAGCCTACCCCTCAGCTCTTCTTCCCCACATCTGTCCCCCCCACTAGCACAGACACCATTGGTTTAAGTGTAGTGAAGGTGAGGGCCGTGCCATTCTGCCACCTGAGAGGAAAAGTAGTCCCTGCCCCATTGAGCTGTGTGGCTTTATTGTGCCTTGTGGGGGCTGTGTGAGGCCCTCAAACACTAGCTGAGACTCACAGAGGATTATCGCCACAAGGAGTTGCAGAGCAAAGGCCTCATTCTGAATGGTGCTGAATCGAGCTCAGGTAATCAGCCTGTAGCAGGACTCAGTGTGGGATGGGGAGGGATTCCCGGAAGGATAGGAGGTGTAGTTCCCAATCCAAAGCCCCTGCAGCTCCCTCTTGGGGGCAGGTGAGGCACCGAGAGTCACAGCTGCTGATGGAGATTCAGTCCTTTAAAATAGTTCTCGTTGAACGTTGCCTTAGAACCAACATTCTCAGTGCGGGACGAGGGATGAGCATGAGAAGCGTGAGATATGCAGGAGACACTGGAAGTCAGGACTGGAAGAATGACACTCAAATCCTTCTGTGGGCATACAGGCGTTCACCTTAACTCTGCCCTCTTATCCGACATCAGCTACTGTCCTCCCAGGCTAATTTACAACCCCTCTCTACCCTCACAGGGACTAAGTCTCAGCTCACAGACACTAGTGGAAATCAGAAGACACCCACCGACGTCAATGGCATCTCACTCATGTCAAGTTGGCATCAGTGAACTCCGGCGCTGACAGTTCATACGCCTCTGAGGAGCCGGTCGGCTCAGCCTGGGTAGGGCTCACCCAAGCAGGGCTCTGTTTTCCACTGGTTTGAATGTTGCACCCCAAATGATCTCATTCCACCCAGGCTCGAAGGTGCAGCGGAAAGGACAAGCCACAAAAATGCTGGTGAAAGAATTCAGGCTTCTCAGATTAGCAGAGGGCGGCACTGGCAGGTGGGACCAGGGAAAGGCAGAAGAGCCATGGAGCAGACAGGATGCTGCAGGGCAGGTTTGATGGGGAAGGTGAAGTGCAGGGTGTGCTGGGAGAGCTTCTGCAATGCCTTGGTGCCACTCTGCCCTGGGAGCAGACTCAGGGTAGGGACGGGCCCCTTAGGACATGTCTGATCAGCCGCTCCAGTAATCTTTCCTTTTTCCTTCCTCCTGGATTGTTCTCATGAGCTCCTGCTCCCAGTGACTCCCACCCCAGGGCTCTGCTTCCATGTGACTCCCCAGGCTTCTCTCCGCCCTAGATACTCCCAGTCTCGCTCCCACTTGGGAGCAGCTGCTGTCAGCGGAGGGGGTTTATGTCAATATCACCGCATCCGTTTCCAGGCCCTGGCGGGTGCTGGAGGAGGGATTTTCCCTGCCGAGCCAGGAATGTGAATGAGCGCAGGGCGGAATCTGTAGCTGGGGCCTCGCTCCTGGGCCAGCCCAGAGAGCCCCTTTCTGCCCAGCCAGGTGCAGCGTGGAACGATGCTACCGTACTAATTACTGCAGACTGCTCCAGCCCAGAAAGACTATTTTAGCGCCGTGAGCCACCATAATCTCCTCTCTTCGGCTCTCAAACTCACAGTTTAGCTCCTGGCACTGTCTCAAAGGCAGGAATTCCCCAGCCCGCTTGGCACACCCCTTATGCAGGAGGGCGGGGGGGAGGAGCTCAGCCACCAAGACCCCCTGTCCCCCGTCTTGTCCCATCCTAGCCCACCAGGGGAAAACATCAGCCGCCTTTCATCGCAGGCTGAGTCGCCTGGGGAGAGCAGCTGGGCTAAATGGCCCGGCGGGTGCGAAAGGGTAATCTGGGGCTGGTTCTGTCAGGCTCGTCACCGGCCGCTGAGTGCCGGGTGTTCTGATTCAACTGCACCCCTTGACTGTGATGTGGTGCCACCGCCCGCTGCCCCTCCCCTGCTCTGTTTGATTCCTGGCTGTGGGGTGGTTGGAAAGGAAGCAGCTGCTTCCCCTGCCCCGAGGGGTAACTATATGATGGTTGGTAACGTGTCTGCAGCTCTGCACGCTGATGGGCCATGGGGTCCGGGGCACTTGAGAGTCTGATAAGACAAGGACCCTGCAATCTAGGCTAAGCCCAAGGCAGTGCAATGGCAGAAGCGCTACAGGGGTTAGACAGATTCCCCGCACCACCACCGCCCGCACTGTGCCCCAGATGGCATCTCACAATTGCCTCTGGGCATTAGAGCATGTTGGCCCTGCTGGAGGCGGGGTCGCAGACCAGCTGGGCCAATGCAGTGGAGGGAGGCTGGACTGAATGGGTGAAGGCTCTGCTCTGTCCAGAAACCCAGAGCTCCTAAGCTTAACCGTGGCAGGCTGCAGAAGGCATCGCATGCTCTAGACATCTCCTCCGGGAGCACAGCCCACCCCTGTGCATCAGGCACGTGGGCAGCCCTGGCCCTGGATGGTCTATGCTGAGATTGGGGGAACTCAGGTCACTTGTGACTCGGACTCCTGCTCCCAGTGGCAGTTCCAGCGAAGGGGGGCATGAGCGGGAATAACTGTAGCACCAGGATGTGCCAGGCGAGGAAAGAGCAGCAGGGCAGAGGCAGAGCCCCCCCTCTCCAGCACGGGATGGTGGGGCAGGCAGCTGGAGACACATTCCTTTCCCTGGGACAGGCTATTGCCTCTTCTCCCATGGATCAAGGCTCTTCTCTGCTGGCCGAATCCATCCCTGCTCCAGAGCAGAGCCAAGGGTGGAGGGGTTAGCTTGAACCCCTGATTCTGGGCCTGTCCTAACTGGGGTCTGGCTGCCCATGGCCCCTATGGGTCTTGTGGCACCCAGGAAATAGCTCCAATGCCAGGCCCCTGCGCTGAGGATTTTTGGAGGAGGCTGCAGAGCGGGTTCTGTGCCCAGCAGGGGTCTGTCTGTCCCAAGGGGGGGGTGAGGGTTGCAGTGGGGGGGGGTGCCCCTGCTTTGTGACCCTTTAGCCCCAGCTCTGTTGGTGCAAAGGAAAGGAAGTGACTGTGAGTGGGGCCCTGTGTCTGAGCCCTGAGGCTCCCCCCACCCTCCCGGCTCCTTTCTGGGGGGGGGGTCTGGGGTGCATTCTTCCCTAGGTTATCGCCACCCACCACATTCCTTAGCCGGGCTTCGTAGCCGGGAGCCAGGCAGTGTCTCCGAGGCGCACAGCCTGCAAGCCACAGCAGGAGCCTGGAATGCTGCTCACTGGGCTGCCGCGGGGTGGATGTACTGCCGGCAGTGTAGGGGTCACCCTCTCCCCTGGGGACAAGTGCCCCAAGCCAAACAGCAGCCAGGCTCCGTGTGGCGATCTGTACGCCGTCCCTGCTGGGCAGAGCTCAGCGCAAACCTGGGCGAAAGCGCTCGACGTGGCCGGAGCTGGGTCGTGCGCCTCGTGGCTAGTTAGTAAACACGGTATGTCGGTCCCACTGGGATTATGTTTGTTGTGTAAAGAGCAAAAAAAGCCAACACCTGACTTGCCAGCAGTCGGGTGCTGGCCTTGGGGAGAGCTGGGAAGGTTCCCCAAGAGAGGAGACTGGGCACCGGTTTTGTGTAATGACTTCTTTATCAGCTACCCCGTGGTTATGAAATCACAGAGCCGACAGCGAAGGTCTGTACGGTGCGACCGCCCCTGGGCCATTGTGCTCAGATCTGGGCTCCTCCTGACCTGCAAGACGTTGGAGAGAGCTGAGAGGAGGGCAATGAAAAACGAGCGGTGGGCTGGAGGGAGGGAGTCAGGCCTTGTCTGCATGGGGAAATTTACCAGCATTACTATAGCGGGATAGGTTTCAGAGTAGCAGCCGTGTTAGTCTGTATTCACAAAAAGAAAAGGAGTACTTGTGGCACCTTAGAGACTAACAAATTTATTTGAGCATAAGCTTTCGTGAGCTACAGCTCATGATCCGATGAAGTGAGCTGTAGCTCACGAAAGCTTATGCTCAAATAAATTTGTTAGTCTCTAAGGTGCCACAAGTACTCCTTTTCTTATAGCGGGATAGTTACACCGGATTAAATAGTCTTGTAACTCTCCTTTGGAATAAAAGGGACCTTAATCCAGTTTAGAATTATGGCTGTTTTATTCCAAATGAGAGCGGGCAGGAGACTGATGCAGGCCAGCAGGTTCCCCTGGGGATCGCTGGAGAGGGACTAACTGGCCGCTATGGGTGCGGAGTCAGGGGAAAGACCCGTTTGTTCGCATCTCATCCATCCCCGTGGGCCAGGGGGGCTTTGTTCCCTCCTGTGATTAGCTCGGTCCAGTTCCAGTGACCAAGCTACCGGGCTCCCACCCTTCCCCCACGCTCGAACAGATCTCACTGCTAACGGGTCTTTCCAGCCCACAGTTTGCTTTTCTGACAGGGCAGGGGGAGATTCATCCCATGCCACCTCATTACATCCCCTAGGACCACTCAGTGCTATCCTATTTCTAGACTCAGAGCATTCTCGGGCCAGAGGACCTGGCTAGGGAATGAACTTCCAGATGAGACCAGGAGACTCCAGAGTCTGTAGGAAATGCTGTAAAACCTTCCTCTTTGAAAAGATCATTTGCCAATGCCATGGCACTCCCATCCCTGACCCCATCCCCCTCTACACCCTAGTACTGACCCCCTCCCCCTCCTAAACCCCAGCACTGATGACACTGGTTGTGTCCTTGACCATCTTGGCTAATAGCCATGAATGTATCTAATTATTTTTTTAACCCAGTTATACTTTTGGCCTTCACAACATCCCCTGGCAAGGAGTTCCACAGGTTGACTGCGCGTAGTGTGAAGAAATACTTCCTTTTGTTTGTTTTAACCTGCTGCCTATTCATTTCATTGAGGGACCCCTGCTTCTTGAGTTCTCTGAAGGGGTAAATAACACTTCCCAGTTCACTTTCTCCACACCAGTCATGATTTTATAGACTTCCCTCATATCCCCTCTTAGTCGTCTCTTTTCCAAGCTGAAAAATCCCAGTCTCATTGATCTCGCCTCATATGGAAGCTGTTCCAAAACCCTCATCATTTTTATTGCCCTTCTCTGTACCTTTTCCAATTCTAATACAGTATCTCTTTTTGAGATGGGGTGACCAGAACTACACACAGTATTCAAAGTGTCATAGAATCTCAGGATTGGAAGGGACCTCAGGAAGTCATCTAGTCCAACCCCCTGCTCAAAGCAGGACCAATCCCCAATTTTTGCCCCAGATCCCTAAATGGCCCCCTCAAGGATTGAACTCACAACCCTGGGTTTAGCAGGCCAACGCTCAAATTACTGAGCTATCCCTCCCCCCGTCCCATGATTCTATGATCCCTTTCTTGACAAGTAACATCATTTTGTATGTATAGTTGGGATCATGTTTTCCAATGTGCATGAAGTGAGCTGTAGCTCACGAAAGCTTATGCTCAAATAAATTTGTTAGTCTCTAAGATGCCACAAGTACTCCTTTTCTTAATGTGCATTACTTAACACTTAACACTGAGTTTCATTTGCCATTTTGTTGACCTGTCACCTAGTTTTGTGAGATCTCTTTGTAACTCTTTGCAGTCAACTTTGGTCTTACCTATCATGAGTAATTTTGTATCATCTGCAAATTTTGCCAACTCACTATTCATCCCCTTTTCCAGATCATTTATTAATATGTTGAGGAAGCACTGGTCCCAGTACAGACCCCTGGGGGAAACCACTATTTACCTCTCTCCATTGTGAAAACTGACCATTTATTCCTATCCTGTTTCCTATCTATTAACCAGTTACTGATCCATGAGAGGACCTTCCCTTGTATCCCATGACTGCTTACTTTGCGTAAGAGCCTTTGGTGTGGGACGTTGTCAAAGGCTTTCTGAAAGTCCAAGTACACTATATCCATTGGATTACCCTTGTCCACATGTTGTTAACACCCTCAGAGAATTCTAATAGATTGGCGAGGCATGATTTCCCTTTACAAAAGCCATGCTGACACTTCCTCAACATATCGCATTCTTCTGTGTCTGATAATTCAGTTCTTCGTTATAGTTTCAACCAGTTTGTCTGGTAGTGAAGTCAGGCTTACTGGCCTGTAATTGCCAGGATTGTCTCTGGAGCCCTTTTTAAAAACAGGCATTACATTAGCTATCCTCCAGTCATCTGGTACAGAGGTTGGTTTAAGCGATAGGTTACATACCACAGTTAGTAGTTGTGCAATTTCATATTTGAGTTCCTTCAGAACTCTTGGGTGAATCCCATCTGGTCCTGGTGACTTATTACTGTTTAATTCATTAGTTTGTTCCAAAACCTCCTCTGTCTCAATCTGGGACAGTTCCTCTGCTTTGTCACCTACACCGAATGGCTCATATGTGAGAATCTCCCTCACATCCTCTGCAGTGAAGATCAATGCAAATAATTCCTTTAGCTTCTCCTCAACAATCTTATCTTCCTAGAGTGCTCCTTTTGCAGCTTGCTTGTCCAATGGCCCTACTGATTGTTTAACAGGCTTCCAGCTTCTGATGTACTTGAAATGTTTATTGCTGTAAAGTTTTTTTGTCTTTTGCTAGTTGCTCTTCAAATTCATTTTGGCCTGCCTAATGATAGTTTTACACTTGCCTTGCCAACAGTCACCCCTCCTACTCCCAAACCCTGACACTGACCCCTTCAACCCTTAATCCCCAGCATTGACCCCCTTTTACCCAATTAAACCCCAACCCCCATAGATTCATAGATTCCAAGGCCAGAGGGGACCACTGTGATCATCTACTCTGACCTCCGGTATAACACAAGCTGGAAAACTTCCCCAACATAATTCGTAGAGCAGATCTTTTAGAAAACCATCCGATCTTGAGTTAAAAATTGTCAGTGATGGAGAATCCACTATGACCCTGGGAACATTGTTCCAATGGCCAATTACTCTGGCTGTTAACAATGGACGCCTTATTTTCAATCTGAATTTGTCTAGCTTCCACTTCCAGCCACGAGATCCTTTTAAACCTTTCTCTGCTAGACTGAAGAGCCCATTATTAAATATTTGTTCCCCATGTAGATACTGACAGACTGTGATCAAGTCACCCCTTAACCTTCTCTTTGTTAAGTTAAATAAACTGAGCTCCTTGAGTCTATCACTATAAGGTAGGTTTTCTAATTCTTCAATCATGTTTCTGGCTCTTCTCTGAACCCCCTCCAATGTATCAACATCTTTCCTGAATTGTGGGAACCAGAACCAGACACAGGATTCCAGCAACAGTCGCACCAGTGTCAAATCAAAGGTAAAATAAACTCTCTGCTCCTACTTGCAATTCTCCTGTTTCTGCATCTCAAGACACCTGGCAGCAGGTCAGAGCTGCGTGTGCATTTCCCCTTTGGGCCCAAACACTCTTGAACGCCCCCGGTGATGTTGAGCCCTAGGCACAGAGCCGTGGGTGCCTGCTGGCTGCAGCCTGGCTGTCTCTGGCCTGGGCAGTCACCCCGCTCTGGGGTGTGCCGGCCGCCAGCGGGCAGGGGCTGGGAACAGCAGGAAGGATGTGAGTTTGGGGGTTAAATTGGAAGGAGCTGCATGGGGGGAGAGCAGCGTGGACATAGAGCTGGGCTTGGCAGGATTCAATTTCTCTTGTTTATAATTCTGACCAGTACCGGCCGGGTTTACAATGGCGCCAGTGGAGCCTGGCCCACCCTCAGAGGGGGCCCCCGGCATCTGGACCATGCCCCCCGCCCACGCTGCCTGTGCTCTGCCCGAGGCCCCGCCCACTGCTTGCTCCTCTCCGCTCCTCCCCTGCCATGTAAGCAGCAGGTAGGGCCTTGGGGGGAAGAGGCTGAGTGGGGGTGGGGTCTCGGCGCAGACTGTGGGCAGAGCAGGGGCGGGGCCCACAAACGATTAATCCAGCCCCGATTCCGACAGATAACATCAACGTCTATTTGAAAGCATTTTTAATTGTTTATAATCTATGCCAATGGTTATTTAATGACAGTAGATGTTGAGATTACAAAAGTCAGAGCTTTCTAACACAGCTTCTCCATGTCACATGCCAACAGATACACGGTAAAATATCCTTCCATCAAACTCTACCGAGCTCTCAGGCAGCATCTCTCTTACTTTGCCGAGCTGTACGTTTCCATTAGCGATGGCAATACGTTGCCCTGGGTTTGGGTGTGTGTGGTGAAATTGACCTTTACGGATAAAAATCGAATCCTGCCAAGCCTAATTATAAAGAGGCGAGGAGGAAATGGCGCCATCTCGAGGTGATTCTTGCCTCGCTCCTGAAATGATGCAAGACCAGCATTGTGCTGTGGCCATACCAGCAGGAAGGGGAGCTGAGCAGAGCAAGAGTCTCCAGGCTGGGATGGTGGAAATATTCCCTGGGTTTAATCCCTGCTCAGTGCAGTCAGAAAGGGGGCACCAGGATGGCTGCAAGAAATGGGGCATTTCATGGTAATTTTGCCCCGAAAGCATTTCAGGGAGTGAAAATCTTTCTAACTCCCCCGCCCCCGCTGCCCAACGTGCGTGTCCTTCTGGTGCTGACCCATTACAAGGCCTCTGTTTGGCCTGGTGGTGTCGCGAGGTGGCAGGGTGGTGGCACCCCCATCCGGCTGTGCTTGGCAGCGCCAACTCCTGGGCTATATTTATCCTGCCACTGGCATGATCCTGGACTCTTGCTGCAGTTTCACCTGCTTGGGCTTCCCTGGGTGTTTAGTTAGCTGGGCTGATCTGGCTGCCTGTCTCATGCTGTCTCATGCTGTCTCTTTCCATCCACAGGCGATGCTCCCGTTGTGCCGCTGGGCATCCCAAGTGAGGAATCCCGCTGGGTCCCTTCCTGCCAGCTGCTTCCCAGTCCTGCTCCCTGTGTCAGCGGCACCAAGAGAGAGCTGCCCCCACACAAAAGGCCAGACACCACAGCAAATGGCCAGCTCTGCTCCCTTACTGGGAATGGATCTGCCCCCGTGCCCCAGCCTCCTCCCATGAGCTCTCAGGGAAAATTCCCCTGGCTCCCTCTTTGCCAAGGTTTGGATTTGAGCTCCCCCTTTATTCCATCAATGCCGCTGTGCCCCAAAATGTTTCTTGGCTTGGTGCTCGCACCACAGCTGGCGTCTGTGGCATCCACAAGGTCGCTTTCCGAGCAGTTCCTGCCAGGCAACATTCATGGCGTTGGCGCAGGGGCTGGCAGGGCCTGCCTAGCTCTTCTGGGTACCTGAACCCATACCATCCTGCCACCCTCCTGCCAACACCACTTGGAGGGACTGGCCGTGGGTGTCACTGACAGAAGGGAGGTGGGTCTGGGGCCAGGGGCACCAACCTCCTTGGCTTCATGCCATCAGGGGTCATGCCTGCCCCATGAGCACTAGCCCAGAACAGTCTAGGTAGCAGTGGGGTGTCCGACGTGCAATCTGCTCTGTGCCACTTGGGTCTGCAGCATCAAGGTGAGAGCGTAAAGGGACCAGGCACCCTTCCCCTCCATGGCTTTCACGTCTGGGGCCTGGTGGGGATTTATTCCTTTTGCCAAGCTGGGTCACCACCCTAGAGAGAACCAGGGGGCGTACCCTGTCTGAGATTAGAGCAGGAAGATGGGAGGCAGGACCAATCTCCCCTGGTTCAGCCCCTCCCGCTGTGTGACTTTCAGCCTCGGCAGGCTCTTTTCATGGAATACTCCGTGTAAAAGTGGTGGCCACGCTCATGGCCAACCCAGCGGTGATTGAACCATGGACCTCCAGAGCTAAGCCCAAGAGCTGCAGAACCACAGCTGGGGGCTGCGCCCACTCACGTCCCCTGCAGAGCAGTGTGGAGAGGGACACACAGTCCCCAGTGGGTTACATAGACCCAGCCTTGGTTCTGGACCAGTTCGAGTGGGTATGGCCCAGTGGAGAGCACCTGCCTGTGCCTTGGTCCATCAGCTTGCAAAGGTCCAAAGAGCCCACATGGTGGCCCTCCAGCTGCAGAGCCTGGGGCATGGCGAAGCCGGTTCCTGTCCCAGCTTGCGGCACAGTGGGGACCGGCTGTGGAGATGGTAGAGCGGAGCAGCGCCCGGGCATGTGTGCTGAGGAGGAATGGTGCAGCAAAAGCCAGGCATGGAGGGGCAATAATCTGAGAAGCAAGTGGGAGGCAAAACAGCTCCCAGAGGAAAATCAGGGGTCTCCTGAAAATCAGGGGTGTTCCAGAGGAAAATCAGGAGGTTGCTTGTTTCCGCATGTGCCCAACCCATGCAGCCTGCCTGATGCCCCCGTGACATCTCTCTTCCCCATGCCCCAGGGAAGAGAGTTGAGTTGACACCTTCAGTTATTGCCACAGGCTGAGGCTGGATGAACTCAGCCCCTGCACGGCTGCCTGAGGCTCGCTCCTCATTTAAAGGCAGGCGTGCACCTGGCTGGGATCTGACCGGGCTGCATGCACCTGGCTGGGATCTGGCCGGGCTGCGTGCACCTGGCTGGGATCTGGCCAGGCTGCGTGCACCTGGCTGGGATCTGGCCGGGCTGCGTGCACCTGGCTGGGATCTGGCCGGGCTGCGTGCACTTGTCTGGGATCTGGCCAGGCTGCGTGCACGTGGCTGGGATCTGGCCAGGCTGCGTGCACCTGTCTGGGATCTGGCCGGGCTGCGTACACCTGGTTGGGATCTGGCCGGGCTGCGTGCACCTGGCTGGGATCTGGCCGGGCTGCGTGCACTTGGCTGGGATCTGGCCAGGCTGCGTGCACTTGGCTGGGATCTGGCCGGGCTGCGTGCACTTGGCTGGGATCTGGCCAGGCTGCGTGCACTTGGCTGGGATCTGGCCGGGCTGCGCGCACTTGGTTGGGATCTGGCCAGGCTGCGCGCACTTGGTTGGGATCTGGCCAGGCTGCGTGCACTTGGCTGGGATCTGGCCGGGCTGCGTGCACCTGGCTGGGATCTGGCCGGGCTGCGTGCACCTGGCTGGGATCTGGCCAGGCTGCGTGCACCTGGCTGGGATCTGGCCGGGCTGCGTGCACCTGGCTGGGATCTGGCCGGGCTGCGCGCACTTGGTTGGGATCTGGCCGGGCTGCGTGCACCTGGCTGGGATCTGGCCGGGCTGCGCGCACTTGGTTGGGATCTGGCCGGGCTGCGTGCACCTGGCTGGGATCTGGCCGGGCTGCGTGCACCTGGCTGGGATCTAGCCGGGCTGCGTGCACCTGGTTGGGATCTGGTCGGGCTGCGTGCACCTGGCTGGGATCTGGCTAGGTTTATGTGGCTGTCGCTGGGATCCAGTGGGACCCGCATGGATCCGGCTGCAAAGAGCCCAAGGTGACGAGTGCTATTGAAAGGTAAGAGGCTGCCCGACTCATCCTGTGCTGCCCTTCACACCCCTGGCATCCCCTCCTCCCCTGCCAGCTAATCCCTGGCCTCGGCCAGCAACCTCTGAACTTCCTGTTTGTGTTGCTAAGGCCGTCGCCAGGGCCGGCTGAAAAGGAAGTGTCAGCCTCATCAGGTCTGGGGGATAATGCGGCCTGGCTACAGACTGCCGGCCTTGGCCCGGGACCGCGCTGGGAACCAGCTCCCCTATTCAGCGCCTGAGCCCCGGGGCTTTGCGCGCTTTGTCAGCCTAACAAAACACAGGAGATCGGCTCATCCCGGTTGCTTTGTGCTGCCGGCCCCTCTCGCTGCGGGCGGGCGGCTCGCAGGGCGGATCTCGCTCCCCCCGCCCCCGGTTCCGCTGCGCTCAGCCCCCGGGGAGGCGGTGGCACAAGGCCCTGGGGCTCTGCTCCCCCTGCAAAGGGCCCCGCAGAGGTGGGCGCAGGACGGCCAAACAAAACCAGGCACCCCCCACGGCAAGCGCGGCGCCACGCTCGGTTCCTCACGGCGACATCCTCAGCACGGCTCCCGCTGGGTGCGATGTCTTCTGGGGCGCTCCAGGCCCCTGGTTTGAGGCCGTGCAAAGGGGCCACGTTCTGCAGTTATCGCTGCTCTTGGGGCCTACTAGGATCGTAACAGATGTGTGGGTACCTAGGACCCCCTGCAGTGGTCACGGCTAGAACTTAGTCCGTCCTGTGGCAACAGCACCCACCCCTGCCTCTTGAGCTAAAGGAGAATCCCCATGAGCGGTCAGCAGTACAAGGCTAGGACAGGCAGTGGAGCAGTTCTGATCCCATGCAGCAGAGGGCAGTGGTGCACACAATATTGCTAGCTGACCGGAGACCCCATTGCTCAGTTTCCACGCTTCGCCCTTTCTCTTGCAGTGGCCACATCTCCTCCTGCCCGCTGGGCTGAAGCTGCTGCCCCTTTAAAGAAGTGACACCTCTTGCCCTTTACTCCCATGCTGGGATCTAGCTGAGGGGCCGAGCAGGGGCGCCAGGGGCATGTACCTCTCATGAGATGCCTGGATCCCTGAGGGGGAAAACATCCCCTCCTTCCCAGCCAGCCGACAGACCCATCCGTGCCAACGCGTGCGGAGAAACAGCAGAGATGGGGCCAGGGTGTCTGAAGGGTGAGGCGTGCAGGCAGCAAGGGGTTAAAGATGACCGGCGAGAGAACGTTTGCCGTTACTCACTGAGAGCCCTGCGAGCAGATTCCTAAAGTGTGATGAGCGGAGCTGGGCTCTGCTGAGTCATTGCCAGGCGTGCTCTGGAATGGGGCAGTGCAGTGCTGGGCAGAGAGCTGGGTGAACTGCCCCAGTGCATGGTGGGCAGAGTGGGACCCCAGCCGTAGGGTTCACACCCCCAGTCTTTGGATCTGGGGCTCTGGCCCATCTCTAACAGCGAGAGAAGGTTTCATGAGCATCGGGTGTTGGAGGCAGCTACCCAACTGAAGGGACCAGCTCCCGGCTCCCCCAACCAGGAGAGAGATGCATGGGGTGCCAGCACTGCCCCCATGCAGCAGCCCTGAGGGGCAGCTGGGCTCACCTCTCTCGGGGATGTCCCAGCCAGGCCTGCGGCAATGAACAGAGGCTATGCTGCAAAGGGGACTGTACCAGAGCCATTCGGGGAGGGGCAGCGCCCTTTGGGGTCTTTCATCCCCCTCCCTGGGTTTCCCCCTTCCTGCTCCGCACTGCGAGCACCCGTCCTTCCTTCCTCGTGCAGCGGGCCCGGAATGCCAGCTGCATTTTTCCCGGGGGCGTGTCCCGCTGCGGCTCCTCTGGGGTGGGAAGGTGGACTGTGTTTGTTGAGGCCGGTTGCTAAGCGGAGCACTGCGGGGGCTGTGCGGGGCCATGGGCTCCTCGGGCTGGCGTGAGTCAGCGGAAGGAGCCACTCTGTCACCTGCAGGAAATCCTGATGGCTCAGCCAGGGCTGGGGAGGAAATTCAGGCCATATATAGAGCAAGGATGGGCTCTTGGCCCGCAGGGGGGTAAATCTGGAGCAGCGGCTCTGCGTTTACACCACTGGGCCCCATGGCAGGCGCCACCACTTTGTTTGCATTTGGCCTTGGCATTAGATTTGCCCTCATTGCTGCACCCACGGGAGCCCTAGCGGAGACAGAGGGCAGAGAGGAAGCCGGGCCACCTCTCCTGCCCAGGCGCTGTGGGAACCCCTGGCACAGGCTAAGCCCAGCCAAGGGGCTGCCCTATGTTGAGCCCCTGCTGCAGTAGTCCCTAGGGGGCGCTGCACGGGTGCAGACCCACCCACACTGGCCAGGAGCTAGTGATCCACCCCATCCTGCCTCCAGCCCTGCCCCTGCTCTGCCCAGAGCCTGCCCTCAAACGGCCCTGGGCCAGGGAGGTGGCATCCAGAGGGCAGCGCTGGCTCTGTGCCGGCACTGGGACCCTCTGCCCCAGGGGCATTCCCTGTGCGGTGGCACCCTTGCCCCGACCTGGCTGGCACAGAGGGGCCATGGCACATCGATGAACCAGGCGCGTGATGGGAACCACTCCCACAGGCCCCGGCACGCAGGGTGCAGGCAGCAGTGACAGCTGCCCCATTATGGCACAGCTGTGCCGTGTGGCTGGCGTGGCTCCTTCCTCCGTGGGCTGGCAGGGAAATTCCTTGCTTGCCTTGTGTACTGGCCTGTGGCACCCTTTCCCCCACATCCCTGCCACTTGCCTCCTGCCGCTGGGCAGGTATTTGCTTTAGATCAGGCCCTTTCCCCTATTTCTTTTATCTTCCCCAGCTTTGATCTTCCCATCAGCCGCTTCCGTCCCTCTTCATATTTCCTTTATCTTTATTGTTCCCCTCCCAGCTCTGCCCTCCCAGCTGCAGGGTTCCTGGGTTCACAGGCCTGTCTTCTCTGGTTGGCGCATTAGGAAGGGACCCCCGATCAGGGGGGTGTAGCCGTGCCAGGTTCAGCAACGGGAGGAGGAGGGGGCCCCCAGCATGCACTCAGCCCTCCCCCAAGGCCTCCCTGGAGACTCCATTCCAGTGGTGTGGGCAGAGGGGAGCAGCTGGATCACTCAGCGGTGAGGTGCTAGGAGGGGCCAGTACCCGTGGTGGGGAAGGGGGGCAGCAGAGGCAGGGTATAAGTGGCACAAATCTGGTATCTGGTATAAAAGGGCTGTAATGCACATGCAGAGGGGGAAAGGGAGGAGGAGGGATTGAGGCTTCTGGATTAATGTGCACCCCGATATACCACCCTGACAGCCCCCAGTACGTGTCCCCCTCCCTTTGCAGCCCCCTGCCTGCCAGGTCCCCGCCATTTCAACGTTCCAGCCACTGCACCCCTTTTCTGATCAACCCGCCCCCAGGGCCCAATTCATCATTGGCCGGCAGCTCAACTGTTAGGCTAATGCAAAGGGCCCACATGGGCCAGTGTAAACCCCTAAGCCTGGAGGGCAGCAGCAGGAGCAGATTGGGGGGTGCGGGCAGGGCAGAGCAGCACAGGGTCCCCGCATCTGTAGTATCAGGAGCGAAGCTAAGATAAGCATCAGGGCTTCCCATACCACCCAGTTGCCTCCCAGCTGTCCTGCCCCAGGGTGATCCAGGCCCCTGCTGTGTAACTTACCCCCCCCCATTGCAGCTGATTGGTCCATATGGCAGGGGGCTCCCCCATCTGGCAGATTATGGGGAGCTGCTCCCCTGCCTGAGAGCCCCAGGGTCCCCTGCAGGAGCAGGAGCAATTGCTCCTCTCACCCCATGGCACACTCCTTGTTGCCAGCCCGGGGCTCACACTGACGCCTGGAGATCCACCTTTGCCTTCCCTGGTGCCAGGGCTGATGCCAGTGCAGTTACTCCAAATTTATGCCAGCGTAACCAAGATCAGAATCTGTCTCTTAGGGGCTTTAATTTACTCTAGAAAGCTACAGACCAGGGGTCAGTGCCCAGCACTCCCGCAGCCACCGGCTGTGGCTTTCAGCAAGTCCCATCCTCTCTCGGGGGCCCAGCTCCCCATCGGTGCAGTGGGGCTAACATCCCGGCCTGGCCGCACAGGGGTGTCCAAGCGAGCTCCGTTACAGGGTATGAGGTGCTCGGATCCTCCAGTCCATGGGGTCTGTGTGCACCCCTCAACAGACAGAACTGGCCCCAGTGCTCCACTTTCCCCAGTGCTGAATGGGGGGGGGGCTGCAGAACAAGTCACCATGATGAAGCCCAAGAGGGGGCTGCTTTTCTGTTTGTGCCCCCCCTCCAACCCCTCTGCAAAGCTGGAGGGGGCCCCTGCAGCCCCTTCCTTGCGTTCATTTCCCCAGGGCTCTTTGTTGGGATGAGCCAGGCGATTCACAGCTTAGCAGCCTCGGCTCTAAACTCCTCTAATCCTCCTGTGTGATTTTGGGGTCCTGCCCCGTCGGTCGCCCCGCTGGGCAGCAGAGCAGACACCGTAACACAGCGGGTGAGTGACGGGCTGCTCAGCCTGGCTCCAGGACCCCGGGGTTCCCTGCCCGTTTCCACAGTGGCTCTAGCCCTTGTCACGGGCTACCCCATGGCATGTGGCTGTCCCCAGAGCACTGTTTCTTAATGCTCCCTGACCCACTCTCCAACTCGGGATCTCTCTGGGGCCGCTGTTCTCCTCCAGCATCGCTCCTCCGCCCCTAAATCTGTGATCGCAGGCAGAGAGGGGACGGGTCCAGATTCCCAGATTGTGACACCCTGGGAATTTCCAGGGAGCCACGTTTCACGCTTCGGCCCTCTCTGATCTCCCATCCCATGGGTGCTGGCAGTGGTGGGCTAGAAGCCGTGACGCCCTGGCTGAGGGACCTATGGCATGCAGCCTGCCCAGATGTGCCTTGGACCAACCTGCCTCTCAGATCCCGCCTGGGGAATCCAGGCGACCAGAAGGAAGCACCTGTTTCGCTCCCCGGGCGACAGCTGGCGAGCTGCGGACTCTGCTCCTGCACCCGGGCTATTGTGTATTGTGCTACACAGCCACTTCCTCCCCCCCGCAATGCACACAGGAACTGCTGGGGAAAGCTCCCCCACCCCCATGCTCCTTCTCTGGGCCCCTCCCGGGTTGTGGGATTTCACATTGGCTAGGCCTGAGTCCTCCCCGCACCCGATCCCTTTGTCTTCCCGGCTCTTGGCTACAAATCTGATCAGGGCTGAATTCCAGCCAGGGAAGGTTCAGAAGCTGCCTCTCACGAGGGCAGAGACAGGGTTTGGGGGAGTCAGGGAAGCACTTAAAGCCCCTGGGCTATGCCCATTGAAGACCGGCAGGTTCTTCTGTGCCATGAGAGGAACCCCTGGCACTGCCCATGGGCCCGTCTGAGAGCAGGAGCTACAGGGCCTTATCACACGCCCATCACTGCAGCATCTGAGCACCTCCCCGTCAGATGTAAAGCAAGAAGGTTGACATCTGTCATGAGGGGTTTGGTCGCTCCCCAGGGGACATGTGTGCTGAGGAGTGGTTTGTTTTGGGAGGGTTTTCGGTTTTACTGTACACATTGCTCTGTGTGTACTTTAGAGAAGGAGGTGAAAGAACTGCACCTAGCACTGGGGGGGGAAGTTTGGGCCAGTCCCTAGGCCCTGGGGGCGTTTGCTCCAGTCTGGGATCGGGCCCGCTTTGTACAGACCCCTTTAAGCACTGGAAGCGTTGTATGGCCCCGAGGGGCTGTGGCTTAACCGGAGCAGCCACACGGAGCCCGGAGTCATGGTGGCAGCATTGCAGGACTCACGAGTCAGGCCCAAAGTTTGAGGGTTTTTAAAATAATTGTGAGGGGGTTTTCTGGCTTTGGAGCCTTTAAGTCCCACTCAGGTCCCATTTTCAAGCTTTTCACCCCAACCACGGGGGATGGAAACCTGCTTTTTTACCCAATGGCAGCTGAGATTCTCACCACATCCCGTGACACTGGGAGCTGGGGCTTGATGGAAGCCCCCCAAATGCCGTGAGACTTGTGCTGACATTGCAGGAGCTGGTGACGCGGCCATTGCCCTGCAAAACACATGGGATGTGGCCATAGTGTCTGTGAGCTCACTTTTCACGCCCCTCGCACTGGTGGAAGACAGTGCGCCGGGGCAGACCCAAGACACACGGCAAGGATGATCTAGGCCCTTGTTCCTGCCAGTTGGGAGTCAGAGCAGATCCAATGAGCCAGATTCTCCTCCCGTTTCCCCTGCATTTACCCCATTCACTCCAGTGGGGTGACTCCTGATTTACACCTGTGTGGAGCAAAAATCAGGCCCTTTGCATGTGGCATACCAAAAAGCTGATTGAAGGCTGGAGCCAAACCCTGGCCCCAAATACCCCCAGCCCCAAAGGGATCCGGATCCCCATATGGGCCCAAATCTGGATTTTGTGACCGGAGCCCTGCATCTCCCTTTGCTGCTTATCCTGGCGCTGGGGGAACCTGCCCGTGACAATGACTTTCCCAGCCTCCTGTCGGCGGAGATTAAGAGAACAGGAGGAGACAGAAGCTGACCGCGGCCGAGCACCTGCCCCATCCGGGGAGCCAGCTGTTCCGTTCCACTTGTCCAGACAAAGCGGAGCCGATCGCTAAACGGTCCCAGAGCCCAGAGAGAACCTTAAAGGCACAGTGCCCCAATTCGGGAGCCTCTCTGCTCGCTGGGCATATGACAGTACAGGTCCTGGAGCAGCCTGGCAGAGAACGGGTCCTGGCTCCGGAGTGGAACTGGCCAAGGGGATTCCAGCGACATTGGGCCCAAGAACCCTGCTGTCCCAAAGTGCTGGGCTGTTTGGCTTGTGGATCCGGAGCTCGCTGGGAGGTTCTGGGCCGGAGCCTGACACCACCGATCCGGGCTGTCCAGATCCAGGCTGGTCCCCATTCCTGACAGCTGCCCGGGGAGGTGCCAGCCGATGGGAACCCCCCACCCCCACACGCAGCAAGGACAGCTGGATACAGGGTGCATGGCCTGAGGCAAGGTCAGCGCCCTGTCGAAACCCCTGCTGCAGCCCACCAGACTCTCTTGCAGCCCCACGCCTCCGCCTTGCGACAACCCTTTCTCCCCACACTTATGGGATCCAAGCTGCAGCCCAGAACCAGGTGCCCTGCTCCTGGGCTGCAGACAGACTGCGTAGTGAACCCTAAGCTGCACTGCTTGGCTGGCCTGCAACGGCTGTTCTACCAGCCAGAGATAGCCACGGTGCAGGGGAACACACACAGCCTCAGCTCCTTCCCCCGCCACGTCCCATGAGACAGGAGCCAGATGGTGTCACTGTGCCAGAGAATCCCCCTGCATCAGTGAAGCCAGATGTAAATCAGCAACACCAGACAGGGAAATGGGGCGTTTTGCCTCTTGCGGGGAGGGGGGTGACCACGTCTCCCCCTGCCTGGCACCTTGTGCCCTCAGCCATGCAAGGTGAGTGCCAAATGCTACCAAGGTCGGGACACCATCCACTGGACACCAGTGTAAATCTCTCTTCTGGCAGCAGGGGATCAGTATCTGTGTCATGAGATGCATTGGACCCCTGGATCCAAAAGACTCCAGGCCTCCTGCCTCTCTAGCTCTCCAGGCTCTGGGGAGGCCTGGAAGTTTTCTCTCCCTCGCTCCACAAGCTGACTCTGTTTGGCCCCAACGGGAAACATGGGCGCAAGAGAAGGTGCTGGGGGTGTGTGCGCTGCTGTCAATAAAGCCGAGCGCTGGGGTGAGGGTGTAGTGGCCCCAGGACATCGAGGAACATTCTTGCAGCTCATCTCCCCAGCACATCAGGAGCCCTGGGGGGCTGGGAAAGGGGAGTCCTCAGGTGCCCCCAGCCCTAGACATTTGGGCACCCCACCCATCTCCAGGCTAGATCATAAGAGCATTCAAATAACACTCTTCTTTCGATCTCAGGGGCATCCTCAGCCCCATTTTGCAGACAGGAAAACTGAGGCACTCGGCAGGGCAGAGACTCGCCCCTGGGCACAGCATGAGTCGGGAATAGGACCCATGCCTGTGCGATGGACCACGTGGCGTGGACGGGAGGCTGCATTGATTATGTGGGGCTGGGCAGGGAGCCTGCTCTGGCACTCTCAGGAAAGCAGGGGAGATGGCAACCATGGCAGGATTTGCCAGGTCGTCCCCAGCAGCCTGCGTGCCCAGAAGCTGTTGTCTGGGTCTCTACCTGCGCCTTCTCTACAGCTGTGCTGTGCTTCCAGAGCGTCGGAGGGTTCCTGCCAGCCCTCAGTAATTCCTAAGCAGCTTCCTGGTACAGGCACAGCTCCAGGGGAGAAAAGGTTTGGGCTCCTGTGTATGCACCTGCCTGCTCTTTCATCCTGCCCTTCCCTGAGCCGGGCATGCCCTGCCCGGCAATGGACGCCAGTGCCAGCTGAAGGGCGGCCTGCCAGGCCTGTGGAAGGGGCTCTCGGGCTGCAGGCATCGTCTGGGGCAGGCACAAGAACCAGGGCACACAGACTCAATCCCTGCCTGCCCTGCGGTGCTGCCACTGGGGAAGGGAAGGCCTGGTTCCTGTTGGCCCCTGTGGTGAACAGAGGGTTACTAGATAAAGGGGGCTGAGGTCTGGTGGGCAGAGGACTGAGGGCTAGGATGCGTGGGTTCTGTTCTCAGCTCTGGGAGGGAGTGTGGCCTAGTGGCTAGAGTACAGGATTAGCTGGCTGGGCTCTAGTCCTTGCTCCAGGAAGGCGTGCCCGAGAAGGGGAGAGGGGATCGGGACGCTGGGGTCTATTTCTGGTGCTTCTCCTCCCATGCAGCGTGATCCTGGGCTCCAGCTTCCCCAGCAGGAGACCGGGGGCAGCCATTCCCTACTGCCCCGTCAGGGAGGAGGGGTTAGGCGTCAAAGCGCTGTGATCAGGGTAGGAAGATGTGGGTAGCATGAAGAACTGTTCCAAAGTCCCACCTCCTGATAGCCATGACCGGAGCAGCCATTCCATCGGCCTTTTGGCTGCTGCCCATTTGGCTTTAGCCAAGCGCCAGGAGCAGCATCCGGAAGCTGCAGGAATTGCAGAAACTCCCACGGCCAAGTGCCGACCCGCCCCACCTCCCTTGCCGTCCTTCGGGGCAGGAAGGAAGGGCTTCTGCAGCTCCGGGGGCAGGAAGCGCCAGCTGGGCCGGATCCGCATTCCAGCACACCCGATGGCTATCACCCGTCCTGCTGCAGGGCTGGCGTCCCCAAGAGAGTGGCAGAGACCTGCGCCCTGGAGGTGCCAACGGCCCCCCACTGATCCTGGCAGGCATGGGGCCAGGCTCTGGACTCGGTTACTGGGGTGGCTCAGTGGGGTGTCTCTGCTTTACACCAGGGTAACTGAGATCCCAACCTGGCCCTGAGTCGGGGCCCACTCCCCAAGCCCAGCTCTAAGGGGCCCTCTGCTGAGATGGCCAGCTTTCGCCCCACAGAACTTGCCCTCCTCTCTTGGGCCTCCCCAGGAGCTACCCCGAAGCTGCCAGTCCCAGTGGTGGAGAGGGGGTGAGTGGCTGGCTTGCTGCTGCAGGAGACTCGCCAAGAGCAGGGTGGGCTCTAGCAGCAGAAACTCCTCCCCCTCCTCTGAGGTCTCCCCCACAGACCTGCCGGCGGGTTTCAGAGTATGACTCTAGGAGGCTTAGACTATCCAGGTGAACCCAAGGGCACCTTGTGTAAGTATGTGCACGTGTTTTGTGCCAGGGATCTGCGTCTGCCCCAATCTCCTGGGACAACATCTTCCTTGCTCCCTCCCCTGTCTGTGAGGCACTGTGCGAGGTTGCTTCTCACCCCAGAGGTGGCTGCATCTCACCTGGGTTCTGCACCTGTGCAGTCACGAACCATGAGGATGACGTCCCTCATTGAACCAATGCAGAGAATGACACGAACTGCTCCTTCTCAACTGTGCACAAGGTGGGACTAGCAACGGGCTGGATGCCGGAGCTTGGGGTTCAGTGCTTTTCAGAGGACTTTCTGCATCTTGTCTGAATAGCACTGGGCTGGAGTGCTCAGGAGGGATCCAGTCCATCTTGTGGGGCTGGATGCCCTCCCAAAGAGCAGGGTTTTCTGAAAGGCAGCCCAGCCCAGTGGTGAGGGCCTGGGCTAAGACCTGAGAGACCACGTTGTATTCCCGGCCCTGCCCCTGGCCTGCTGTGTGACTTTGGGGAAGTCACATCACTGCCTCGTGCCTCAGTTTCCCCTCCCACCCTTTGTCTATCATGCCAGCTTAGCTTAAGTTCTTTTGGGCAGGGACTGTCTCGCACAGAAGACTGGTAGATGAGAAGACCGGGTGCCCTGGAGGCTTGTGAGCAAGGACTGGCAGCCCATCATCTGTCGCTCCTGGGAGCGGGTGTGGCTGCACAGTGTCGTT
Source organism: Dermochelys coriacea (assembly GCF_009764565.3). Lineage (NCBI taxonomy): Eukaryota > Metazoa > Chordata > Testudines > Dermochelyidae > Dermochelys > Dermochelys coriacea. The sequence goes on along the minus strand of NC_050085.1, from coordinate 6,017,564 downwards.
TGCAGACACCTCCAGTTAGCAGAAAGCCAGATCAATTCATTTCCAGGCTGCCCTACACCCCAGAGCCGGGTGCTGGGGGTAACATCACACTCTGCCCTACACCCCAGAGCCAGGCAGCTGGGGGTAACCTCACACTCCGCCCTACACCCCAAAGCCGGGTGGCTGGGGGGTAATCTCACACTCCACCCAGAGCCTGGCAGCTGGGGGTAACCTCACACTCTGCCCTATACCCCAGAGCCTGGTGGCTGGGGGTAACCCATACTTCACCCTACACCCCAGAGCTGGGCAGCTGGGAGTAACCCATGCTTCGCCTTACACCCCAGAGCCAGGTGGCTGGGGGGGGGAACCCCACGCTCCGCCCTGCGCCCCAGAGCCGGGCAGCTGGGGAGGGTCACCCACGCTCCGCCCTATGCCCCAGAGCCGGGCAGCTGGGGAGATGGGTCGCCCACGCTCCGCCCTGTGCCTCAGAGCCTGGCGGCTGGGGGTTGCCCATGCTCTGCCCTTCACCCCAGAGCTGGGCGGCTGGGGGGTTGTCGCCCACGCTTCCCCCTGCGCCCCAGTGTGGGGCAGCTGCCTCGTGGTGGGGCTGACTGGCACTGCTGAGGGAGGCTGGTGCCTGCCCATGGAGCGTGTTACTCTCGAGTCACAGGGCGTTAAATATGTGCCTGCCCAGTGCCTGGCGTGATGGGCCCCTGACCGCAGCCACAGCCACGGTGGAGACATTAATCCTTCCTCGGCCCTGGCTGGGGCGTACGGATGCTGCAGCGAACATGGAAAAATGACGCTAACCACAGCTTCCCCCCATCGCAGGACATGTTTCGTTTGTGTCGGCTCCTACTGGATCCACCCCGCTTCCTGCTGCCCCTCCTCCCCCCCGCGGTGGGACACAGAAGGGGGGGGCAGGGCACACTTTCCGCCGAGCAGGAGTAACAGTTTGGGTACCACATTTCCCTGAGTCAGCGCTCGGGAGGCCGCTCGTCGACGCTAATGCCAGTGAGGGAGCAGCGGGCTGGCGCGGGACGGGGAAATGTGGGTCCAAAAGGGGACATGAGTGAGTTATGGGAGGAAGAGCCGTGGCGTGGCTAAGACGCAGGCCTGGCCACACAGAGCCGAGGCTCTGACAGTGACGAAGATGCTGATGATTTGGTTGTATTGTGGTAGCACTCGGGAATCTCATTCATGGCTCCGGGCCCCATTCTGCTAAGCACTGTGTAGACAAATAACAAAGGAGACAGGCCCTGCCCTTGAGAGTTTTCTGCCACTGTCTTCTTGGGTGAGCTTGGGCAAGCTCGCTATGCCTCAGTTTCCCCATCCCCATAACAATGCTGCCCTGCCTCCCAGGGAGTTGTGTAAAGTGTTTGATCATTGGCCGGAAGGAGCCACAGAGTAGCCAAAGGTTCCTGGCTACTGATTTCTGGATGAAATGAGTGGGGGACAATCCTTCCAGTAACTCCCAGGGAGCTGCCACTGGGATGAAATTGGCCTAGTGTGACCAGGAAACATGCCGTACTACAGCAGCCCCTTGCAGGCTCCCTTAGTAATGGTGGCCAGCTGGCTGCTGGGGGTAGAAATGTCTTCCCATCCCCACCTGGCTGCTGCACGGGCAGGGTGGAAATCCCCCCCACTCCGTTCTGATCTCTGTTCCCAGCTCCAGGAGGGTCTTTGCCCCCTCCCTAGGGCCTAGGCCTGTCCACTGACATCGGTGGTGCTCTTGGCCATTTGTAACAAAGGCAGCGGGATCAGACCCTCCATTTCCTTGTGGATCGTTTGCTAAATTCCTGAGAATGGACTGTGCCCATTGGCCATGGCTTCAGGGCTTCCCCCTTGGCAAGCTGGCATCAACCACTGGCCTTGCTCATGGGGCAAAGAGATTGATTGTGGCTGTTTGGCTGAGGCAGCTGGCGCCCATCACGCCCTATGATGTGCAGTCTGGAACCAGAATCACACTGGATCTGACATGGGGGGCAGAGGTGAGCTCATCTGGAGCCAGACGCCTGGAGCTAGCCACCTGCATCCCGAACCAGATGGTACCAGTCTCCCCCATCCCGCTAGGATGTCTGTTACTGAATGCAAACACCCCGAAACCAGGGCACAGCTGGAAGCTGGATCCTGATTTTGCAGCCTGGCCCCATCTCGGTGTATCTAAAGCGTAGGCCTTGTCCACACACACTGCCAGAAACCAGTTCAGCTTAAATCGGTGTCTAAACTGGGTTAGCGAAGCCAGTGCCGGCCCCTTTGTGGGCGCTTGAATTTCAGTTCCAGAGGGGCTGATTTTAGCTTAGCGTTAACGTCTTCCCAAGCATTGATCCGTGCCGGGGTTGTACAGCTTCAAGAGGCGCCGCGCAGCTTCAGAAGTCAGAGGGAAGCCTGAACTGGGGTAGGGGGCTGACCTGACCTGTCTGAGTCGGCGCGGTGAGGAGCCCCTGCTCTGTGTTGCCTCCGGGTGGGATGCGGATGGCTGACAGTGGGGTGGGTGGCAGGATAGTGGATAGTGACCCCCCTCCGCCCGCCCGCCAGCACATCCAAGGCTTTATGGAGATTTAATGACAGAGGAAGCAGCCCTGTGTGACACCAGCGCCCTATTCAGACTGTTTGCGCCCTCCTCCCCCAGCGATACACAAACAGCTTCCTCCCCCTTCCCCAGTTAACAGCTTTACGAGGGGGCCTGGGGTTTTCTCCCTTTGAATGAGCCGAGGCCCATAAAACGCAGGCCGCCCATGGCAGGGGCTGTGAGGAGCAGCACCTGGTTTACAAGGCGGATGCAGGAAGCGGGGGGGCGCTGGGAGGTGATTTAGCAGGCCGGATGGTTGCGAGGAGGGGAGCCAGGCTGGCCCTCGGAATGCAGGCGGGGATGGGCAGAGAAGGACTGGCTCGGGGTAGGCATAGGTGCCCCACTTAGCTGGCACCTTACGGACCCGAATGCACCCAGCTTTAATAAAGGTGGTGCCCACAAGACTACCGGTTCTAACACGCCACGTTCCATCTTGCACAAAGCAGCCGGCCACGTTGCATGCTGGGTGCCCGTAGGCATAGACAGTGCGGGGCGGGGGGCTCCCCTCCCTCCTGAAAAATGCAGGGGTTGCATTCATGACTACAGTGATTTCTTTTTTGCACCTTGAAAACAGACACTTTGGTTTTGGGCTCCCCTCAGTCACGGCTCAGTGAGGATGGTGCAGACCTAAAACCACACACACCATGGGTGGAAAGCACGAAGCAACCTAACTTCTACTTAAGCACCTAACCCCCATGGGTTTCAATGCAGCATGGTTGTAGCTGTGTTCGTCCCAGGAGATGAGAGAGACAGCGTGTGCAAGGGAGTATCTTTTATTGGACCAGCGTCTGGGGGTGGGAGAGACACGCTTTTGAGCCACCCAGCGAGCGCTCTTCTTCAGCTCTGGGAACCGTACTCAGCTTTCAAGGGAAGTTAGGAGCCTACGGGCTGGTCTGCACCTACGTCACTCAGAGTTGTGGAAAATTTTGCACCTTCAGCTCTATAGTTAGGTCCACCTGACCCCTGGTATAGCAACAGCGAGGTGGATAGAAGGAGTCTTCCATCGATCTAGCTATGCCTCTCCGAGAGTCGGACTAACCACACAGACAGGAAAACCCCATCCGGCGATGTGGGACGCGTCCGCACGACAGAGCTACGGCAACACAGCTGCAGTGGTGTAGACAGACCCTAATGGGCTTTGCGGCTTGCACCCAGTGCTCCCTGGCAAGCTGGCCCATTGAGCTGGCCTCTTGCTTGCAACCTGTAGTTGCTTCACTCCTACTAGATCCGTCTGGAACGTGGCCGTGGGGAGAAGGGGGGCAGCCAACAGCCGATCGGTCGATGCATCTGGAAAAATAATTGCTTTTCGGGTCTCTGTTCCTCTCCCCCCGTGACTCTGGCAAGGAAATGACAGCCAAGAAGATGGAAGCCCTTTGAGTCCACCCAGGGGCTAACTATAGAGGCAGTGAAAGGGTAGCCAAGGAGTCTTGCCGAGCGCCATGATGGCTGGGCTTTTCCGGGAGGAGCGCGAGACCCTTGAGCTGGGGGGGGGGGTAGGAGAGCAGAGAAGAGCCAATCAGGAGGCTCTGGAAGTCAGCCCCTGAGGAGTGACAGCTGGCTGGACCTATCCCAGGTCTCTCTAGAGAGGTTTAAAAGTCCCCATGCGGATCCACAGCCTTCGGGAAACGGCCAGGCTGGGTGGGTCCCAGCCATGCACAATTCCCCATCACAGCAAGGGCAGAGCCCTCCCAGCCAGGGCAGCAAGGAGCCAGAACCCACTGCAGGAGAGCCCTACCCTCGGGCCTGGCTACCAGAGCCAGCGGGGCAAATGGAGCAGTGCTCACCTGGCTGGAGAGAGCCTAGGGTCCGTTTTCAGGGGACGCCCTGCGACAATAACTGGAGTGTAGCGAAACACCATTCAGCCGCTGTGATTTTAGCCCCTTGCCGATGCCCCTGAACCTAGGATCTGCCAGGGCCTCATCTCTCCCCAGACGAACGGCAAACCCCGGGGCTGCGTTTGGCTGCCCCGCAGGCAGCAGGCACGTTGGCCATCCTGGGCCTCGCTACGTTGCAGAAGGAGCCAAACATCTTCTGAAGCCAGCGGCCTTCTTCATGGGCTGCCTTGAATGTCCCAGTCCGTGTCCAGTTTCAGAGTAGCAGCCGTGTTAGTCTGTATTCGCAAAAAGAAAAGGAGGACTTGTGGCACCTTAGAGACTAACCAATTTATTTGAGCATAAGCTTTCGTGAGCTACAGCTCACTTCATCGGATGCATTCAGTCCGTGTCGGCTGCTTCCCCAGCCAGTGCAGCTCATAACAACGGCTCTGCTCTGGAGTTGGGGAAGCTCCGGCCCAAGGCTGGTAAAGCTGGGTGAAGATCCTGCTGCATGTGAGGCTGATTCTTTGCGCTCTCCCTGCTCTGCTCCCCGGGGCTCCCCAAAGCCCGGAGGGGGAGCCTTCCCCTGGTATTCCCACTCTGAGATATTCTTCCAGGGGATCGGCTAGACGGGCCAGTGACCAATAGATGGTAAGGACCATGTGTGCACGGACATCCAGTAATGGGCAACATGGGACCCAGTGGGCTTTTCTGTCTATCTGGCGGGGCGCTGAGGAGATGGAGGCCCAGAGAGGCTCATTACAAATGGTGCTGGGCAAAGCCCTGGGGCGCCATGGTAACGGTGATGGGGGCCGCTGTGCTAGGAGGCGGGAGATGGGCTCAGGAGCCCGCTGGACCGTTCCCATCTCTAAGGGCTCTGCTCCCACGTGGGGTCCTTCCCCAGTATCGCCCAGCAGCTGGTGGTCCCTCCCCTGCTTTGCTGGATGGGAGCAAGGAGGGGCCTTACCCTGCCTCAGAACATGGTGAAGCAAAGAGCCCGGAGTTAAAGGAGGGAACCGTCATCCTAGACTGTCGGAGGAAGGGTGGCCTGGAGGGCAGGGCACCAGCCTGGGGCTTGGGCAACCTGGGGTCTATGCCCTGCTTTGCCACAGGCTCCCTGAGTGATCTAGGGCATATCCCTGAATAAGAGATTAAGCACGGTCCTGTCTCTGCGGGGTGCTGTGGGGCGCAGGCCTGGAGCAGCTCCTCCTCCTGAGACGTGACTAATCCACCATGGCGCAGCCAAGGCAAAGGACTCGCAGCCACTCTTGGCCCAGCCCTGCTCCACTGCTCACTGAAATCAGGGGGGAAAGCTCCCGCTGACTCCCCTGGGCCTTGAGTCAGGCCCTCAGAGCAGGAACAATGGGCTCCCCTCGCCCCTACCCCACTCCTGTGCCTAGGCCTGGCTTTGGAAACCGGCCTGTTAGATTTGCCTGGCGACCGTCTCTCCAGGCTCCTCAAGAGACCTTGTTCTGGGGCTGCGAGCAAGGGGAGGGGGCTGGGATGAAAGGTTAACAAGCCGTTTAATTGCTGATTGCTGTGAAATGGCTTGACACAGGCCTGAAACGGCTTCCTATCTCCTGATGTGTGGCTATCTCCAACTGCGTTGCTTGCTGACCTCCAAGCAGGGCAGGGGAGCTAAGTCCCTGTTAGCCAAGAGCTGTGTTATCTCTGGGATTTGCATTCCTGGCTGTGAACTGCTGCATTCCACACCCCAACCTGTAGCTTTCCAGTCCCCTCCGGACCTTGCAGTCTGCAGCCCCTTGGTGAGGAGCAGGCTGGGAGCCTCTCCCCCTGTTTATTTCATTCTGCCTTCTTTCACGCTGGGAATGCTGGACGTCTCACAGCCCTGGAGCATGGAGTCATCCGTCCATCTACAGACCAGGCACCGAATTCCCCCTGGAGTGCCTCAGCGCTGAGCCAAATCCTACATTTTCAGCAATGACTAGTGATTTTCAGAGGTCAGGTGCTGAAGATCAAGCCCTTTTAAGGTGTCTCAAGTTGCCCCCCAAGCAGAGGCACCCAAAATCACTAGTCACTCTGGAAAACTGAGCCCACTTAAACTCCTAATTCTGTCTCCTCGTCTGTCCAGCCCTAGGCCTCTCTGCTGAAACCGCCAGCGCAGGGGCCACTTAGCACCAAGAGCACTAGTGGGTTTGGATTCCCACTAAGAAAAATGTTGAGTCCCATCAAACTCATTTCACAGAGGCTGGTGAACAGCTTAGTAGATGGGAACAGCCCCAACCCAATCCTGAACTTGCAGGCCTGCCAACCAGTGAGCTGCAGGGGAACACTGCTGCATCTCATTGCCAGTTCTCTGAGCCACCTGGGACCCCTTGGGAAAATGGGTCAAAGCCCTACATATTTCTGTGCTTCTTTGGCTCCATTTAAGCCTCATTTCCTTTGCACTAAGCCCTGTTAATGTGCAGCTTTTGGAAGAATAACCGCAGATGATAATTAAAGGAGGTAACTAGCAAATTTGAGTTTTAGTCTTTTAAGATCTTTTCTCTGCGGGCTGGGTCCTTCGCTGTCTCCAGTGGGTCGTTTGGCTCTTGACCAGATGTCAGCCGTGCTTTAGCTCCTGGCTTCTGGCTCAGGGCACACGGTTCTGGCCCAGCTCTGGGATAAATAGCGATGCAGAGCGAGATTAAGATGAGGGCTAGATAAACGAGGGCAATCAGTTCCTGGCCGCTCTGGGGTAAACCGTGGTGGAAGGGATTGTGGTAGAGGAGGAGAATGAATGAATGATCTCAACAGAGATTTGGGGAAACCAGAAGTCCTCAGGGCATTTTATGGAAGGGAGGAGAAGTTTCCTGTGGAAGCCCCACAGAACCTACCTCAGCCACACCCTTGCAGCCTTGGTGGCACCCGCATCGACCTGGCAGACAAAAGTTGTCCCAGATGATGTGCTTTGCTCAGCCAGAGGGGGCGCTGCTGAGTGAGTGACAGAAGGGATTCACTCCCTTCCCAGTTGTCCAGCTTCGCCCATCTCAGGGAGCCACAGAGACCAAGACTTGAACTCAGGTTTCTATTGGGAGCAGCGGAGAGGGGAGCATGCGGAGCTGCTGGGCTGAAGGTTCAAGCCCTACCTTGCACCCCACCATCAGCACATCCTGCTGTTCCATCCTAGATCCAATGCAGAAGCACTGGGTTTGCTGTCCTGCCCAATCCCTGCCCAAGAAGCTCACAGATGTTTCCACCTCTCAGCTGCGTTGATCTGGATGGAGAGGTGAGGTCTCCTTTGATGATAGGACTGAGGGTGATGCTTTGGCCCCTGCCCACATGCTGAACTCCCCCCCAGGATCCCCTGTGGGCCCTGGGCTTTCCCACACACTACGTTTCCTGCAGGCTCCCGGACCAGCCCCAGGCAGGTGCCAGAATACTTGGGAAAACTGATTGGAACAGGGCAAGAAAAACTCCGGTTGCTAGAAGGATGAAAGGGGAAGGGGAAGGCGAATGGGCTTGCTAGTGTGCCAAGATAAGTTGCCACTTAGCGGGGTCACGAGTCCATGGCCTATGTTTACCCACTGGCCTCTCAGGGTGTGAAAGGGTGGAGAGGGCGTCCTCATGAATGGCCCCTTGTGTGCAGGGATAACTCTGGTGAAATGGGGCTGCTTCCAGGGCCCCCATGGCTCAGCCCCTCCCTGTGTCCACTCCAAGGCTGCCAGGTGGGTGCCAAGTACCTTCCTGGCCACGCCCCCCTCTGTGGCCACTCCCCCTGCCATTGAAAGGAGCGACACAATTGGATAGTCTCTTCCCCCTCCATAACACTGTCAATCAACCTTTTTCTGAATGAATAAAATGTAAAGTGACTCAGTGACCCTGGTCCTGTTTAACTCTTTCCTCCCTGCACTCTGCTGTCTTTTCACAGTGAAAGCTGTCACATGACTGCAGGAGCTGGGGTTTTAAGAAAAGCACCAAATACCACAAGACTTGCACTAAAATCATTGCATAATGACAGGTTTCAGAGTAGCAGCTATGTTATTCTGTATTCGCAAAAAGAAAAGGAGGACTTGTGGCACCTTAGAGACTAACAAATTTATTAGAGCATAAGCTTTCGTGAGCTACAGCTCACTTCATCGGATGCATTTGAAATTTCCACCAAATGCATCCGATGAAGTGAGCTGTAGCTCACGAAAGCTTATGCTCTAATAAATTTGTTAGTCTCTAAGGTGCCACAAGTACTCCTTTTCTTTTTACTAAAATCATTGGCATGGGCAATCCTGGCATAGGTCCAGAGCCCAGGGTGGGAATAGCCCAGGGAGCAGCCGGTCAAGATCAAAGGCCTCAGCAGAGCTGATCGGGCCTGGGAAGGCACGCAGGTAGGAAGGCAGACTGGACCATCAAGGAATGTTGCAGAGAAGGATGGAGGTGCGGCAGACAAGCTGTTGGGACTAGCAAAGCAGAGGCTGCTGCTGCTCAGAAATAGAAAGAGGCATTGGCAGAGTTAGGATGGGGCAGGCTGGAATAGCGAGGCTGTTGCAGGGCAGGCATATGGGGGAAGGTCCCAAGGCACCTGGCTCTAACTTGGTAACTTCCTCACTTAGACGGACAAGAGAAATCAAACTTGGAATTCCAAACCAAAAATAGCAAGAGACCCGGCAAATAGCAGGGGAGTCTCTGGCACCAAACCCAGAGATCAAGGTGTGGCTGGCAAACCCCAGGCAGGCGGGAGTTACAGTTACACTTGCTGGCTAATGGGTAGGATTTTGCAGGAATTTACTTCAAAGGCTTCCGTGAAACGTGCTGATCCAGGCAGGAAGTCACGTCTGTGATGCTCACCTTGAAAGCAACTGGAGCCGACAGCAGATTGCATGAGGGGAGAGAAAGAGCAGCAATTAATTATCGCACGGGGACTTTCTGCACAGGGACTTCAAACGCAGCTCAGTGCAATGAGCTGCTGCACCCACTCAGATGTTAGCAGAGCCAGCTGTGCCCGCTTGTTACTCCCCATCCGAGCACTAGCAGGGGGAGCAAGGGGATCATGCTCCATCTGGGCTCGATAATCCTGGAGCCAGGGATACTGCAGGTACTATCTTGGCGTTTTACAATCCTACTCATGTGGCAGAGGATCTCTTGCCCTGCAGGGTGAATTCCATTGAATGACACCGAGTTCCTGTAAAAAATGACACTCCCTCCCTTGAGGACTGGAAGCTTTCTGAACCTCAGGACCGTAGCAGCTCTGCAAACTGCTCCACAACCCTGGGACTGCACCTCACTGCTGTTTGGCAGCCCCTCTACGATTCCAGTCCTGGGGTCCCCACACACATCTCTGCCGACGCCCCTCAATCCTGACCTCCAGCTCCTGCTAGTCCAGTCCTGAGTTTCCTGCTCCCAACAGCTGTCAGTGCACCTCAGTCCTGATCTGAATCACACTCTGCACATCTAGTTCCTGAACCTCATTGATCTTTGCTTGGCACTTTGCAGGGACAAGTCTGGTCCCCACTGAAGGCTGTGGAGCAGCATCTCATATCTAACCAAGGGCAGAATTCAGCCCATACAACGCTCAGTTTTGTACTAAATCCACGCTGCTCTATGTCAGCTATGGAAAGGAGATAAGAGGGGATGCAACCTTTTTTACCCTGCACAATGTTGCTGAAAAAATGTTGCAATTTCATGTTAGACAATTACGTGATGCAAGATGAAGCTACCTGGTTCACACTGAAAACATGGGACATTAGAAACTTCCCACAGTCCTGAATTTTTTGAGCAGTTTGTGGGTATTGCTTGAAAACAGGATCAGTTCAGAATGCAGGGGAGCCTCATTCCTGAACGCAGCCCCACACTCCCAGCCACATTTCAAAACTTTTCTTCTTCTTCTTCTTATCAGATTGAACCCTTTGGGGTGAGCCCTCAAATGAAACATGAAAACCTTGATTTTGTCCTGGGATTTTACATGTTATTCCAGCTAGATCCTCACCCCCCAAATTAGTAGTAGTATATTGCATCGAGGGCCCTCAGACAGGGCTCAAGGACGGATTGTGCTACCAGTAATACAAAGACAGTTCCTGCCCTCAGGAACTCACAGTGTAGGAGCTAGACCAAACGTGATTGAGAAACGGTGGGAGGACTAGGTAACAGCAGGGAACGGGGCGAGTGTGCAGTGGAAAAGTCACGATGGTCTCTGCAGTCACAGGTTAACTTCCAGGTCTGGAAGTCACATCTTACAGTGATTTATTTGGGCTGCCCATCCTGCGAACCCCAGATGCATTGAACTCTACGGAAGCCAGCTGGGCCTCAGTCCTGGTGCTAATTGCATGCAGGCTGCCACACAAAGCCTCTTGGACTTTAATAGGAAGGCATCAAATGGTGGGATCAGAGTCTTTCCTGCTGGAACCAAACTGGCAGGATCAGGCCCAGCTGTAGTATGCTTTCCACTTGAATAAACCCCACTGGGGTGACAGGCCCTGCAGCAGCTAGGAGCTCAAGGCAAACCCTCGGAGGCTTGACTAGGCCATGATAAGGGATCATGGGACGTTATCATAATTCACGCCTCCCGGAATGGTGTTGCCATCACATTACACTTCCCAATACACTAAACACGAGGTTAAGGCTGGAGTTTTACGAGTGCTTTGTCGGCTCGGAATGGCATTCAGCACCTCGGGCCCTTCCCTGGACTTTATGGGAGAGTTCCTTCTTCATTAGGGTTTATGGTGGCAGCATAAATACCACCCTCGATTATTTTTTATAAGGCTCACCTATAATCTTTCATTTGTAAAGGCTGTTTGGAAGGGGCCCTTGGGGGGCTGTTCTCAGCTGGTCAGAGTGCAGGACTGGGGGCTACATCGGCTCGATATAAAATCACAAATACATAGTAGGGAATGATCCCACCGCGCCGTCTGTTGGTAGGATGGGTCCTAGTGCTAGGGAATGGATTCTGATCTCATGTCACCTGCTGGTCCCAGTGCTCAAGAACAAGGTTAAGCATGTGAACAGCCCCCTGGATCTTTGCACGACTAATTCTGGGCTTAAAGCTGGTATCACTGTAGCCAGCACCTTTTGTGAAGCCAGCCAAAGTGGGAGCCCCAGTCGGCCCAATGTCTTGAGTCTCCTCAAGCCCACCCTCAGCCATCACTCCAGGGAAGTTGGTGGAGTCACACCAGTGTCTGTGGAACAATTGGCCTCAAGAGCAGAATCACACAAAAATCAGCCTCCCCAGAGAAGTCAGGACCTGCTTGCCCCCTGGCTTTGCTCTGGTGTTGCTTCACTGCCTGCCGTGGAGTGATTCCTTCCGGTTTACAGGGGTGAGACACTGATGACTGGGTCAAATAGAATTTCAGTGGAATTTTCAGGCTGCTTTGGAGGGTTCGCATGACACGTTGCGTTGAGAGAGCAGCACATGGGGTGATTTTTCTGAAGCGCTTGGGGCCGGTGTTTCAAGTGTTCGGCATCCAGTACCAGAGCTGGATTTTAAAAAGTGCTCTGCCCCCAGCATGCTGAGTGCGTTTACAGGCTAGGTTCTGATTCTGAGTACTGGACCGGGCAGGTTTGAAAATCCAGGCCATAGTGCAAGTTCTGCCCCAGGCATTTAAAAAAAAAAAACAAAAAAACAAAGCTGTACTCAGCTGCAGGGGAAATGATGAGACATTAAAAAAAAAAAGATTTCTGAGCAGGTGAAAAGAAAGTCAATATCTCAGTGTATCAGTGTGAATTACATCAAGGGAGTGTGGAAAGTTTGCTGGAGGATTAGAATATTACAAGGACATTTCCTCCCAATTATTTGTCTCCTTTGAACTAAACTCTGTGAGTGTGTGTGTGTGGTCGGGCGCTAGTGGGAGGAGAGGGAGGATATTTCTGTGTGTGTACCAGGAGTCCAGCTGCAAAAGGGTGCGAGATCTCTTAAATACATTCTACTTTGACACCCAAATGTGTCCTTGTCCCTAAGGAGGAGGGGGGATGGACAGCATTTCTCATCTTGCTCTGTTCCCAAGGATCTACCATATGCCCCCACCCGAAGCTTTGCTGCCCAGTAGAAGAATTCCCCCCCCCATGGGGTGAACAGGATGGCACCGAGATGAGAGGTGATAAAAGATCAAAGCTCCTGGGGGCAAACGCGCTCGGTCTCATTACACCCCGTTGCTCACTCATTTTGGTGCTGTCTCTTTAAGGCATTCCTCAGGGCGTGGCTTGGGTGACATCAGCTCAGGGCATGAATGAACAGGACTGAAGTTTCCCACAAACTCCCATTCAGTTGCTCATGGCAGGAGGGCGCAGATAAGGAACCAGCCGCCGCCGGAGACACTCGGGTCTTCCCAGCCTCGCCCGAGGGCCCGAAGCTAGAACCATGAAAGGCGGATGGGCACAAGCGCCCGTCTACATCGCCCTCCTGCTGCTCCCCAGCGCCCTGCTCGGCTCCCGGGCCAAAGAAGGTAAGAGCCAGGCTTTGCCCCTGGCTTTTTAAGCCTTGTTCCGCCAGATGCAATTGATGTGCCGGGTCCCACCCCTCCCGCCGGCCCCTTGGAAACTCGGCGCCCCTTGCTGGGGGGGGGGGACACGAGTGTCTGTCCCTTGCCTTTATCTCGGGTTGATCCGCCGCCCATCGCCCCGCGTGGGGCCCCCGACCCGTGTGTGGGGCAGAGAGGGGCTGAGAACCGAGGCCGTGGCCACGACAGGGGGCTGTGGCCCCGGCTGTGAGTGGGGGGCCGGAGCTGGCTTGGCCCGGGGCGGAATCCGGAGGGGCCCGAAGGGAAAACGCGTCGCGGGAAAGATTTGCAGGGCACCGGGCGAGTTTGATAAACCCCCGTCGGCACCTCGCTGTCTCACAGGCAGGTTGTTTTAGCGGCGCGTGGGATTGGGTGTGACTCCGGATCGGGAGGAGCGCTCAGACCAGCGCGGACCTTGGCGGATTGACTGGGAGCGGGCATTAGCGAGGAGGCACATTTCGGCCAGCAGAGGCTGGGAAGTGTCACGCGTGGGGGCTGTCCGGTGCAGGAGCCTGCTGCCGGGGTAGGTGGGGGAGACTCGCCCCGGGTGAATGGATTTTCCCCGGCTTCAAATACCCGGGGAAAGGCGAGAGGGCCCTTCTGCCTGCTCCGATTCTTTGTAAGCCCCTGGCGCCCGGGAGAAGTCGCGATTGCCCCACTTCGCCCAGGGCGGCTGATTCAGGGCGATGTCACTCTTGGGCTGGAAGTGCGAGCAGTGACACCTCGGTTACACAACCGCCTGGCTCGCCCCGATGACAGGGCCAGGCAGGAGGGGAGGGGGCTGACTCACTGGTCGGAAGGTGCATGAGGTGTTGCGTTGCATGGTGTGAACCATTAAAGGGTGTGTATGGGGGGGAGGGGGGCTTTCCTTATTTTGTCCAGAAGATTCCTTCTTTCCATGCAGTTTTTATTGAGAGACATTATTAATGTGTGGCCTGAATGCTGCTTTTGTAAAAATGTAAATTGCATGAGTGGTCTTTCTCCTGATTTAGAAACCCCCCCAGACACACCCAGGATATATCAGAGAGAGGGCCAGATTCTGCTTTCAGTGACACCAGAATAAATCTGAAGTTACCACCACTGATTTTTAGTAAAGCTGCTCCAGATTGACTCTGGCCTTTAGCACTCTGAAGACAGAATTATTACATTCCATTTTGGGGGGGCGGCTAGAGGAAAATTGGTCCCAACTTCCAATCCGTACTTTTACCATGTAATGCTTCCAGCCAGGCGGGGCCGAGGTCCGACTCAAAGCCTTTCTGGAGTTTGGATCTAGGCTTTTGGGTTTGGGCCCATGTCTGAAACATTCCCAGCGTTCTAGGATTTCACCTACACTCCTGGGGATTGCTGCCCTGGGAGAAAAATTGAAGCAGAATTCCTGCCTTGAATATTTAGGACAATATTAAGAGTTGTTTAAAAATCAAATAAACTTTTCCCCATCCTTCACTCACCCCTTCGTGCTAAGTGATTACAATTACCAGGATAAGGGTGCTTCTAGGGGTTTGTCTTATTTCTGTGTCCTGAGTAAGCAGACGCACCTTTATACTGGTATAACTGTGCATCCATGTACTGCTTTAACGAGATCTGTTTCTAAACTGATATAGTCATCAGATGGCTACAAAACCCTGTGTGCAGACAAGCTCGCAGGGGTCAGTAACTGATCTGCGCAGTGGTCAGACTCCCACTGGCTTTGAGCTTTGGCCTAGGTCCAGAGAGCAACTCTGGCACGCGGCTTGGCAGCTCCCTGGGATGGCTCCCAACTTCTGATCAGCTCCAGATTCAGCTCAGAACTTTCCCAACGCATGGTGCTGTTCCGATCTGGCGTTTGAGTTCTCTCCATTATAGAGATCTGGGGCTACTTGCGAAATTCCCACCTAGAACTGAACGTTGGGATCAAGGATGTTTGTCTGGACCCGTCTTTCATTCAAAGAAGCCATTAGAAAAGGGAGCAGCTGTATCGAACTCTGAAATTTTGTAAGTGTGTATCTTAGAAAAAAAAAAGTGTTGTAAAGAAATCCAAACCGTCAGCGTGGGCACATGACACCAGGATGGTTTTGGTCCGATGCTGAGTTATTGGATTTCTTTTAAAAAACCAAGCCGAATGTGGCTTAGGCATGGAATAATATGCACACTTGGGCAGATGGGCTCAGTAATTGCCCAGAAAGAAGCATAAGAATCTATCGTGTAAATAGTGATTTAAGGCAACCCCCCCAACAATTTAATAGCAGCTTCTAATTTGGGGTGCTTGGATTTTTAAGTACTCAGCAGAGGAGCTTGGTTTTGGTTTTTTTTGGTTTTGGGTGCCCAGGTTTTGTATTGCTGCCTCTCAGGTTGGCCACCCACAACTAGTAGCCGCTTTTGGCTATTAGACCATCCTTAAAACCAGGCATCGCTACATCAGCTTCCCCAGGCAGCTTGATTCGCTCCCCCCCCCCCCGAGAAGAAGCCGCTGGAAGGTAGCTGCAGTTTTTCAGATTAACGTTTGCGTTTGTTGTTTTCCAAGTGCCAAAAGTAATTGGTGTTTAATGTGGACTAATCTCTTGCCAAATTGCAGTTTCCAATTAACATAGCTGTGGAATAGAAGAGGGCTCCTTACTCAGTAAACTCCCAAGGTCTATTTTTATGCTTTTTATGCTGCAATATACCAGTGAAATCAGCTATTTTAAGAACACGGGCTTTCAATCAGTCCTTGGGCTATAACCTTAGAAGTATATGCAAGGGTGAAATTCTCCTCTCCGATCTGCATGACGGATCTTGACAGTACTATTCTATTCCCCCTCGGAGTAACGATTCTGCATTAAGGAAAAAACCTGGAGTTCCTCCATATGTAAGGAGAGCAAAACATGCTAGAAGAAGTCCACAGTAGAGGGGCCAGAGGAGACCTTTGCCATTAGTCCAGAGCGATGTTATTACAGATAAGGTACTCTGAGGGTCTGAATGCAGATCTACAAAACTGGAGAGCTAATCCTACTCTGACAACCGGCTCCCTTTCGGGGCTGGGCTGCATTGGCTAGAATACGGTAGGTAATTCTCCACCAAAGATAGAAGCTATAGTGTAGACAGGTCTCAGGTGTTCTCAGTGGGGCAACGCATGCGGTGGGGGAGGTGTCCCATTTTATCAGCCTTTGTGGTCTTGAGCAGATCACTTAACTTCTCAAATAAGATTTTTTCTTTGTTGATTTAATGTTTTTAATAGTCAATTAAGACAGATTAAACAAGACACTGAAAAGGGAGGGGGAGAAAGGATTAAAATGTGGGGGAGGGGGAGGAATGGGGGGAATCTCTTTCAGCCTGTGAAAGCTTTGCCTGGATGACAGCACAAGCACAGACAGACAGACAGACTATGACTGGGGTTTTTTCCCCCTCCTGCGTAAAACACTTAAAAGGCAACTTGAAGATAAAACCTCGGAGCTGGGGCTGCTTCAGTGACCAGGCTCGGCCTGCTGAGATGTTTGTATTATTCACATCGCCTTCCGAATAGATTGGAGCGGGAGATAGTTAAAGTTACAGAGCATGTATGGCAGTTGGGGGAGCTTTGCTCACTGAGGTCCCGATCCGCCACATACTGAAGTCAAGGAAAGCACTAAGCTCAGATCTTCAAAGGTATTTTGGTTCCTAACTCCCACTGGAAGTTAGGAACCTAGATCCTTTTGGGAATCGGGGCCTAAATGCCCCCAAAGTCAAATGGGATTTAAACTGGGCTGAAACTGGTGCTTGCAAAGGCTGGGGCTCTGAGTCAAGAGATCCGGGTTCCAGGCTCTGCCATAGATTCACTGTGCAGCATCACTGCCTCGCTCCGTGCCTCAGTTTCCCCAGTAGAGGCATGGGGGAGCAATCAGCCCTGCCCTGTCAGCTACAAAACGGGGCGATAATTCTGGGAGATTCAGATGAATCTTTGCAAAGCGCTGGAGAGGGGGGAAGATAAATGGGTGAAGAAAGCAGACAAAACAGCACCATCCAGCGCCCTGCAATGACGGGGATGGAAACCAGCTGAGCCCACCTTTGCATATAAATAAGCCAATGGGGTTTGCGTTAGCTGGGCAGATTGAAATCCCCGGTGAGATGTCGACTCCATGCACAGCCCGGTTTCTGAGTTCCCATGCAGCCAGCTCCTCCGGGCTGGGGGTTCCTGCCGAGGGCCGTGTTGGTGACTCGCCAGGAGCTGTACACCACACCCGGTTTGCCTGTGGATTGCAGCCACCCTTATCTTTCATATGGAGGCGCGGCTGGCGGAGGGGCAGGTCCCAGCACGCGATATAGCAATGCTGAGCGGGTCGGGCTGGGAAACAGGACGCTAGGATGGGTCGCCTCCATATGCTGCAAGGGGAGGGTGGTGGTGCCCCAGGAATCTTGTTGGGTTAAGAGATAGCCAGCCCCTTTCAGGAGTGCAGGGCCCAGATCGGGACGTGAGGAGACGCAGGGTGGTGACGTTAAGCGGCATGGGCTGAGTTAATTAGTGTGGGGACCAGAGGGAACCCCAGCGTCTGTATGCAGCTGGCAGCCTGGAGGATGAATCCTTTTTGTGTTTATCACAGGCTCTCCTGTGTTTACAATGCTAAACTCTCCTCCCAACAGCTGCCCAGCTCAGGGGTGTTGCTCACGAGACCCGCCCCGTCCCAAGCACATGGGAGCGCACATGGGAGCTCGGCACACAGGAGAAAGCCCCTGTATCAGACCAGTCATCAGCGTGTCTTTAACTCCTTGGCTGGTCCTTCAAAACCTGCAGTGACTTGACAGGTGCAACCTGCAGCCGGAGCAGGAGGGTGTGCCCTCTCCCTGCGTGGGCCAGGGGCTCGTCCCTGCTGCTAGCCAATATGCAGGGGGGTGGGACTGGTATTCGGGCTGAGAACTCTCCAACTCAGCTCGCTGCCGTGGTACGAGATCCTGGCTGTGCCTTGCCTCACTGCCACGGGGGAGGAGGGGGCCTGGGGGTGCAGGAGAGCCGGGAGAGACCTCCTGTGTCAGGGAGTGTATTCGGATCGGACCTGCAGCACTAGCCTTCCACATCCTTTATTCCTGCACAGATTGGGGTGCTGGCACCTGGATCAAAGAGATGGGGTGGAGGGAGCCTGTGGAGCTGGGCTGTCCCATGTTAGCCGGGTGGGCCCAAACCCCATCCCCAAGCTCCCTAATGGGGCTCTTCTTAGCCACGGGTTCATTTGCCTCTGGATTAAAGGCATTTCCAGCCCTAGGTCTGGGGCCCAAAGGCAGGTAGCAAAAGATGGATCCACAGAACCAAAGGGGGCTCGCTGCCCAGCCTGCTTCCCAGATCCAGTCCACTCCACGGATCCACCCTATACTTGCCCCAATCCAGGGACCTGCCCTTAACTGCACCACTGCAGGCAGTGCAGAGGGGGCGCTCGGCTGGGTATAAGCAGGGAACTGTGAAGAAGAAATGGGGTCTGGAGCAACCTTCAGCAACTGCCCTGGGTGGGAGCCGAAATGCAGGAGCTTGTTGGAAAAGCAGGGCCCAAGCTGGGTCACGTGTGGGGGGTGCAACAGGGCTTAGGGACTCCCTGGGGTGCAGGGCGTGGATTGCCTGATCTGTTTGGTCCTCCTGCAATCCAGCCCCACCAAGGAGCCGTCCAGTTAGCTCTGAGGGGACATCAACACTGTGATAAAACGCAGCCACAGGTCTTGCGGCCTGGGTCTGCTGTCTCGGGCTGCAGGACTATAAAACTGCAGTGTAGACGTTCAGGCTCGGCCTGGTGCCTGGCGTCAGAGACCCCTCAGCCTGGGCATCTACACTGTTGTCCAGCCCTGTGAGCCGGAGTCAGCTGACCCGGGCCAGCCGCGGGACTTTCAGTGCCACGTAGCCCTACCCTGAGACGTCGAGGCAGGGAGCATGCCCATGCCGCAGGCAGAGTCCAGCTCTTTCCGCTCCAAACCTCCCTCCCCAGAAGCCAGCTGGTGGGTAGCAGGAGTTGCAGGCACTTTGGGAGGAGCAGAGGCCCTGCTGTTTCTCATGCCCACCTGGCGGGGCTGGCAAGGGGGCATGTTTCTTTAAGGGAAGTTGGAGCAGGGTGATCTGGCCAGTGCTGCTTTATAGAGGGAGGGAGGGTGGGCATGGAGCCAGCTCTGCTGCCCTGGGAGAATAACCATAAAGAGATTTCCTCCACCATCCCAGCAATGAGTTAGAGCGGGATGGGCTGGGGGACCGCAGCCCGTCCCACGCGACCTGGGGCCCCTCGGTGTCCAGGCTGCAGCCCTGGCACCGAGACCTCAGGCCTGGCGCTCCTCCCCCTGACTGCCCCTGGCTTGTACAGATCTGGGGGGGGGGGAGAGTCGGGCCCCTTCCCCAGCCTGAATCCTGGGTTCCTTAACAGCATGAGCCCGGAGCCCATGGGGTGCATGCGCTTCTGGCCTGCCCCCGATGCCCTCCACCGCTCGCTCAGAGATCCCTGATGCTAACACATTCCTGACTGGCTGATTCACCGGGGCTTGGCAGGGCCCTGATGGGCTGGGTAATTGCTTCCGTTCAGGCCTGGGCCGCTCGCCCTTTGATTTCACTGCCTCAGTCATGCGGCTGCTGGGTTATTTATTTTTCTTTCCTTCTTTCCTTCCTCTTTTCAAACCTATCTGGTTTGGACCTATCTGGACCTTGGCAGGTCCCAGCCTCCGCCCCTGTGCTGATGGGGACAGGAGGCTCCGGCCCCGGCATGTCTGAACATGTCTTGTGAGGGTTTGGCTGGCTGAGGATAGGGGCTGGCCATGGCAGATCCGATCACTGGCCAGTCAAGGCCAACAGTGGCCAGTGCCTGAGGCTACCTGTCTGTAATGTGTCTATGCAATGGTGCAGTGCTCCAACTGGTGCGGTTGGGGGTGTATTTCTTTCCTGACCCCTGTGCCATGATCTGCCTTGTTGTCATTACCTTCACTTTGCATGGCTCCAGTTTTCACTTGTGGTTGCAAAATAGACTCGTTCTCTCAAAGACTCCCAACCACAATGTTTGCCTTGATGAGGAAAGATGGCCTTGTGGTGAAAGCCCTGGGCTGAGACTCAGGAGGGCTGGCTTTTAGTCCCAGCTTTTCCACAGGCTCCCTGGATGATCTTAGGCAAGTCATTTACTCCTTCTGAGCCTCAGTTTCCCCACTTTAGAATGAGGGTAATCACACTCCCCTAATCACACTCAGAGGGTTATGAGGGTAAATCTGTCGGTAATGAATTAAGAAGGACTTAGAGTGATGAGGCTGCGGAAATGCTTAGAAATCCTGCAGCTGTGAGTTACACAGGTTGGCAGTATGGTGTGTGAAGATGGGAGGGTCTTGTGGTTACAGCAATGGTTTTAGGAGCCAGAGCTAGGAAAATGGGGGTTACCCCCTCCCCACCCCAGTCTTTCTTCCAGGCATAGATATCACCAAGCAAGGCCTAGCTCCTGGGGCTGATTCTGCTCTCACTCCCAGTGGTGTAAAGCAGGAAGGCAATGGGGTTATAGTGCTGCAAGTCAGGGACTAAGCAAGAGCAGAATGAGTGGGGTGAGGCTTCCTCCAGCAATCCTAGCCCAGCGCATGTGCTGAGACCTGGAGAATGGAGACAGACACCCTCCACCCCCACCCCGTTCCAAGCCCCCTTGGAGGCAACAGGGTTGGTTTGCAAGCTGCAATGTAATGTTAATGAATGGTTTGCAGCCTTGGCAGCTGCGAGCAGCCACTGGATCCAAACTGGCGTCTGGAAGAGATTTTGTTCCCCCAGCGCCGTGGCTTCTTTTCACACAGTGGAAAAAAATCTGGAGAATGGGAGCACTAAAGAGGAAAACTCTGGAGGCGACAGGGATCATGCCTGTTTGGGGTGAAGGACCAGCGAGTCGGGGTGGGCGTGCAGCAGGAAGAGCTGAATTGGATGCTGCCAGCACAGGAGTTAGCAGAGCAAAGGGGCATCCTGCCTGCTATCCTGTCTCCGAAGCCGCATGCTTCCAAGAAAGGCATCAGACTTGCTACTGCAGTGATAGGGGGAGGAAATTTCTGCCTGACCTCTGCTGAGCTGGTGCCCTGAAGCATGAGGGCTGATAGCTTCGTAATCCTTATACCAGCCAGCGCAGATTCATCTCTGGCATAACACCATTGACTTCACAGGGGTTATGCCAGGGATGATTTGGCCCTATTGTCTAACCCGACCTGGCTTTCTCTTAGCTGTGAGCAGAACTGGGCCGGCCTGACTTTTGCCGAAACCTCCCTCCTGCACCTTTGGATCCTCTGCCCTTTCCTCTCAGGCTGCCGCCCTGTTCCTAAATAAAAAGCCTCTAGCTTGTTAGTTAGCTGTTCAGGTAATGGGAATGAGGGCAAATAAAAAAGCAGCCCTGAGATAAGCGCGAGATAAGGGTGCTGGTGTCTCCACCCTGATGGTGACTGCCCAGCACTGGGGCCATAATGCTCCTGCAGCCCCTGCAGCTTTGGGGACCCAGCCTAAAGGTGCGGGGAAGAGTAGAGGCCAAGGCCAAAGGAGGCAGGTGCCTGCGTTGAGAGGTTACTCCTGGGCAGAGCTGTCCTGCTCTGGCTCTGCGCTGAGCTGCAGGGCCACCCAGATTTCGTATTGCCCCGCTCCGGGGAACAGCCACCATTGGCCCCTTGGCTTAGCCAGAGCAGGGAGCCAAGCGCTTGTCGCGGCAAGGGCTGAGCTGAGCCATGGGGCTGGGCCCTTTATGGTCCCTTGTGGTGCCCGCAGGAGGCGCGAGAGGTTTGTTTAAAACAAAAGTTGCCGGGCGTGGCTGCTGGATCTTTAACAAAGAGGCGTTTTCTCCCCACTGCACAGCCGGTGTTTGGCGTTAAATAGGTGTGAATGAAACCAGCCTCTGGCCTTGCACCCTCTCTCACACCTGTGCAAAGTGCTACGCCACTGTGCGAGAGTGGAGGGTTCTGATCTGGGGGGCTTTTGCCCCCGCGGCTAGGCTCAGAGCATGCGCCAGACATTTGGTTGTCTGTTGGTGGGATGAGGTGCCTGCGGCTGGGTTGTATATTCCCCCTCCCCTGGTCTAACCGCGTTTGTTTGCTTTCCCTTTCAGTTGTCCTGCTGGATTTTGCCAAAGCCCACGGGGAGCTCGGCTGGCTGACCCATCCCTATGGGAAGGGGGTAAGTCTGAATCCCTAGCGCTAGGCGGGAGCTCTCAGGGCAGGGGAGGGGCTCACTCCATAGATCTGCTCCTGATTCACCCTCAGGTTAGCGAGAGGAGAATCCGCTTCGACATCCGTTGGAAGGCACAGGACACAGGAGGTGCCCATGCCTCAATTGGTGACCAGACCCTCTGGGAGTAGCAGCCAGGGCTTAGGGAATTCTTTGCCTTTCCTTTCTGGATCCTGCCCACCCTCAATTCAATTTAAATCCAGAGTAACCACTCTAGTGTAAACGACAGCAGAATCTGGCCCAGCAATGCTGGCTAGTGATGGGTGGGGAGCTTTTCAAACTCAGCCCTCTCCTCGAGAGGGAGTGCCCAGCTCTGCCATTGGAGTAGCACGTGATGTGAATTGGGTGGGCTGTACAGGGTACATTTGCTTTAAACATAACATGGGCCCAGGGCCAAAGCACAAGGTGGGGGGAGGGGTGGTTTGTCCTCCATAAGCAGGTTCGGTTTATTGTCCATAGATGGAAGATGGGCGTTGTGATCTCGTCCGTGATCTCAGGGGGGCTGGGAAGAAGGCTGGGCACCCCCGGGGCTTTGGGTGGTGGCTTTAGGGGCTCACCGCAATCACTGCTTTATCGCAGCCCCTTTTTAAAGTTGATCAGGTCAGTTCAAACCAATCCATGCGTGACTCCGGCCCTTTGAGAGCCCCTTTGCTGTGATGAGCTCAAAGCACTTTTCAGTCTGGATTAACCTCCCTGCCCCCACCCCATTTACACTGGTGAGGTAGGTCACTGTGATTGTCCCCTTGTACAGATTGGGAAACTGAGGCACAGGGAGGGGAAGAGATGTGCTCACATCCCGAGCCAGTGGAAAAGTCAGAAATTAAATCCTGGTCCCCTGGCTCCTGGTCCCCCTGGCTCTAACCAGACTCAGTTTCCTGGCTCCCGGTCCTCCCCGCCCCAAGTTCTAACCAGACCCAGGTTCGCTGGCTTCCGTCCCCCCACTCTAACCAGCCTCGGGACCCCTGACTCCTGGTCCCCCTGCTCTAACTGCTAGACTTTCCCCTTGAACGCTGTGGCTGGAGGCTGTAATAGTGCTGGGCTGTATCAGCGTATTTGGAGAAAATCGGCTCATCGCTGCCTGCTGGGAGGGGGCCACGTCTGGTGCCCCTGTGGGAGGCGGTGGTCAGCTCCCAGGGGAGGCTCTTGGTCAAGAAAGTGGGATGGGGATGGGAAGAAACCTGAATTCTTGGCCCTAGAGGGGGTAGAGCTGTGCTGGGGGCCTCAGGAAAGAGCCGGGCCCTGCCTGTGGGGTGGTGCACATCCCGATGCACGGAAGGCCACGGGGGGCATTTCTCCCAGCAAGGAGCCGAAGATCAGTCTCTGGAAGGAAGGCATGGCCTTGCTTGGCAGGCCTCTGTGGTGGGGTCTTTGGAAGCGATGTAGGCTAGAGATCAGAGTCCTATTGTTGCGGAGGGCGGGGCGCTGCACTTACTGACTAAGACCAGACCCCCAGTGGGAGTTAGGCACCTATGAGGATCTGGGCTTGAGTGTACACAGGCAGACCAACCCTGTACTGCCCCAGTGCCTTCACCCCCCATCCATTGACCCTTCCTCTATATGGCCCGAGGTCGCACATCCTGGGCCAGGCGCTGAGCTCCGGCCATCCGGCGTGCCACCACCGATGCTAGAGAGACTGCTCTGGATTTCCCTGAGGTCATTGGGATCAGAGCCTGCCCCCCCTCCCCATTTCCTTGATCAGGGAGCAGAGATCGAGGTGGGGGGGTTATACTCTGGGGCCCCCCGCGGTCACCCCATTGCAGGGGGATGCGGCGCATGTGGGGCTAAGCGCCAGCTGCGGGGTATCAGCCTAGCTGTGTGGGGAGGTCCAAGGCCAGAATAGCAGGGGCAAGTCTGCAGTGGGGCTGCAGAAGTGAGTGGCTTCGGCACAACGGGGGGTGCGGCACCTAGGGCCAGCATAGCAGGTCGGTGCACTGGGGATGGGCCGGAGGGCGGCTGGAGCTCTCAACACACTCTGAACGTTGTCTTGGGGGATCTCTTCTCCGGCCCTGCCGGACTGCCAGGAAACATTCCAGCCCCGGGCTCCCCAGGGAGAGCCACATGGAGTGGGCAGGGGACAAGGAGGCCAGGGGGGTGCCATATGGGATCAGATATCCCTTGTTTGCAGCAGTGCAGAAACCCCCAGGCTGGCTGCCCTTTCCTCTTCCTCCATCAACCCCAACCTGAGCAGCTATTTGTTTTGGTCTTTCCTGGCAGGTTTCCTATCTGCTGCCCTCCCGTGGGCCATGTCAGGAGGTTAATTGGCCAGTGTGTTCTGCCCTCCGTCCGCCCGCAGGACTGTGCTGACAAGTTAATCCCCTGGGTTTGTTAAACCTCGGCTGTTTCCAAGAGCCAGGTGGAATCCGGCCGCAGCCCCAGCCCCGCCTGCCTCTCCCAGACACCGCCTCCACCCCAGCCATGCTGACAGCCTGATCTCGCTCCCAGTGGAAAGATACTCACTGATGTCAAGGAGCGCTGGGATCAGAGTGTCCTTGGCTGGCCAGGCTTCCCAGGAATGGGATGAGATTTAATTTAATTTCCAGCATCTGGAATAATTTGGGAGCAGCGTCCCCACCACCCCCCCATGGACGGGGTGAGAACTGGTCGACAGCGCTGGCTCCAGCAGGGAGCGGGCAGCTTGGTCTGAGCTCTGTGTTTGCACTTTGCAGGCTTGTGTTGGGCACCCAGAATCAGAGGCCCCTTAATAATGTGGGGCCTGAACTGCCACAAGCCTCAGTTTCTCCACCTGTAAAACCAAGGTTGGTCTCTTGACCTGACGAGCGCACAGGAGGGTCGAGGGTCAATATCCATCAATGGACAATGGCAGTGTGTCTGTAGGAGGCCAGGATAGGCAGCGGAGGGGGCGGGCATGGGGCGAGCACACTGAGACCGGGTGTAATTGCAGGGCGGTATTGGGATCAAATCGCCCGTGGCTGCCTTCGGTTGCAGGGCGGAGCCGAGGTAGATGCTGGGTTCACCAGGTCCCAGCTCCCCGCTTCAGGGCATGAGCCAACCTCCAGCTGAGGGGGTCAGGAAGAAACTTAGCCAGGGGCCCTGCAGGGTTTCTTGCACCTTCTTCTGACCATCCGATAGAGGAGCTGGGCTGGCAGTGCCTAGGCTCTAGCCCATGTTGCTCTCATGTAACCCCTCGTCTCCCCCGGGCAGTGGGACCTCCTCCAGAACGTCATGAACGAATCCCTCATCTACATCTACTCAGTCTGCAACGTGATGGAAGGCGACCAGGACAACTGGCTGCGGACCAACTGGATCTACCGCAGCGAGGCTGAGCGCATCTTCATCGAGCTGAAGTTCACGGTGCGGGACTGCAACAGCTTCCCGGGTGGGGCCAGCTCCTGCAAGGAGACCTTCAACCTGTACTACACTGAGTCAGACGTGGACTACGGCACCAACTTCCAGAAGCGCCAGTTCAGGAAGATCGCCACCATTGCGCCCGACGAGATCACCGTGCGCGACGACTTCGCCTCCCGCAACGTCAAGCTCAACATGGAGGTGCGCTCAGTGGGGCCTCTGAGCCGCAAGGGCTTCTACCTGGCCTTCCAGGACATCGGGGCCTGTGTGGCCCTGCTCTCCGTCCGCATCTACTACAAGAAGTGCCCCAGCGTGCTGCAGAACATGGCGCTCTTCCCCGAGACCATCGCTGGCGCCGACTCACAGGTGCTGGCCAAGGTCGGGGGCACGTGCGTGGAGGACGCGGTGGCCAGCGAGGAGCCCAGCATGCATTGCAACTCGGACGGGGAATGGCTGGTGCCCATCGGGCAGTGCCTGTGTCGGGAGGGCTACGAGAAAGTGGAGGAGAGCTGCAAAGGTAAGGGCGTCCGGACGGGGGTGCGCGTGGGGGGGTGGCGGGGGGGAAGATCTCGTGTGTACGAGGCTGCTGGGGCTGGCGCAGCATAGGCAGGGGCTGTGCAGAACTCCCCAGTCGATACCAGTGTTATTGAGGGCTCCCACACTCAGCTCTGCTGGTGCCCCCCAGTGCCCCCTGCTGGTGGCCCCCCCCCCGATCTGCACCCCCCCCACCTCCACCTCGCTTTCCTGGCTATTCCAGCCCTGAGCGCCCTCTTACCCCCCCAATCTAGTGATGCCTCTCAGTCCTGACCCAGCCCCCAGTCTTCCCAGCCCTGGACCTGGGCATTGACAATCAACCTCAACCCTGACCTGTGGCCACGTGACATCTCAGCCCTGGGCTCTCCACACAACTCTGCTGATGGCCCTGAACCCTGCCCCGCAGCCCCCCTCCTCTCCCAGCCCTGGGCAAATGCTTCTATTTCCATTCATTCTCTTCTCTGCCCTGCTCCCCTTGGGGGCGCCCCACTGGGCCGGGTCTCAAGGCTGTTTCCCTGCTCCGGGAGGGGCACCAGCAAGCCGGAGAGCAGAGATCTGAGCCTCCCTGATAAAACCCTCCTAAACAATAGGCATCAGTGTTGGGAGCGGTGGGGGAGGGGGCAGGGGGTCCGGCCATGGAGCAGATGCCTGTGCCGGCCTGGCAGCTCCCTCATGACATGAGTGGTGAGGAATGCTGTGGGAGAGGGGCCGGCAGGATAAACCCTGGCAATGCAAAAAGTGGTGCTGGGGGGTAGGGGGGAGCTCAGACCTTGGCAGGGTGGAATCGACCCCCCCAATCCCCTCCCACACATACCTGCTGTCGACCCTTGACAGCTTGGGGGACTCTGGGGTCCCCCAGGTCAAGGAGCAGGGAAGGGTTTGATTTATGGGGATTAGCTGCAAACAAAGCAGCCACGAGTCCAGGGACAGTGGGGTCGGGGTGGGGGTGGGGGATGGAGCCGTTCTGCGGGGTAGGGGGCTAAAAACCCAGGCCATGTCCCGCTTGGTGCTGGGGCTGTTCTTCCTAGCCCAGCACGTCCCCCAGAGACACCCCCTGGGTGTCTATTGGCCCTGGGTGTCTTTTTGCCACCACCCCCCCAGACAAGCCCAACATGGGCAGCAGCCTGGCATGCCCCTGCCCCAGTGCCCCCCGGAGGGATCCCTCTAGGAGAGACTCCACGGCCCGTTCAGTCCTCAGCTGCCCAGCTGCTGTCAGCTCCTTGCCTTGGGCCTGAGAAATATCGGCCGCCAGGTGCGGGAGAGGAGCGGAGTACGGAGCCCTGCTCCGCCCTGGTGTCTGTGGGGGCCTGAGCCGCATCTGGGCTCTGGATTGGCCCCCCTCCCTGGATCAGGGCCTCGCCGGCCCCACAGGAGGGCAGTTAAAGTGCCAGGGGTGAGCCCCGCCTTCGCAGGGAGCTCGCATGCGTCAGTGGGATCCCCCGGCTGGGAGTTGTGCAGGAGCGCTCGCAGTTATGTCACAACTGACAGCTGCTGGGATCCAGCTGTTCCCCTCACCTTGGGCTGCTTGTGCCCTCGTTCCAGCACCACTGCCCGGCTTTGCGGCTCAACCCCCCGGATGGTGGGGCTCATGGGCCGTGCAGGGCCTACGCCCTCTCCCCCTGCCGTGGCCGCCCGGCTCCCTCTGGCCCAGCTGGGTGAGGATGGTGTTGAGCCCTCGCATGGCCCAAGAGCCCCCTGGCCGGGCAGTGGGAGCCAGGATGGGGGGGAAGGGAGCTGCCCTCTCCCACCCTGAATTGCTGAGGCCGGGGGGGCTGCTAACGGCCATCCTGTCTTAGTACGGCCTCGGCCAGCTCTGCAGCCCAAAGGAGCCTCTTGACTTCAAACCACAGGCTCCTGGGGCTCCATTTTCTCCCCAGCTTCCCTTGTGCAAAGGGGGAGCTTGACAGGTCAATGCATCAGGCTCCCTCCGACACCTGCCTTGGGTCACAAGTGACTCGAGTTTGTTGGTCTCAGCCCTACTCTTGGAGGGGAAGGTGTGCTTGGGGACCTTCAGGGATGGGCCCAGGACTGTTGGAGCAGGGGTGGGGTGTGGGTTGGCATTGTCCTTACAGTCCCTGAGCCCAGTTAAGCTACGATTCCCTCTGTGTCTGGAGAACTTCACCCAAGGAGAAGCCAGGTGTGTCTGGGTGTCTGAGGATTGGGGTGGGGGGTGTCTTTGGATCTTGCTGCCTGCGTCGGAGACAAGGGGTCTCTGGCAGTTAGCAAGGAGGTTGAGTGGCAGCTATAAATTGCCCCAGCCTTGTGACCCCGGAGCTGGGAGAACCAATCTGCCTTTTCCAGGGGCTCCAGGGAAGCAGCAATAAATTGGGAAGTGCCTTTCCCCAGCTTCCTTCTCGGGGACTGCAGAGGGCACCAGCTTCCATCCCAGGTGCACTGTCTTCTGGCCGGGTTCCCCGGCTGCTGGGAGCAGGTGGGCTGGGATCAAGGCCTTGGGGTCCTGGTGCTGAAGTCTCTCTGGAGATTCAGCTCTTTCAGATGTGTGCCCCCGAGTCAGGAACAGAGGGTTGTGTCTCTGCTTTGTACACAGGAGAATCCTTGGGCTATAACAGCAGTGGGGGGCTCAGCGTGATTGAGGGGGGCTGGCAGAGCTGTGGATGGGGAGCTCAGGGCTGGGATAGCAGGAGGCTGCGGGTCGAGATTGAGGGGCACTGGCAGAACTGCCCACATGGGGCCCACGCGTGGAATGGCAGAGTTGTGGGTGGGGAGCCCAGGGCTGGGATCGCTGGGGGCTGCGGGTCAGGATTGAGGGGTGCTGGCAGGAAGCCCAAACGTGGACTGGCAGAGCTGTGTGGGGAAGCTTGTCCCACCCCTGCCTGGGCCATGCCTGGCTTAGTCCAGGGTTGTCACAAGGCGAGTCCAACCATGTCACAGGCTGGTCAGCCACCCCTGAGTTGTGGGGACTCTGCCCTGGAGAAGGGCACAGAGGGTCAGGGCCTGGGTCATAGACCCCCGAAGTTAAAGGGAGCTTTGTGCCAACTCAGACCCTGCCCGGTGCTGAGCCAGCCATGGCTGCTGTCAGTGGGAGGGGAGGGCGCTGGGCCACAGTATTATCCTGGGATCCTAACCATGGCCTTGGGCGCTCCCACAGACAGCCTTGGACCTGCGAGTCCAGGGGAGAAAGCAGCCGGATAAGGGGTGATGGCAAAGCAGGAAGCTGGGGTTCACCCCCCACCCCAAGTTTACCTGGGGGGGCACTGTGAGCAGAGGGGCCTTCACAACCCACACACAGAACATGCCATGAGAGGGGGCACCATCTACTGCCAGCCCCTGCTCCCTGCAGAGCTCAGCCTTCCCGGGGGCGGAGAGGAAGGGAATGAAACAAACGGGAGATAAAGGGTTGGGGGCTGGAGAGGGAGTGGGAGGGGCCCCCTCCATTTTGTTGGGGTCAGGAATGTGACGGGAGATAATTCATGGGTTTGCATAAAGCTTCCGTTCAGTGCCGGATCTCCAGCCGGATAAGGAGCCTTCCAGCACCGTGGGCGCTCTGTGTAACCGATTCCATTGCCTGATACCGGCGGTTATCGCGCCTTCCTCCCACCCTGGCTGGATACGTCCCAGCGTTAGCGGGGCCTGGGCTCTGGCATTGCAGGGGAAGATAGAGGGGAATCTAGCTGTGCCTTTTCAAACAATGATCGGCTCCCTGCACTTTGCTGTTTGCCAGTGGGCCGTGATGGAGTTGGGGTCAGGGACAACCTGGCCAGCTCGGTCTCCGGTGGACACAGCTCCACTCCCGAGTGCAGGGAAATCCGCTTGGTAAGCCTGGCCCCTTGGGTGATGGCAGCTCCTTCCTGAAATGCACAGCCTGGTGCTGCAAGGGGCAGGCTGGAATCAGCTGGCGAGGCCCTGGATTCCTGGGGGGCATGAGCGGTGCAGCCATGTGCGTGCGTGTGAGTGACCCTGTCTCACCCTGTGACCCCTTCACTCAAGCTATAGGGCCCGGGTGCAGCCCCCCACCCCCGGGGTGCCAGTCTTGGGGGGCAGCCCTGTGTTGTCACAGGAGCACTAGGCTTGGCCCAGGATGGGGGATGGGGAGAAGTTCCCCATTGAGCCCGCTTCTGTTAGAAGCACAGATCAGCCTGGTGTGTAGCCATTGAGGAGGGGATTAGGGGGCAAAGGCGGATCTCAGAGGGCCTGTACTGTCCCCCCTTCCCAAGCCAACAACCAAAGGAAAAGCGTTGTTCATACAGACTCCTCTCCCTCTCCCCGGCCCGTAGAGGGCTCTCTGGCCCCTCCCCAGTACTGCAGAGGTCACCCCAGAACTGCAGACCATGTACCCCCTTCCCTCAAGGCCAGGCTTGACCGTGGCGTAGGCCCAGTGGGTCACCATGGTGACAGCATCCTTGCTGCCCTCCAGTCCCCTCTGCCTCCAGCTGGTACATGAGGGGAGCAAGCGGCAGCTCCCTGGGGTGGGGTGGGCCAGACCCCCCAGGGTAGCTGTCATCAGCCAAAGCCCAAACCACCCCATGCTGACATTAGGTGGGACTCTGCTCTCTTCCACTCCTCCTCATTCTTTCTTCATCAGCTTCGCAAAGGGATATGCATAGTGCCCCCTTTCCATTCCCGGGCACGCTGAGAGAAGCTTTAGGGCAGGGCCCTGCAGTGCTCCCCCCGGCAATGCACCCTCATTCATCCTGCCCCCCTCCCCTGGCTGAGTCTGCTTGCCCCAGTGCCTTGGTAGCCAGGTGCCAGCTGCACAGCGAGACCCAGCGGAGAGTGCCTGGGCACCAAAGCACGTGTGCGGAGTGTAGTTGCGCAAGCATTCCCCAGGGCATGTCCCGTGCCAGCCGGCCTGGCTTGCTGGTGCCACCCACTTGAGCCCCCGACCCTTTGGCATTGACAGATGTCTTCCCTCCTCTCCTGGGCAGCACGGTGCCTGCTTCCCCCTCCCCCATGTTCTTGTTTGTCAGCCACACTCCATCCGTCTTCCTCTCATGCCTTACTTGTGTTTTCCCCTCCCTCCCCCAGCCCATCCGCCACCCCCCATCGTCCTGGGAAAACAAGACTTGCTAAGGGTTTGCACCCCCTC
This sequence comes from Dermochelys coriacea, assembly GCF_009764565.3. Lineage (NCBI taxonomy): Eukaryota > Metazoa > Chordata > Testudines > Dermochelyidae > Dermochelys > Dermochelys coriacea. The sequence continues at coordinate 5,986,774 of NC_050085.1, read as the reverse complement.
CCCAGTGCAAACACTAGCTCTCTATGCTTGCTGAATGGAGGCATTGTGTCTGCAGGAGTGTGTATGTGTGTGTGTTGGGGGGGGTATAGGGACCCTGCCTTCTGATGGTCTCCCTCATTAAGTCAGACAGCCCTTTGGGACTGTGACCCGTGCGGGCTGATGCCTCCCTTTGTCCTAGGCAGGCCCTGCTCTTCCTGCTGTCTCTTGTGGTGAGTCAGACGTGCTTAACTGACAGGCCCTGCAGTGGGTGTCCTTGGCCTTTTGGGGGTCCCCTGCCAGCTGGGGTGGAGCGAGTCCTGACCACAAGGTCCAGATGTGGCTCACAGAAATCCAGCACCCAGAGCGCGGCTGCCCCTTCATTTGAGCCCAGTGGTGCAGCCTGCAGAGACTCCAGGCCACAGCGTGCAGGGCAGGATGGCTGCCCACTGGTGCAGCTCCGCCAGTATCATGGGGGAGCACGGCACGATAGACGCTGGCGTCACCCTGGGCTGCCCCTTTGTTTGGCGCCAGGTGGAGCATTGCATGCTGGGACTCGTAGTCTCTATGGGCCATCCCTCTGTAGGAACGATGGCAATTGGGTTCACTAGTGCCTTGCCTGGGAGCCCAGGAGGCCTTCAGATGGGCAGAGCTTGGGTGACCGGGACGTAACCGTTCCACACTCCTCCCCCCACCCCCAGCCAGCTCACAGCAGTTACCTGAAGAAGGCTACAGTGTTATGGGGGCTACCCCAAAGGTTGGGTAGGATGGGCCCCAGCTGCTGGGGGACTATGAACCCTCAAGGAGCCTCAGTTCCTGGAGGCCCTCCATGGAAGCTCAATGGGGGGTCGTTTCTGGCATTGCATGGCAAGTGTGAGGCCTCTCTGCGTGCTTTGCGCCCGTCACTGTCTGTCTGATTCTGCCCCCTTGCCTGTAGGAGCTGAGTGCCTGCGGAGTGCCCTGCGGGCAGGGAGGGAGGGACCAGCCAGTCAGTGCTACTGGCAGGGCTGCACATCCTGGCAGTGGCTCCCAACCTGACTGGTTTCCTTGCCCTCAGGGCAGGCCAGCAAGCACCTTGCTCCCCTGGCCACTTGCCACGTGCCTGTGAGCTGCCCCTGTGATCTCTCCCTGGTCGGATGGAGGTGCTTCCTACCAAAGATGGGGGGCGGGGATGGAGAATGGAATTTGCCCTTTGTGCAGAGAGATTCTCTGACCTCTGGGAGCAGCGCCCGGAGCCTGCTGGCCTCTGTGACAGGGAGCCCAGTGAGCAGGAAACAAAGGAGTTTATCTCGGGGAATAAACACAGATATTCTTAGCCTCTCCTCCTGCTGCCAGAGTCCCACCCCCTCTCCATGAAAGCTTCACCCCCACCTTCCGTCTAGGGGACACAAAGAGGCGTCCATACCCTGTGCGTCTCACAGGGGTCTGAGTGAGTCAGACCCTGCATTCTCTATCTATCTATCTATCTATCTATCTATCTATCTATCTATCTATCTATCTACCTACCTACCTATCTATCTATCTATCTATCTCCTATGGTGAAATCTCCTTCCTTTGAAGTTTTTAAGGTCAGGCTTGACAAAGCCCTGGCTGGGATGATTTAGTTGGGGTTGGTCCTACTTTGAGCAGGGGGTTGGACTAGATGACCTCCTGAGGTCCCTTCCAACCCTAACCTTCTATGATTCTATGATTCTGTCTGTCCCCATACACTCTATCTATCTATCTATCTAATCTCAGCCATCATCAGTTTTTAATAGTTGGAAGTTAATTCCTATAAGTCTAATTGCTCCAGAGAGGCCCAGGGTCCCTCCTGCCCCCTCCCCCTCCTGTCCTGCTCTGGGGAAGGAAGCCAGCCTCTGGGCACCAGTGAAATCCTGACAGGTTTACTGCCCTATTGTTTCAAGGTGCAGCCAAAGCCACCCAGCGGGGCAAGCGGAGACCACACACGAAATAAGCAGCCTCGCTTTGGGAGAAGTGTTGTTTTTTTCTTTAACAGCCCGGGAAAAGAGGCAGTCGGGAGGGGAAACTTTCCTAACATTAGGGCTGGAGGGGTACTTAGCTGCTGTGGGGGAAGGGGTTTGTGAACATCTACAACACCCCTTCACATAACCCCCCACCACTGCGGGCACAGCACCGCTGGGCTGGCCTGCAGGCCCCTTGTTTGCTTAGCTGCCTGTAGATGGGCGCTGGGGCCAGGGCCGTCAGAGCATTTGGTCGAGATCTTTGTGTTTTTATTAAAGAAACATGACAACCGAGAGGGGGGATCAGTGCCCAGCGTCACTGCCCCAGGCAGAGTGGAGGAAAGGGCCTTCCTGAAAAGCCACGCCGTGTGGCTTCTGAAACCGCTTCCTCTTCGGATTGCTGGAGGAAGCAACCCCCACAGCCTGGGGCGGGGTGAAGAGGCGGAAATTGGGTTCCTGTGGAAAACCCAGATCGGATGGGGAATGAGTCAGGCTTCCCCCCAACCCTGCTACTCTCTTTGTTTAAAGATACCAAAGAAAAGAAACTAACTGAGTCTGCAAACAATCCCAACCCAACCATTTGGGGGGGGGGTATGTGTGTGTGGGGTAACTTAGCCTTTTGTTGTCCCATGGGGCCCCCATCACCTTGAGATAAGGCCTTGTCTACACAAGGCACTTGTGGCACTTCAACTCCGGTCTAGGTCTAGTTACAGTGGCACCACCCCCTTGTGTGCATGGCCATAATGGTAGAAAGGTGCCGTAGACTGGAATAGCTGGAGGGATGGGGAAAAAGGCACACCAGTATAAGGCACCTCTGTGCTGGTACAACTGTGTGCACACTGGGGGTTGTACTGGTATAACCATATTGGTAAAAAGTTGCCTCTCTAACTGGCAGGGTTAAAGCAGGATAAAATCATCATGTGGACGAGGACTGTGGTATCTCCCAAAACCGAGTGAAAATTAATTTGAAGCTCCGTATCTGCCCCTGATTCCCCCAGGCCAATTTCTGTGGTTTGTCAGGCACATTCTCCTGCATTTACACATGGTTTTCTCATCCCTGTTGCTGCGGAAAAAACCCCCAATGTTGGTGGGAGCCATCGCCTTGTTCTCTGTAGCGCGGTTATGATTGGGTGAAATTACAGTCAAGACGCCAAGCAGACAGTGGGGGCCCATTATGATAGGTGCTGTACAAACTGCCCAACCCCAAAGAGCTGACAGCCTAAGCGCTGTCCTCTCGTTGCATGTATCTGGGATCCGTTCCTACGCTGGGGGCTGCAGAGGGAGCGAGCTGAGCTCCTCGGGAGAGCGGGAGTCCTCATGTCAGTCAGCGGCTGCTCATTCAGGTGGGGGCCCTGAGCAGTCCCCCCTCTCAGGGTTGGCTGCAAGCCTGGAGTGGGGGAGTTTGAAGTGCCAGGTTGGGGGAGGAATGTACTGGTCTTGGATTGGAAATGTGCGTGTGTCTGTTGGCCTGTCCCATTAATAATACCGGAGGGGAGGCTGGGCAGGCACGGAGGGGAAATCTCCCCCGTCTTGCCTTCTGTGAGCCGGGACTGATGGGAGCAGGAGTTGAGGCTGCAGAGCTGCCCGGATCTCTGCAGTGAAGGGGAGATCTGCGTCTGGACGGGGGAGGTTAACACCGAAAGCTAAACCTACCCCAGGCCTCAGAAAGTCCAGCCCTGTCCCCACATCCCGGCTGGTCTCCACGCTTACGTCGTGGCTCTCAGTTACTTTTAGAAAGGAAGCCCCCAACACCACCCCCTCCTGGAAACATCCAACCCCATCAACGTGCCTTGGGGGGCCAGCGTTGGAGGCTGTGCATACCCACGGTAGTGCCCCACACTGCCTCCTTCCCCCTAACTGCAACGCCACCTCCCAGCGTCCTGGTTGTTAGGCCGTCCGAGGAGCTATCCCCGGGCTCTGCAGACCCACTGGTCACCGTCTCCTTTCGCAGTCCTTCCTGTGTTTCCTCCATCACTTTGCATCTCCTGCTTTCTCCTGGATCACAGGGGGTCAGGCCGGGCTCCGGGGAGGCTCCGCGAGAGCGGGATGCGTTGCCCGCTGCACGTTCAGGGCCATGAATGGTTGTTACCCCCATGAGTGTCCGCATTGCCTAACCTGTGCCTTGCTCTCCCCTCGCAGCCTGCCCTGCTGGGTTCTTCAAGCCGGACATCTCTGGTGATGCCTGCTCCATGTGTCCCCTGCACACGCTCTCCTCTCCTGAAGGTTCCACCGAGTGTCCATGTGAGGAAGGCTATTTCCGGGCGGCAGATGATCCAGTGTCTTTTCCCTGCACCCGTAAGTATGAGACCCTGCTGTGGTGACAAACCTCCGCTGTTTTCACCCGCGTTCCCACCCCAGCTGCCCCTGGGACAAGTCAGAGCCTACTCCATTTTCCCAACCTGTAATAGTAACCCTCAGCTAATCTAGACTAGTACTGACCCCTGAGGATCTCAGGGTGCTTTGTGAGCATTAGTGCTTTCAGCGTGGGAGGTAAGTAAGGGCTCCTCCTTGTTTTATAAGTGGAGAAACTGAGGCACAGAGCGGTCAAGTGACTTGCCCGTTGTCACACAGTGAGCCAGTGGCAGAGCTGGGACTAGAACCCAGGAGTCCTGCCTCCCAGTCCCCAGCTCTGAGAACCAGACCCGCAACTCTCTCCAGTAGCCCACATAAAGCTCCTCCCCCTCATCCTTATGAGGCTGTGAATTGTCAGGCTGGCTATGAGACAGCCCAGTCTAGACCCTTGGATCACCTCAGCCCAGTGAGCGCCACCCCCTGAGAGCTGGGATGAACTCAGTCTCATTGCCCGCCATGGGAACACCTCAAATGACAGGAAGTCTTGCCCCTCATGCCCAGAGAAACATCCCGCGCCTTTGGGGGCGGCACTTCTGGGAGTGACATCATTCAAATAGTGAATATACTGGTGGGGGCAGCCATGGGGGATGGATCTGGCTGCTGTTCCCCAGGGCTGGGGATGGGGCATATCGGTTGGGTCTCCCTCCTCCAGTTCCAGAAGCTCCAAGCTTGTCAGTCCAGCTCCTCTCTGCTCTGGGAGCCATGTGCTCTCTTTACCCTGCCCCCAAAAGGAAATGCTCTTGGCACCATCACCTATGGCACCATGACCTTTCCCCTCCCCCATCCAGGTCCCCCTTCCGCCCCCCACAACGTCATGGCCATCGGCTTGGGTGCTAAGGTGCAGCTGCGCTGGTCCCCGCCCCACGACACGGGGGGCCGTAAGGATGTCACCTACAGTGTCACTTGTGAGCAGTGCTCACCGGAGTCGAGGGACTGTCGGCCCTGTGACAACAGCATCCGTTACTCGGACCAGCCCCAGGGGCTGACCAGGACATCTCTAACTGTCAGCGACCTGGAGCCACATGTTAATTACACCTTCACCGTGGAGGCCAGGAACGGGGTGTCTGCCTACGGCACCAGCCACAGCTATGGCACTGCGAGCATCAGCGTCAACCAGACAGGTAAGGGGCGGTCAGGATGTATAACTGGTGGGCTTGTATCAACATGCCTGTTACATTCGGTTGGGGAGGTGGGATTTATATACAGATGAGGGATAGCTCAGTGGTTTGAGCATTGGCCTGTTAAACCCAGGTTGTGAGTTCAATCATTGAGGGGGCCATTTGGGGATCTGGGGCAAAAATTGGAGATTGGTCCTGCTTTGAGCAGGGGGTTGGACTAGATGACCTCCTGAGGTCCCTTCCAACCCTGAGATTCTATGATCTTATGAGGGAGGTGCACTGGTTAACGTGGGAAAGCCATGAACGCCAGGTATGGGGTTTGATGGGGCTCGGAAGGCATCAGAGAAGGGGTGAGATTGGGTGCGGTAAAGCAGCTGAAGTCACCTGTGCAGCAGAGGAGACCATCCGCTGGCAAGTATGGTAAAGCAGAAGGACTCGTGCATAGTTAGAAGGACTCGTACATAGCCATGCCTGTGTAGGGGCAGCTCTACCAAAGCCTCGGGGGCTGCTGGGCCCGGCATCCCTCCACCCAATGATTGAGGTAATGGCTTGACGCCTCGTAGCACCCACCTGACTGTTGCCTTCTTCTCCATTGGCCAGAGCCTCCCCGGGTGACATCGGTGAATTTGGACAGCCAGACTGAAACCAGCCTGAGCATCTCCTGGACCGTCCAGCCCCGGCAGCAGAGCCGCGTCTGGAAGTATGAGGTCACCTACAGCAAGAAGGTAGCGCTGGCCGTTCACTTTCCGAGCTAGTCACGCCCTCTGGGCTTAGAGGACCGGGAGGGAAAGGAGGGGGGCCCACAGCTTCCTAGTGGATCTGCCCATAGAGCCAGTTGGAAGGGAAGGTCCTGGCTCGGATGCACAAGTCACAGCATGAATCAAGCTGTTGGAGTGGCCCCCAGGAATACTCAGAGGGACATCAGGTCACTGGGGGTGCCTGGTGGTGAAGCCAGATTGTCCTTACTGGCTTGGCCTCAGCCACTGATCCTTGAGCCAGGCTGATGCTGTCACTGGCTTGCCCCTCTCCCATCCCTGGCTGCCAGCAGGGCCCAGTCTGCACATGCTGGGCTCTGGGGCACTGCCTGGTCCCGCAAGACTGCTGATCTTTGTGGTGGGGGTTGTGTGTTTTGCTTTCTGAAGATGGATGAGAACAGCTACTCGGTCCTGCGCTCTGAAGGGAACTCGGTGACCCTCTCCAAGCTCGCACCGGGCACCAAGTACTTGGTGCGGGTCCAGGCCCTGACACAAGAAGGCCAGGGGACCTACAGCATGGAGTATGAGTTTGAGACGCGTGCTGAGGGTGAGTATGTGAGGGAGAGGCAGATCGCACTGTTACTACCTCCATTTCCCCAGATGGGGAAACTGAGGCACAGGGAAGAGAAGTGACTTGCCCCTGGCCACGCGGCAAGTCAATGGCAGAGTCTATGGGACTAGAACTCAGGTATCCTGTCTCTGAGTTCCCAGCTCTGATCACTTGCCACATGCGGCTTCCAACTCTGCCTCTCCTTGTGCCCCACCTTTGAAACGTACCGACACTCAGTGCAGGACAGAGATCAGAATGAAGGGACTCAAGAGCAACAGAGGGAGCGAGTGCTCACTCTGCCTGGACATTGCTAAATCTCAGTTGCAGAGGGACTCCTCTCCCGCCACCCGCCACCCTTGGAGAGGCCTGGGCAGAGCCCACCCAGTAAGGAACCATGCTGGGAGTGTACGGTTAGTTTCTCCGTGGCTTCCTTCACAGTCTTTCCTTCCTCCTGCAGGCTCCGAGGGCATGAACACGGCAGCCGTGGTCGGCGGCTCTATCTCCGGGATCGTTTTGATACTGGCCTTGGTAGCTGTTGTCCTCTACCTTCACCGAAGGTATTTGCATTTCCCCCCCTTTGTCATTAGGGCGTCCATAGCCCAGGAGTGGCTGCCTGTCCCTTCCCCATTGGACCTGCATTCCCTCACAGACACTGCACCCACTGGTCTGGAGGTGCGGAGGGGGCAGTATTGGGGGCAGCTAACCTGTGCCTTGCTGCCAGCCCAGGCGTCTGTTATCACGTGATTCCCCGCTGCTGACCTGGCATCATCTGCTGAGACGTACAGGGGCAGGGTTGGGTCCAGCTTAGGCTGTGTAAGAGCAACCGAAATGTTTGCTTAAGGAACTGACTTTTTGCAACCCAGACATCATGGCAGGAGAGCCTGGATGTGAAACTGACCAGAGACAGAAGTGAAACAGACTAATCTGTTCACACTAGGCCCTCAGGTCCTTACTCACTGGTTACCCAGCCTGGGTGTCACTGGGAGCTTTGCCCAAGGAAGGACTGAGTGCAGGACTCCCCAGGATCTGGTCCCATATTAAGAGTCAGGGCAGGTGGCTGGATCTATCTGGGGTCTCTTCAAGACACCAAAGGAGGATGTGGGGGAGATGAGCTTGTCTGGTATTTTCTGTCATGGGGGGCTGCTGGTCATCTGATTCAGGATGCAGTGGGGAACATCTCCAGGCCTAACCCTCCTTGTTGTTGTAGGAGAAGGCGCTCACGGGCCCGTCAGTCGTCCGAGGATGTTTATTTCTCCAAGTCTGGTGAGTGAGAGACGCCAGCGGGAGCTGGGTCGGACCCACGCCATGGAGTCTGTTCCCAGGGGGCTGGCAGGGATCATGTGCCCCTTAGAGACAAATGTGGCAGATTCCAGCTCTGTGCTCAGCTAGCTCCACCGGCTGGGGCAGGGAGGGTGGAGACAGGGCCCCTGCACCCCATGGAGGCAGGGACCATGCTTACCCCGCAAGGCGGTGAGCAGACCCAGCGCAGTCCCTATGTCTTTCCTCACCTGCCCATGCAGGGGCTGGGCAGAATGTGGCCCTACAAGCCCCGGCCCCCTGTGAGAGACCTGCTGGCCCCACAGCCTGCTGCTGAAGAAAGGCCCAAGCGTGAGTCCCAGGTGGTGGCCATGCGGGGTGTAGCTCGGCTGCACGGTCTGTGCTATGGCCTCTGGAGCCACCTCGAGAGCGGGGCCCTTGGAGCCCTGGGGCTACAGCCAATCCCATGAGTGAACAGGAACCCAGAGTGTGACCCATAAGTATATGTGCAGGCTCAAGGGAGACTCCACCCCCTGCTGCCAGCCTGACATCGGCGGAGCCCCTGCCTACAGCAGGGGGAGGAAACAGGTGTTGGGTTGAGGAGGCCAGGGCGGCTGGGCTTCAAATGGCCATGAGTTGAACTGTACTTTCGGTAGGATGAGATCTCTCTGGGGTCCTGAGCCCCAGCCTCATGCCTGCTTCCATGTGTCCCCTTCCTCCCTCCCTCTGCCCCACAGAACAGCTGAAGCCCCTGAAGACCTATGTGGACCCCCACACCTATGAAGACCCCAACCAAGCAGTGCTGAAATTTACAACCGAGATTCACCCCTCGTGCATCACCCGGCAGAAGGTGATCGGTGCAGGTAGGTCACTCCCTCTTCCTGCTGCGAGCGGCTGGTGCAGGTGGGGCCCGCCTTCCTCAAGCAGGCTGTGATTGGTGTAGGAGGCATACGGCCTCCTGGTGCAGCCAGTAGTTGAAGGGGTTTTCCCACCATAGAAGAGGCAGACGGGCATTTCCTTTGTGTCGCCCAGCAGTGGACATGCCCAGGTCTGCAGTAGCCTCAGGAAGATCACCCTCTTCCTCCTTTCCTCCTGCCAGGCGAATTCGGGGAAGTTTACAAGGGGACACTGAAACACGGGAAGAAGGACGTCCCGGTGGCAATCAAGACCCTGAAGGTTGGCTACACGGAGAAGCAGCGCATCGACTTCCTGAGCGAGGCCAGTATCATGGGCCAGTTCTGCCATCACAACATCATCCGGCTGGAGGGCGTCGTCTCCAAGTGTAAGCACCCCCCCATCCCGTACACCCCCCATGGCCCTTTCTCACCTGAGGGATCCCTGGGTGACAGCCAGTAGTTTTCCTGCCAAGAGCACTAATTTAGCTGCAAAAATGGCAAGGTTTGTGCTGGGGCGACTCGGGGAAAGTCGCTGTTCTGAAACCCAGCTTCAAAAAATCCCCTCGCCCCTCATTGCCGGACTTTGAGCAGGATCATTCCTACCGAAAGGTATCTGAATCCTGGGGTTGCACCAGAACAGCTGCTTGAAGCAGAATGTGGCGACTGACTTGGCTACTAGCCACACTACAGTGGACCCCTCCCACAAGCATGACCCTTTTCCAGTCATGTTCCCTGCCATGTGTCCATCAGCGCAGATGACGCCCACGCTCAGCGGAATCTTGATCACCTTTTCTGGGCTTGTTCTCCTGGGAGGCTGATCCAGCCACCTCTCCACCCCATGACCAGCACCCGGCTCCCCTTCCTGCTCTGCGTACACAAATGCCCACGGGCTGTCACCAGGCGGTGCTGGGGCCTGGGAGAGGGAGCTCTGCCAGGACTTCTCATGATTTACCCTTCTCTTTTCAGACAAACCTTTCATGATCATCACTGAGTACATGGAGAATGGAGCCCTGGACAAGTTCCTGCGGGTAGGTGTTGAGGTTCCTCACTCATGAACAGAGAGTGGAGAAGCACAATTCAGTCCTAGCCAGGCCCACCCATTTTTAAAGGGATGCTGTCGAGAACTGAAGGCCACACCCTCGGATTTCTGTTTTGTCCGATAACAAGGAAGAGAATCACCAAGATTTAACAGTCAGGGTGAACTTCTGCCTTAGTTATTTGCTTTTTCAGTTCCACTGAAATAGGTGTAAGCATGTGGGCTGATGAGAGTCTACGAAATTCTCCCCTACAGCCTTTGCATCCCGGGCATCTCCACCCTGGGCTAGTGCATTCCAGATGGGAAGTGCAACCGATGAAACTGAGCAGCCCATGTCCCATGTCTGGAGCTGAGCAAAATGCGAAATTAAACGAGCTGCATCAGTGATGCAAAGTCCACTGGGTTGTCAGAATGCTCCTGATCCGAATCACGTGAGCGGGAATTGGCTCCTTAAATGTCTCCTTTTTTTACCACCACTTAATAAGAAAAAGAGCCGGACTGTCTAACCCAGTGCTCTTCAATATTTTTTTGCTCAGCAACCCACAAACCACCATATCCCACAATCCTTTGCAGGTGCAGCAAGAGGACAGTCAAGCCCGTAGATTTACATGAAGAGTGCTGTAGGGGAGCCAAGCCCATAACTCCTGAGGTTCCACATGGGATTAAAGACCCTTCGAGCGGTTCCTTTGGGTTTGGATTCGTGTCCCCCCATTGTTCTGTGCACTGATGGGCAGCCACCCTCCACCTCAGAGGTGGCTGCATTCTGGCTGCATGGCATAGATATAGTTTGTGGCATGCTCTGGGTTCAAGGAGCCATGTAAATGCGATATGGTGATAGGAGCACAGTGCGTGCGGGGAAAGCAGTCGGCTTAACCCCCTGCCGTCCTGAGCACATCTCTTCTTATAATGCAGGAGAAGGACGGTGAGTTCTGCATGATCCAGCTAGTGGGCATGCTGCGGGGCATCGCTGCGGGCATGAAGTACCTGGCCAGCATGAACTATGTGCACCGGGACCTGGCTGCCCGCAACATCCTCGTCAACAGCCAGCTGGTCTGCAAGGTGTCTGACTTTGGCCTGTCCCGCGTCCTAGAGGATGATCCTGAGGCCACGTACACCACCAGTGTAAGTGCTGTCGGCTGCACTACCCTGCTCCCCTGGGGTCATCGGGTGTCTTCTGTGGTGGGGAGACTGAGTCCCCCTGCTATTCTGGGGCATAAGACCCCCAACATCTCTGGCTACATAGCTCTGCCAAAGCCCCTCAATCCCTGCCCACAGCCCCTCCTGTTATTCCAGGCCTGCTCCCTGATTTAGGTCCACTGATACCCCTGTATCCCAACCTGCAGCCCCTCCTGCTAATCTAATCTTCAGACCCCCCCAGCCAGTTCCCCTGATACAGCCCTTGCTTAGGCTTGCAAGAGAGTGGGAGAGAGGATGGGTAACACCAGACAGGATCCAAGACTTGGCAGCCACAGTAAATCAGAACTCAAATATAAGGTTCCCTTCGAGCAGGGGCAGACACAGCGGGATTGATGATGGGACACAGGGGCACAAAGTGAGGTTGGAGCCAGCACTGTCGTGGCAGATCCAGGCCTGACTGTTCCTGGTGCTAGCGGGAGTTTGGAGAACGCCCCCACTGCTCCCACTGCCCTTACAGTGCTCCCCTTGGCCAAGAGGAGTTTATTGTGTCTCTCCCAGGGAACAAGCCCCAGCTGGTGGACAAGGGGAATGTAGATGACTCCTTCCTTCCCCCCCCCCGGGGCGTGGGGCTGATCCAACCCCATTCTCGGGATGGGGAAGGGCAGTAGAAGAGTCCCCAAGATCATGATGGGAGCCCCCCCTGGAAATCTGCTCCCTCAGCCATGGTGGGTGGACACACCCCTGGGCTGGGGGCAGCTGAGCTCCTTCCGGCATGGAGGGACTACAGCCAGGGACTGTGCCTGCCCCTCTTTGTTGGCGTAGGACCTACACTAAGTGGGCATGTTGGCTGGGGCTGATGAGATGTCAGAAAAACTCTTTCCCCCCCACACCCAGCAAGAAGCACGTTTCTGCCCGCACTAGAATCCTGCAGCGCATCAGTTACAGTCAGTCCCTGTGGGGCTGCGTGGCCATGAGAGCCCGCCTGGCTCCTCGAGCCTGAGCCCAGCTTGGTCTGGGCCCTGCTGGTGCTGCCCCTTGCGTAGCCCCGTCTGGATCCAGCAAGCTTTGGCATGCCCAGTGGGCACAGGAGGAAGCCCTGTGGGTCGCATCCTCCCTTGGTATCAGCCAGGGACAGAGCAGGCAGGCAGCAGTGTCAATCCCTGGGCTGTGTGGTTCTCGCAGGGCGGCAAGATCCCCATACGCTGGACGGCCCCGGAAGCCATCTCCTACCGGAAGTTCACCTCGGCCAGCGACGTGTGGAGCTACGGCATCGTCATGTGGGAGGTGATGTCCTACGGCGAGCGGCCCTACTGGGAGCTCTCCAACCATGAGGTGAGCGCAGCCGGTGGGGGACGGGGGCAGAGCCGGCCTGTCTGTCTGAATGGCCCTGATGGGGATGGATGGCCAGGCTACCGCTGGGAATGGCCGCTGCATGTCCATAGAGTGGGGATCCGGCCCCATGCACCGGCTATTCGCTGTGCCCACTGCCCTGGCACTGACAACGCAATGGTCGGCGTCTGGGGGGAGGATAAAACTATCTGTCTGTCCATCTCTCTCCACCCATCCATCACCCTTCTTGAAGGGCTTGGGTATCCGAGAGGCCTGGATGGAGGCACCGGGAAGGGGCTAGGGACCAGACTCCAGCCTGGCTTGTTTGTGAAACGCTGCCCCGTCTGATGGTCCTTTGTGGCCCATGTGAAATGCACTGGGGGGTCCAGACTTCCGGGGACAGATGCCCACAGGACAAAGCCCACCGCTGTGGCCGGCAATCGCAGCTGCAGGGCCAGGGAGTGAATGGGCCATGAAGACCGAGCTCCTCTTTTGGGCCGAGCAGGGGACACATCACAGGGCAGTGCGGGGGAAGCCTGCACTGCTGTTAGCCTGGCAGCGCTGTGGTGCTGGCTCCTTGGGCATCTGGAATGGGTGTGGTTAACACGGCAAGGGGCTTTCCTGAGCCTCCACGACGGGCAGCATGAGGCCTCCCCTTACACAGCAGAGCCCCCGGGCTGTGCCATTGCAGCCAGCCTGGTTTATGCTCCAGGCACAGCTTGGGTTGCTTGGCGGGTGATGAACGAGGCGCTCTGACCCCCTGTGGGGCTCTCTGGGATGGTCTGAGCCATGTGTCCATTCTCAAAGCAAGAGACAAGGAGACATTCCTTGTTCAGCCAGGGATATATGGGAGAGCTCCCCGCCTGCCTGCCCCACATGCCTCCAGGCAGCTCTCCGCAGCACCGGGCTGGGAGGCCAGCCCCTTGACTGCAACGAATGGCACAGAGCTAGCTGCGTTCGCCTTGCCAGCACATGAGAGGTGAGTGCCTCTGATATGCAGGCCACGTCTCTCACCCTCCATCCACCTTCCCTTGGTAGGTCATGAAAGCCATCAACGAAGGCTTCCGGCTCCCCGCCCCCATGGAGTGCCCTTCTGCCATCTACCAGCTGATGATGCAGTGCTGGCAGCAGGAGAGGAGCCGCCGGCCCAAGTTCAATGACATCGTCAGCATCCTTGACAAACTCATCCGGGCCCCCGAGTCACTCAAGACCTTGGCGGACTTCGACCCCCGGTAGGCAGCTGGCCACCAGTCCTCTCCACATGTCCGGAGCCCACCCGCCAGAGATTCCCCTGGGTGGAGGGTGGGATTCGCAAACCCAGGGCAGCAGGAGGCAGCTGGTCCGAGCCACCTCTGCTTCCTGATGACAAGACACCGTCGAATAAGGGCCTGGCAGCAGGGACTGAGGCCGGGCTGGTCCCAGAGGAGGCAGGGTAGCTGGCCAGGCAACGCGGGTTATAGGAGAGGGTGTTTCTGCAGGGCTCTGGCCTGCAGAGGGTGGGAACCGCAAGAGGAGCTGTGAAAGCAAGAGAGGGCTGGGTGCAGCGCCAGCGTCCCTGAGCACTTTGTGGCACTGGCAGGAGGCTGCTGCAGGAAGGTGAAGACCTGGGCTCCTCGGGGTCGGGGAATTCCAGGTGGTGCTAATGGGATGGGCTGCCAACTGTCTGGTGCCCGGGAGCAGGGCTCGGACCAAGTGTAGGGGATGCAGGGCCGAACCCAGTCCTTGAGCCAACAGGGCCGTGACAGGGCTGAACTTGATGCAGGCCCATGGGGCAGCAGATGTGGGATGCGTGGAGCACAGGCTGCTGGGGATGGGAACCCTCCCACTGCAGCGTGCAGGCAGCCAGGGCTCTCCCATGGCTTCTGTCCCACATCGCGCCCCCCCAGGGATCCCCTTGAAGCCAAGCTCCTGTGAAAGCTGTGAAGCGGCTGGGCCCAGCGAGCCCCCACCAGACTAACAATGAGCAGTAGTTAAAAAGCATTTAGTACTGACCCAGCCCTTTACAGACGTGATGCAATTAAGCCTCCCAGCTGCCCTGCCCCATGGAGCGGGGATTTGTTGCCCCCACCTTCCTCTGACAGATGGGGAAACTGAGGCACGGCTCAAGCTCTTTCCAAGGTCACCCAGCAAGCCGGTCGCAGTGCTGGGTTGGAATGTCGGGGATCCTGGCTCCCGGCCCTGTGCTCAGTCCATTAGCACATGACGTCCGCTCTCCAGCCCTGACACGTCTGTAGCTCAGCACCTCCTCCCATGGGGTTTGATGCCTTTGAGATGAAAGGGAGGCATGGCGGGGGCGTGGAAGCATGCCCCTACCTTGAGGATGGGAGGTGTGAATCTCCCTGCAGTTCAGGGGATGGGGGTGCTTTACCCATATGGCTCATAGAGGAAGGAGAAATGACCTGTCGAGTACCTGCCCCCATGTCTTGCCCCCCTTGGTCTAACTGTCCCGGGTGTTGGGCAGAGGAGATGGGACGCTAACGTCTGGGGGCTTTGTGTCCTTGCAGGGTGTCCATCCGCCTGCCCAGTACCAGCGGCTCGGAGGGCCTTCCCTTCAGGACTGTCTCCGAGTGGCTGGACTCCATCAAAATGAACCAGTACACGGAGAATTTCCTATCATGCGGCTACAACGCCATCGAGAAAGTGGTGCAGATGAGCAACGAGTGAGTCACACTCCCCCCTCCACTGCCTTTGTCTCACGTCTCTCTGAGGGCTTCCAGGGCAGGGCCCTGTGCGGATCTGACCCAGTCCTTCACTGCGGGCAGGCTCTGGCTCCGCAGGCAGATGCGTGCACCAGCTTCCCACACTGGCTGCTTCATGTCTTGCCAGGGCAAGCGGGTCCTGGGCATTCCAGCACTGGCCAGTTTAGATGGGCTGCAGCAGGCACCGACCGCGAGCCGGATTGTCTCTGCCTGTGGCACTCGGAAAGGAGCCAGATCACCTGGCTCTTAAAGCCCCGTCGGTCTGATCCTTGCCAGCCACCGGGACTGAGCCCTGGGTGTGGGGGAGAGAGCTCTGATCCGGGGGCAACACTGGGCCTGGCACCAGAGTCCCCCTTGTGCTGGTACGTTGGGCCATCAGGCTGATGCCCTCTGAGCTGCTCTTCTTAGCTCCAGGGCCGAGCTGTCCCTGTTCCCCTGGTGGAACTTCTGGTTCCCTGCCAGTGTCGTTCTCCTGCCCTTGTCACCATCTGGCATTACCTCCCCCACCCGTACCTGCTTTCTGCCCAAGGAGGGCAGAATCCCATCAGCTGTCCCTGAGAGACAGCGGGGGAAACCTGCTAGCTCCCCACCCCCCGGAGTTTCACCTTTCTCCAGCGCTCCCAGCTCCAGCTGGCCCCAGAAGAGGGGGGCCGGCCCGGAGAGCTGAGCCCAGAGCTGCTGTGTGCAGTGCACTTTGCTAACCACTGCCCCCTCCCCCCTCTGCATCGCCCCCCTCTCCAGCTGGGCCAGGGGCCGACGCGGGGAAATGGAGCCCCACCCCCACCCCTTCGGGTTCTCTCTTTCCTTGGAGCTGGTGGTCTGGGCTCAGTTTTGTCCCTCTGCCTTCCCTGCTCCCAACCCCCACAGTGGTTCCTGGCAGAGCCACTGGAAGCTGCGTCCTTCTCCGTGCTGGGACCCTGCTCAGAGTCACCCAGGAGGGAGAAGCGCTGTCATCTCCCCCTGCTTCCCCCCAGGCACTCTTGGAAGGAGGGGAGGGACCCTCTTTTCCTTCCCTCCCCGCTCCAAATCCTCATCCCCCAGGAAATAGCTACACCCCAAGCCCTGTAGATTAAATATAGCCTGTGTGAACAGCAGGGCTGGCTGGCTGCTGGACCAGGCTGGGAATGGTTTCTGTATGCCCCAGGGACAGGGATGGGGGGGAGCACCCGGGGATAGCTGCAGAACATCACGTTCCCTAAACAAAGCTGGCTCAGCTTGGCCCAAGGGGATTCTCCACTGCCGCCCAGCCTGCAGGGGAGGCAGTGTGGCCTAGTGGCTTGGGCACTAGATTAGCACTCAGAAGACCTGGGCTCTATTCCCAGTTCTGCCACCAGCCTGCTGGGCAGGTCATCCCTCACCTCCATGCCTCAGTTTCCCTTTCTACCCTAAGCTGTTCAGGACAAGGGCTGAGTCTGGGGCTGGATTTCTGTTGGGGCCTCCTGGTGTTCCTGGGCTGCCAGCAAGGCTGGGGGAGTTTACCCATCTTCTGGAGCTGGCTGTTTCCAAGGCTGGAAGGCAGACTAGCTGGACGGCTGGCCTTTTCCTCTATATCTGTAGGGAGACAGCATTGTCTAGTGGCTAGAGCATAGCACTGGGCAGGGGGCATGTTGGATCTGGTTCCTGGCTCCACCATGCCTGTGACCTTTGGCAAAGCCACGCCTGACCACCTGGGTTCCCCAATGTTGACAAAGCTCCCTTTGTGAAGGGCCTGGAGACATGCTGCAGAGCCCAACGAGACTAATTGCCCTTGTTAATTACCTGTGGAGGTGTGTGGAGCTGCTTGTTTTCTCCGCTGGCCTTGCCTTAGCCCACAAGGTGGCTCAGCGATGTCTCAAGAGGTGCTGCCGATCTGAGCACGCACCCTGTAATTAACTGGCTTTACAGGGAAACAAGGGAGAGGCTCATTAACAGACAGGCTGGTCTGCCCTCCCCTTATTGTTCAAGCGCTGGGGCTGCCAAAAGGAAGCAGTGTCAGGACAGGGCATGAGAAAGATTCTCCCAGCTCCAGCTGGGAACACGGGGCCTTCCCCAGAGCCCACTGGAGCCTGGGAGTCTTTCCTTTGGCTTCACTAGCTTTGGATCGGGCCATCGGCAGTTGTCCACAGGGAAGGATCAGGCTGGGTTGGGGGGGAAGGAGAAGATGAGAGAGGAACGGGGACAAAGAAAGGGTAGGGGGAGATCATGACAAGGCAGGAGAGGACACCAGTCCTTAGTGGTGGTCACAAGAGGTGCAGGTGGCTCCTTGGTCCTGAAGCCAGTTCAACACCATCAGCTGCATAGTTTAGGACAGCCTTAAGGCTGCTCTCAGCTCTGCCAGCTGGCTGTGACCCTGGGGGGCTAATGCACCAGACAGGGATGGCAGGGGCACAGCCGCACTCCAACCACGCCCCCTTTCCCTGGCCATGCCCCACACGCTCGGGCTGCTAGGCCAACTTTCATGGCCACTTGTTAAATGTGGGATGAGTCCTTCTCCCTTTGGGGATAGCAGGTCAAACCAGCCCGGACCGGAAGGCCGGCCCTCGCCCGCTCCTGGCATTCACGCATCATGGGAGTGGCTGGGCCTGGCTGACATTCCCCTTGCCTTTTTGTTCCCCAGTGACATTAAGAAAATTGGGGTGCGCCTGCCGGGTCACCAGAAACGCATCGCTTACAGCCTGCTGGGGCTGAAGGAGCAGGTGAGCACGGTTGGCATCCCTATCTGAGCAGAAGCCAGCCCCAGCCCTGGCTGCCTCGTCACCTGCGTGGAGAAGGAATCACTACGGGAGAGAAAGCGACACTTGGCGGCTCTGCAAACTGGGAAATACTTGAAGTGGAGAATTGAAGTGCGCTTGGCATCGTTCCCTAGCCAAGAGCCTCTGAGAACACTGACCTCCTGGATGGCAGTGCCCAGAGCAGAGTCAGCCAGTCTCTCATCCCATTAGTATTGGGTGATCTCTTCCGTACCTAGAAACTGCAACCGCTGCTTTGCAATGTTAGCCGGCTCCAGGGGGAGGCGCTAGGCCACAGCCTGTTCTGAAGGAACGCCCTCCTTGGGTTTGATCAGGGCACCAGCTGCCATCCTTGGAAAGCGTTCCAGCTGCCCTGCTGGCAGCCTTGTGGCTGGATGTCAGGCAGGTTCTGTGCTTGCTGAGGTGGTCCGTGGCGAACTCTTCCTCCACCTGCGGCTTACACAGAGCTGGCCAAAGCAGACCGGGGCTCCTCGGGCTTGTCTTTAGTTCCCTGCCGTGCTGACCCTCTCCTGACTGGCGGGAGTGTGTGGATTTTCCAGAACGACTTCCATTTCTAAGCAGAGAGTAGGCTGGGACTTTGCTGAGACAAAGCAACATTGATTTTTCCTTTGCTCTTTATAAGAGGATGAAGATTTCTAGTAAATAAAATGATAAAGTTTAAACTTCAAAACAACCAAGTTTCCAGGTGCAGGGAACCTGCATCTTGACCAGGCTCGATCTATTTCCTTGCTCATTTCCTTTCACCGGGCACCAAGATGCTGCTCCAGTGGGTTTGCTTTTTAAGCAACTGGCTGTATCAAGGACCTTTTGCTAAGTAGTTTTATTCTCCTGTCTGTGCCACAAGAGAAGGGCAGATGCCAGTGCCTTAAATTTGACATTGCTCTAGTAGCGAGTGAAACAGCTTTGCAGTTTGACAGTTGATAGCTGTGCCCAAGGTCATGTAACCATTTTCCTTCTCTCTATTTATTCTTCCACTCCGCCCCCACCCTGTGCTCCTTTATGTTTTCCTAGATGCCCTTTGATAGTCTGTCAGTGTTAACTTTTTTTTAATGTAATTTATTATATTTTTTTATATTTATTGATGGAAATCAGAGATTTTTGGCCCTTTCTCAAAATTGCTGTTCAGATTAAAACAGGCCAATGGAACTGAGTTTCCTCATGGGTTCCAGGAAAATTTGTTCTGTGATTTTAATAAAATGTGCAGGGTTTTTTTAAAATACTTTCCGTTGAGCGTGCAGTCTTGTGTGGTGCAGGGAACACACAGGGTTACTTTATTGCTTGCACAACATTTGGAGAATCGACACAGTAATACAGAATGACCCATTGCTTGAGTCATCAGCTGGGATTGACCCCACAGCCTCTAGATTCAATGCAGAGACCTTCACTGAGTCAGCTAATTTATTAAAGCATGTGACGTTCCCTTCAATGGGATGTAAATACTTGCTGATGTTAAGCATGTGTGTTAAGGGAGCTTTTCAAAGGCATAAACAGTCGTTATGTAACCAGCTCCCACTGAGCTGGATTTCTGGGTCCAGATGCAGGGACTAGGTAGGGTGCAGGGGATTCTGGGAAGGCGCGCTCGAGGGGAGCTAACCTGCGTCCACATTACAGAGCAGTCCCGTTAGTAGCTGATGAGTTGTGCTCACTCTGCTTTTGCCCTATACTCCCGCTCCGGCTGACCATCTCAAATTAACAGCAGCATCACACTTGCGCGCCAACTCAGGTAATGCTGCCATGTAGACAAGCTGACCTGCCCGGAGTGCATTGGGCATTGGAACCCAAGCCAGAAGCAGTCGCTGGGGGCTGCCCACTCTGGAAAGAGGGGCAGGGGGCACACACTGGAAGCTTTGGGCTTGTCGACACCCAAAAAGTGTCTCACTTGGATTGAACCTGGCTCGTTAAAGCAGTACAACCCCACTGATGTGGATGCAGTAGCACTGATAGAAAGGTGCTGATAACCAGTACAGCTAGTCCCAGATGGGGAGGAGAATAAGCTATACTGGTATAAAGTGCTTGTATGCTGTTTTAACTGCATTCACACAAGGAGTTGTACTGGTAGAAGTATCAGTAAAAATCAGCCCACCCCCTGCCCACGTGGTTCTACTAGGATAAAATCTCTGCATTGTCTCCACGGGGTGATTCACTTTATGGGGTGTGATTTCTAAAGCACACAGAGGGGTTGCGCATTAATTGGTCTGTGGAGCCCCTGCTGGTGTGCACTAAAGGTTCCTTGATGCGCTTTAATGCAGTGCTGTTTCACACTGCACTACGTTACAGTGTGTCAGCAGGGTCTACACCGCCCAGTTCATGCCCAGCGCGTTAGTGTGCTTTGGAAACCACGCCTGCGGAGCGCATTACCCCACCATGTAAACAAGCCCATTGCCGATGTGACCTCCCTCCTGGCTGCAGAAGCTTCTCCTGAGCTGTTGAGCTCCCCAGCAAGTCAAATCATCGCGCCAGCAGGTGCCAGGTTCAGTGTTTGCTGCCAGCTTAGCCAGGGGTCGTTGCATGTGTATTGGGGGCTCCAAGGGCTTCACTCAGCCCAGCTAGGTGGTCAGATACCTCCGAGGTGCGACTCCCATTGGAGATTCACTCTTCAGACCAAACGAGAAAAGGCCAGTACAGTTTGGGTTCTGGACAGAGGCCTGGTGGCATGGAGAATCCATTGTGCCCCCCTCTGCACGGCTCGGGTGAGGTCCCCCATGCAGCTCTGTACCCACAGTGGAGTTGCACCAGTGCCAGATTTTGCACCAGCACAAGATCTCCCCTTGCATGTCCAGCGCCGTGCAGAGAGGTATCTGTGGGTTGCTTGCTGTGTGGGAACGTGTCCGTGCTCGCAGTTGCAAACTCGTGCTGCTAGCTGCCGGAGCCAGTTCTTAGGCAAAGGAGATTTATTTGCATGGCCGAGCCCAGCTTAGTCAGCAGCATCCTCCTAAAATTGCAAAACTGCCTTGGAAGAATTGCGTTAGAGCCACAGCTTACAAATTGCTCCAGCCCAGCTCTGAAGCTGAATGCTCCTAAAGGAATAAGCCAGGCTTTGCACATGAGGACCTAGCCGAAAGTCTGTTCCCATAAGGACGACTCCCAAATGACAGGAACAAGATAAAACTGGAAAGGCAAAGGGCAGTGCTGGGGTCAGCACATGGGAAAGAGTTTTCTCCACACAGAGGCATATGCAGCCTCCCAGAGAGACTGTTTCTTTGCAGAGTTCTGGCAACGATTTGTGGCAAAGACTGACTAAGATGGCAGTAGTTTAATGGGGTCCATTTAATGGCAAATTAAACAGCAAAAAGAGACCAATCAATTAACCCGTAAGCTTCCAGGGCCACTCAACAGGAAGCAGTGTTTGCCTCTGGATTAAGACAGGGACTGGCAGTTGAGGCTGTGGAGTCCTAGTTCCAATTCAGGCCCCAATCCTCAAAGGTATTTGAGTCCATGGGAGTTAAGCACTTCCCTTGAGGATCAAGTCCTCTGCCACTGACCGTGGGCAAGTCACTTAATGGCTCTGTACGTCTGTCTTCCTTTCAAAGGGGCCTACCCTGTGGTTCTCCCCTAAGCTGATCCAGCTGAGCTGAGGCAAGCACAGTGGTTGCAAGCGGATGTGCTCTCTCCAAACCAATGTCTGCATGAAAGCGAACAGGAATGTAACCTCACTGTGCTTGCCAGCAGCTCTCAAGCGAGTGTCCCTTGGCCCAGAGGAGCTGCATATTTCACAAAGTCTCGGCCCTGATTTTTAAGCATAAGTAATTCCATTAGGCTCAGATTCCACCTTTAAATTGAAGCCCAGTTCAGAGATGGAAACCGAGTGATGTTGGCCTCAGTGCATCATTCCCTAGTGGTGATGTGTTGTGTCAAGCGCACTGGCATCACCCTGAACATCTTCCCTCTGCATCATGTCATGTTTTAAAACCCAACTGTCTCATCTAATCGTGGTCAGCAAAGCACCGTGAGGGATAAACGCTGGGTTCAAAATTCAATGATTGTTCCTATCTCTGGCTTCCGGGAGTCTGGGCCTCTCTGGAAACAGGGAGGGAGGTTAATGACAGATAAACATGGCCCTTTTTTGCTTCTTCAAAGCCAAGAAGAAATAAATCCATCAACTGTCCCAATCCTCCAAATAAAGCAGGGAGAGGGGAGAAAGCCCTTAAAGAAAGATGTTTAGATTGAAAGAAGAACCCAATCCACAGGCTGTTTTATAGATCCGCGGATGGTCAAATCAGAAGGGACCATCATGGTCATCTAGCTCAGCCTCCTGCATATGGAAAGACCCTCAACCGGCGATTCCTGTACGGAGCCTGGAGCAGCCAGTTGAGCTAGAGTGGATCCGGTGCTGATTTAAAGATGCCCCGTGACAGAGCTGCCACGGCCCGCCTAGGGCAATTAGCCCAGTGGTGAATTTCACTCAGTAGAAATTTGCACATCAGGTCTAGTCTGAATTCAACTCTCTGCCACTGGAGCTCGTTTTGTCCTTGTACCAGCGATGTTCCTTTGCCAGCCGAGTATGCTGGGATTTTAGCAATGACAGGGTGAAGCAGAAGAGACCAGCAAGCCATTGGAGAGGTTTTAGTTGGGGGCTGAAGGTGATGGCTAGTGGCGTTCTGTTGTTTACTTTGTTGGGCCTGTCCTGTAATAGGTGACTTCTGGGTACTCTTCTGGCTCTGTCAATCTGTTTCTTCACTTCAGCAGGTGGGTATTGTAGTTGTAGGAATGCATGATAGAGATCTTGTAGGTGTTTGTCTCTGTCTGAGGGGTTGGAGCAAATGCGGTTATATCGTAGCGCTTGGCTGTAGACAATGGATCGAGTGGTATGATCTGGATGAAAGCTAGAGGCATGTAGGTAGGAATAGTGGTCAGTAGGTTTCCGATATAGGGTGGTGTTTATGTGACCATTGCTTATTAGCACCGTAGTGTCCAGGAAGTGGATCTCTTGTGTGGACTGGTCCAGGCTGAGGTTAATGGTGGGATGGAAATTGTTGAAATCATGGTGGAATTCCTCAAGAGCTTCTTTTCCATGGGTCCAGATGATGAAGATGTCATCAATGTAGCGCAAAACCTCTCCAACGCATCATCAAGGATCTACAACCTATCCTGAAGGACGACCCATCACTCTCACAGATCTTGGGAGACAGACCAGTCCTTGCTTACAGACAGCCCTCCAATCTGAAGCAAATACTCACCAGCAACCACACACCACACAACAGAACCACTAACCCAGGAACCTATCCTTGCAACAAAGCCCGTTGCCAACTCTGTCCACATATCTATTCAGGGGATACCATCATAGGGCCTAATCACATCAGCCACACTATCAGAGGCTCGTTCACCTGCGCATCTACCAATGTGATATATGCCATCATGTGCCAGCAATGCCCCTCTGCCATGTACATTGGCCAAACTGGACAGTCTCTACGTAAAAGAATGAATGGACACAAATCAGACGTCAAGAATTATAACATTCAAAAACCAGTTGGAGAACACTTCAATCTCTCTGGTCACTCGATCACAGACCTAAGAGTGGCTATACTTCAACAAAAAAGCTTCAAAAACAGACTCCAACGAGAGACTGCTGAATTGGAATTAATTTGCAAACTGGATACAATTAACTTAGGCTTGAATAGAGACTGGGAATGGATGAGTCATTACACAAAGTAAAACTATTTCCCCATGGTATTTCTCTCTCCCACCCCCCCCCCCACTGTTCCTCTGATATTCTTAGGTTTCAGAGTAGCAGCCGTGTTAGTCTGTATTCTCAAAAAGAAAAGGAGTACTTGTGGCACCTTAGAGACTAACAAATTTATTAGAGCATAAGCTTTCGTGAGCTACAGCTCACTTCATCGGATGCATTTGGTGGAAAAAACAGAGTAGAGATTTATATACACACACACAGAGAACATGAAACAATGGGTTTATCATACACACTGTAAGGAGAGTGATCACTTAAGATAAGCCATCACCAACAGCAGGGGGGGGAAGGAGGAAAACCTTTCATGGTGACAAGCAGGTAGGCTAATTCCAGCAGTTAACAAGAATATCAGAGGAACAGGACAGAGCCAGAAGAGTACCCAGAAGTCACCTACTACAGGACAGGCCCAACAAAGAAAACAACAGAACGCCACTAGCCATCACCTTCAGCCCCCAACTAAAACCCCTCCAACGCATCATCAAGGATCTACAACCTATCCTGAAGGACGAGCCATCGCTCTCTCAGATCTTGGGAGATAGACCAGTCCTTGCTTACAGACAGCCCCCCAATCTGAAGCAAATACTCACCAGCAACCACACACCACACAACAGAACCACTAACCCAGGAACCTATCCTTGCAACAAAGCCCGTTGCCAACTCTGTCCACATATCTATTCAGGGGATACCATCATAGGGCCTAATCACATCAGCCACACTATCAGAGGCTCCTTCACCTGCGCATCTACCAATGTGATATATGCCATCATGTGCCAGCAATGCCCCTCTGCCATGTACATTGGCCAAACTGGACAGTCTCTACGTAAAAGAATGAATGGACACAAATCAGACGTCAAGAATTATAACATTCAAAAACCAGTTGGAGAACACTTCAATCTCTCTGGTCACTCGATCACAGACCTAAGAGTGGCTATACTTCAACAAAAAGCTTCAAAAACAGACTCCAACGAGAGACTGCTGAATTGGAATTAATTTGCAAACTGGATACAATTAACTTAGGCTTGAATAGAGACTGGGAATGGATGAGTCATTACACAAAGTAAAACTATTTCCCCATGGTATTTCTCCCTCCCACCCCACCCCCCACTGTTCCTCTGATATTCTTAGGTTTCAGAGTAGCAGCCGTGTTAGTCTGTATTCGCAAAAAGAAAAGGAGTACTTGTGGCACCTTAGAGACTAACAAATTTATTAGAGCATAAGCTTTCGTGAGCTACAGCTCACTTCATCGGATGCATCCGATGAAGTGAGCTGTAGCTCACGAAAGCTTATGCTCTAATAAATTTGTTAGTCTCTAAGGTGCCACAAGTACTCCTTTTCTTTTTCTGATATTCTTGTTAACTGCTGGAATTAGCCTACCTGCTTGTCACCATGAAAGGTTTTCCTCCTTCCCCCCCCTGCTGTTGGTGATGGCTTATCTTAAGTGATCACTCTCCTTACAGTGTGTATGATAAACCCATTGTTTCATGTTCTCTGTGTGTGTGTATATAAATCTCTACTCTGTTTTTTCCACCAAATGCATCCGATGAAGTGAGCTGTAGCTCACGAAAGCTTATGCTCTAATAAATTTGTTAGTCTCTAAGGTGCCACAAGTACTCCTTTTCTTTCTGATATTCTTGTTAACTGCTGGAATTAGCCTACCTTGCTTGTCACCATGAAAGGTTTTCCTCCTTTCCCCCCCCTGCTGCTGCTGATGGCTTATCTTAAGTGATCACTCTCCTTACAGTGTGTATGATAAACCCATTGTTTCATGTTCTCTGTGTGTGTGTATATAAATCTCTCCTCTGCTTTTTCCACCAAATGCATCCGATGAAGTGAGCTGTAGCTCACGAAAGCTTATGCTCTAATAAATTTGTTAGTCTCTAAGGTGCCACAAGTACTCCTTTTCTTTTTGCGAATACAGACTAACACGGCTGCTACTCTGAAAAATAATCAATCAAGGAGGTCTTACTCTCCTGCCCACCCTTCACAGTGGGGATTGCCCCCAACACCGCCCGCTCCAGAGGCCCAGCTCCCTGCTGGCTGAGCTAGAGGAGAGTCCGGTGTCTCTGTTCATAATACAGGGCCTAGGACACAGGAGAGCAGCTCTGCTTCCGAGCCGCTGCATTCCTGCCTCTCAGGTCAGCCCTTTGAGATGCTCCCAGCAAGCACGCGGCGGGCCTGAGCAGCTACCTTCCCGTCTGATGCCACTGCCTGAGGATGGGGCATTGGCCTTCTTTTGCCTTCCTGGCTGCTGCTAGGACCACAGGAGGGATAATTTGCCTGTGGCTTTGGTCTATTCAGGTTCTTCCCCTGGGCACATCACCAAGGTATCCAGGCCCAGAGCTTCTGGGCTGCTGAGGCTCTCCGGGAAGCAGTCCTCATTTCCAGAGGTGCTGAGCGCCTGCCATGCCAGCTGAACTTGGTGGGAGAGTCAATGCAGGCCCAGGCTGTCTCTGGGGACCCAGGCAGGTGTTCCCGCCACGAGAGGTTAATGTCTTCATTGACGGACCCTTTTTGGGCTGATCCAGTGAGGCCCCTGCTCCCCTCGCCCTGGCTTTTACACAGCCATTCCCTGGGGCATTGTTCTAAGGCCCCTGGAGAGCTCAGCATGAGGCTAGTGGCCTTTGTCCAGAGAAGCATTTCTTTAAGAAGCCCCCTTTGTCCTGGCTTTGGAAATGCATCTTGTTTGCATTTTAACACACTTCCCCAAATTAGCCAGGCAGCCTGCGCTGGCTGTGTCATTAAGGCCTGGCTGGTGAAGCTCTGGTAATTACAGCAACACTTGGCTGGGGGCTTGCTTTTGTGGTCTCCACCGTAAAAAGTGACTAGCCAAGCCAAGCGCTCCATGCCATTTAACGAGGAGCCCTCGGCCTATTCCGGTCCTTCCATGTAAATGCAGCACATGGCTGCAGTGAGCACAACAGAATCTGGTGCCCGGGCCAAAGGCAATGTTTGGCTTGTTGTTTATGAGGCTGCAGGAGGATTCATCTAGGACGTGCAGCCAGGGTAAAGATACTGAACTCTGCAAAGACACTGTCCCAGCTGGGCCCTGCACCCAGAGCGTGGAACCCTGAATGGCTGCTTGCGTTCTGTGCTTTGCCGAGAGACGTGAGGTGGTTCCGTGGGCACCACGCAGGGGCAGAGTCCAGCCCAAATGCCCATCCAGAGCCGCTGGCTGCCTGGGTTTAGCCATTGGCCTGGGCTGGCTGCTACCCCATGGACTGAAAATCTAGACGTGGCCGACCTGAGATCTGCTGACTTTCAGGCTAGTGCCCACACCATTGACCCACACTGCCTCTGAAGCGTTAGGCAGTGCTGCCTAGTGGTTAGAACAAATGGGATTGGGGCCATGACACTGGGGCTTGTCTATTCCCCTTTTGATCTATGTGACCCAGGGCAAGTAACTCGCCTGCCTTGTGCCTCAATTTCCCCACCTGTAAAGTGGGGTTGGTAAGCCCGGCCTACATCCCGGGCTTGCTCGATCACTGTGGAACTCTTGGGTGAAGGGCATTGCTATTGCTGCAGCTGCCTAGCGGTTCTCTGGCCCACTGGGTTTTAGAGGTGGCCCCATGAGGCAAACACTAGCCCAGGGCTACCAGGTTTCCAATCATGCTGGTAAGTTCCTGTGATTTCCCTTCCCACCAGCTCTAGAAGAGAAAGAGGCGAAAACGGCCTGACACACTGGGGTCACTTAGAATGAAAAGAGGCTTGGCTGAGCGCTGACCCGGCCCAGCCGGAGCTTGAGAAAAAGGAGCCAGGGCCGAGCAGGAGCGTGGGCCGCACCGCTGCAGTCTCACGGAAACAACCCGCGCCTCCCTCAGCAGGCCGCCCTGCGGGCCCTGCACCAGCCCAGCACCACCACTCTGCCACAGGGCGAGCTGAGCATCCGGCTCTGCAGAATGGGCAGCGTGGAGGAGGCAGGAGACGGGGCAGCGCTGGAGAGACAACGGGCATTTGCGTCACTCGCTGCTGAGCGCCCAGCCTAGCCAACCTCTGCCCAGCCTGAGCATGAAGGCAGGGCAGGAGGGGGGCTGGGGGTAATGAGGCCAGCA
Organism: Dermochelys coriacea; assembly: GCF_009764565.3. NCBI lineage: Eukaryota > Metazoa > Chordata > Testudines > Dermochelyidae > Dermochelys > Dermochelys coriacea. Next base: position 5,959,247 of record NC_050085.1, on the reverse strand, counting down.
GGCAGCTGGAGTAGGAGAGGAAAGCGGAGTGGGGGCGGGGGGGGGGCATAGGGGTCAGGGCCAGGAGAGGAGCCGGCACTTGACAAGGAAGCGAGTAGGCCCAGAGCTGATCCTGGCCCTGCCTGTGGTGCCGGCTGGCCCACGGAGTGAGGAGGCGGTTGGGTCAGACCTGCGTGTGATGCTGCATGGCCCGAGGGACGTGTGCCTGCCAGCCCAGCCATGCCCTGGGGAGCCCACCCAGCAGGTCCTGCTGCGTGTCCATAGCATGGAGATCTGCCATGCAGCCTTGGCACAGCGGGCACTGTGACGTGGGGCCCAAGGCAGCCGGCTGGGTGGGGGCCATGGGCTGGGCCATGTCCCAGCTGAGGTCTGGTGGCTGTTGAGTTAGCTGTTCCCCACTGTGCCAGGTGGGCTGCTATAACCCGTTCCCCCATCCCCTGGCCTGCTGTGGCATCCTGCCCTCTGAGGCTGGTGCCCTGCACGGCTACCTCTGCCAAGCCCTGGCCTCCTGCTACCCCCTCCTCCCCGGCCTCAGCTGGGATGAGGCCACCTGGCTGGAGCCACTGTCCGTGGCCCTCTATGCCTGTCACTGGGCCCGGCTCTCCCTGGGCAGCCACATGGTGCTGTGTGGGGCTGGCTCCCTCTGGCTCCTCTCACTGCTGGTGGCCAAGGCCATGGCAGCACCAGGTGCTGGTCAGTGATCTGCCCAGCCAGCAGCTGCCAGAGGCTCAGAGACTGGGGGCAGATGCCAGGGGGAGCAGGAGCCCTGGGCAGTGGCTCTGGGGTGCCAGCGGGGGCGAGCCCTGCGTCCAGGCCGGGGCATACACCACGCAGGCTGGCAGCACCTTGTCCTGGTGGGACTGGGGCTCAGGACCCTGGCACAGATGCCATGCTGGATGCCACCCTGCAGGAGGAGGCTATGGGAGGGTGTGCGGGTATCACAACATATGGCCATCAGCCATCACCCTGCTGTGAGGCCTCTGGTGACCCATCAATTCCCTGTGGAGGAGGTGCTGCCGGCCCAGGGCACCTCCAGGCAGGGGGTGGGCTTGAAGGCCCTGGCGAAGTGTGCCCCCATGGCCCTGGAGCGGGGATCCCTTGTCCCGAGGGGGGTGTAGTGATCCCAATGCTGGGCCCTGACATGCCAGAGGAGATGGAGGGCAGGGGCAGCCTGCGGGGGATGCATTGGATGAACTAACAGGCCTGGCCCAGCTGTGATCGATACTGTGCTGGATGGCAGGGGCTAAGCTGTGACAAGCCGGGGGGGCCCACCCGGGTGGTGGTGGAGGGCTCACCAGGGCCTGGAAGCCCTGGACAGAAGGGGAGGGAAAATACAGGGCAGGGGAACGACGTCTCCAGTGGGGTGAGCCAGGAAACAGGTGGGATAGAGGGGGAGGGGAACCCCCCCGACTTCTCCTAGGAGTAATTCCCTGGGGCTGTGGTTTTGATGGTGAATGGGGCAGCAGGGAGGGAATGACTAACATTGCAGCCTTAGTCCTCCACTGGGTTCAGTAGACTTACCCCAGGGATGGGTTTGGCCCACAAAGGATAGGCCACTGGACTGGGACACAGGAGCCAGGAATTTGATTCCTAGCTTTGCCACTGACTTGATGACCTTAAGCAAGCCCATTTCCATGCCTCAGTTTCCCCTTTCATAACGCAGGGATGGTGGTACCTTCCTTCGAGCTCTATGGATGATATGGGTTAACTATAGTTAATGCCGCAGACAGTACAGCCTAGGGCACAGCCCGGGCCCCGGGGTCTCTCCTCCCATGGCCTCCCACAAAGTGCCCCGGACACCAACAAACAGCCCCGGAGAGGGCCTGCTCCTGCATGCCTTCAGTGCACAACTCCCACCAAAGTCAGTGAATGGTCACATACTCCAGCCAGCCATGTCGCAGATTCCAGGGATGTTTATTTCAGGCCACCCAATCGCCCTCCCTTGAGCCCCCTGGTGACCCAGGTGGAGCTGGTGTTTTAAAGAGCCTCCCATTCCCTGCCCGCATTTCAGCACAGCCGCAGCTACACCCAGGCGCGTTCCATTGAGACCTAGCCACAATTGCAGCCTAACCCTCCAGCCACTTCATCTTCCACGGGCCTTGGCCAGCCAGCCGGTCAGAGCAAAGAAAACAGCATTTAGCGGGTGGCCCAGCCCATGTGCTGAGCTTGCATGTTTGGAAAGTGGCTTGATTTTAGTATTTTGGCCTGAGAAACATAGACCAACATTTTACTTAATGGGCTAGAATTATTCTCTAGGAGCTACTGAAATTGCTGCTGCCCAGCGTTCATAGCATCGTGATTCGCCCGGCTAGAACGGCTCTCGTGCCGTGATCGCCACGCGCTTCGCCTTCTTGATTTAGCCTCAGCGCTTGCGCGGTGAAGTGGCCTATATTGCTAAGGGTGGGCAGGCCACTCTGTAATCTAGTCGATTTCACCTCTGGCCTTTGTCCGAAGGAAATCCTTATTGTGTTGTGTCCGGGCATCATTTGCCACATGACGGCTGGCTCATGACACGGACAGGGCATGCTCGGTGTTGGAAACACGGGGTGTTTTGTTTGGACGCAGAGCTCCCATGGTGTGGTATTGTCCTCTGATTGGACGAGTGCATCTCTTTGGGTTTGATTCTCCTCTTGCTTACCCCACGTTTACACTGGGGTCATGTAATCCCAGTGACGGCAGTGCAGCAACTGACCTGATTTCTGTGCCTACACTCGCCACTAAGAACTCTTGACTCGCTTTCCCCACGGAGCCTGAACTTATTTGTATTACCATGGTGCCTAAAGGTGCCAGCCAAGACTAGGGCCCCATTGTGCCCAGGTGCCGTACAAACAGAGCACAGGGGACAGTCCTTGCACCAAAGAGCTCCCAGTCTAACCTAATGTTCCCATAGACTATACTTTCCATAGCGTCATCGAGTTTAGGGCCAGAAGGGACAAGTAGATCATCTCATCTGACCACCTGTATTTCACATTTCGTCCCTGTATTGAGCCCAGTAAGTTATGCTTGGCTAAAGCGTCCCTTCCAGAAAGGCCAGCAGATCCAGAATGGCTGCATCAAGAGACACAGAATCTACCGCTGCCCTTGGGAGCTGCTGCTACCTTCCCTGTTCACAATGCGAGCCTGATTTTGTTTTTCTACGTTGCTGCCTTCGGCTTCCAGCCATTGCTTCTTGTATCCTGCAGACATGCCCAGCAGCAGTAAATGCATTGACTAGAGCAGTGGTGAGCAAACTGGGGTGTGTGTGTGTGAGGAAACTGGAAACATAATCGTGGAAGAGGGATAAAAACAGGGTGGGTATGGGGGGGGGGAGGAATTAAAAAACACAGTAATCCCGCCCCACAAACAACATGAACACCCTGGCCAGCAGCCGCTGCTCTCCAGCCGCCCAGCTCTGAAGGCAGCGCTGCCACCAGCAGCAGCGCAGAAGCAGAGAGAGGGGCGCCAAATTCCATGAATGGGAAGCGGGGGTGCGACTGGAAAAGTTTGCCCATCACTGTACTAGAATATTCAGGGAAAGGGGAAATGGAGAGGAAGCAAGTTTTTTTTAAATATTGGGATCAATGGCCACTTAACTTTCTGTCACACTATTCACCCAGCTCTATAGCTTATCCCCATATTACAGATGGGGCAACGGAGGCACACAAACATGCTCAAGGTTGCCCAGCAAGTCAGAGGCAGGGTTAGAGGACACCTCTCCCTGGCCCATGCTCAAAACACAAGACAACATTGCCGCCCTTTGATTTGTCATTAATTACCTGCTTTTGTTTCTTTACTCTATACACTGCTGTGACCCGTGCAACCTCACTTCCCTCAATAAAAATATTTACCGCCAAAAACAAACAGCCCCCTGAGATTATGTGATCCTTACAAACTGTCTCCTGCCTCTGGTTCCCATTCCCTTTTGTCTAATTCTCATCCAATGTGGTGGTTGGTTCTGTGGTTAGTACAATATCGGTGACAGATGTTTTCTTCTGCTGGGCCCCTGCTTTCAAGCTACAGGCTGACCCCTGCGTTTGTCCCCTTGTCAGTTGTTTATTCCTGTCTGTGGCTATTTTAGATCTTTGAGAGATCTGTGTTCCCAGCAGGTCCCAAAGGGAATGCAGGCATTGAGCAATGTCATCCAGGAGGGAGATGTTAATGGCCAGGGCACTGTACTTGTGACCTGAGGAAGTACAGTCCATGACCACAGCGATCCCGCTATAGAGCATTGCTGAGCAGTGATCCAACAACAACAGGCTTCTTTTGATTTCTGGAGGTGGGAGAACGGGTCATGCTGCAAAGGAACACATCCAGGACCCCTGCGCCTCATTGTCTTTTGACATTGCCTCAAGAGACAGACTGTGGCAGACGCTGTCTCCTAACAGGTCTGTGAATTTCAGGTTGGTGAAATCCCCCCGTTCAAAGGCCTGGCTATGTGGGTGTAACTATGTTACTATGTGGGTGTAACTAGGACTGGTCGAAAAGTTTCCAATGGAATGTTTTCCCGTTTCCATGGGAAAGCACCAATTTCACCAACATTTTGTTTAGGGGGAAACATGGGGGGAAAGCATTGGGGTGAGGGCAGAACGTTCCATACCGGAAGGGAACATGTCTATTTTTAATTTCACAATCACTTTTCATTTTGCAACGTACACTGGATTTGTGGCAAAGTGCAACAGCAAGAGCCAGTTCAAAGGCGTTTAAAAAAAGTACCGAGATTTATTTTAATTCAGAAAGAGAGAGAAAAAACAAACCAACAAGGAGCACCTGCCATGCCAGAACTCCAGCCAACCCAGGATCCCCGAAGTAACCCTTCCTCCTGGAACTCTGATAGCCGCCTGGAAGCCAGGGAGTTTTATAGATGGCTTCCTTACCCAGAACCCTTTGTGGGGAAGGGAAGTCCCACCCCTGTCTCTCTGGGTGATTGACAGCTCACGCTGCTAATCAGCTCTCTTTCCCGCACTCCTGGTTCTATAAGAACTTCACCCCATCACAATATTCTATTATAATTTATATTGACTATAAAGGTAAAAATGTAAAAAGCTGAAATCAGAATGAAACGGTTCGATTTGATCCAAGCAGCACGTTTCGATTGACTCGGACTGAAATGTATTCAAAATGGTTGTTTTGCTGGAAATTTTGCATCGGGGGGCGGGGGGCTTCTTCTGATTCAGAACAAAACCGAACGTCAGAAGGTTGGCGTGTCCCGTGGAATGGACGTTCCAGGTTTCAGCCAGCACTACGTTCAGCCCACTGGGGAGTGGGCATTATGGGAACCCTGCTGTGCTGATCCACAGGGGATCCCACTTCCAGAGGGTTGACTGTCTAGCTCAAGCTGTCTCACTTTTAACTGTAGAGGTCCCAGGGCTCCGCACCTTGTCCGTGGTAAAAATGTTGAGGTCCGTGGTAATTTTTCAAAAGATTGAATGACTGAATGACTTACCCCCCCCACCCCGCATGTCCGTCACTAAGTACGGTAATTTTGTCAAGTGTCCGTCATGCAACATGGTGGCGCCGACCCCTGGGAGGTCCCCGGTTCAATCCCTGCTATGTCTGACGCGATGGCCGCCATAATACCATGCACCATGGATGGCCGTCCTTGACATAAGGCTAAAGAGGGACTTCCATGGGGCTAGGTCTGGTGCTAAGCCACTGCTGTGGGGGAATTTCACTGTTGCTTGAGATGGAAAATATGAAGGCTCTGACCTCTCCGGACTCACTGGCCTGTCCCTATGTGGGTGATTCCATCCCGCCTGCCTGGACCCCCACTGCCTGTAATTGCCGGTGGAGTCAGCCTTCCTCCACTTGGGGCTGCTAGAGAATTGCCACCTCCTGCCTGTGTCTCAGGGCCACGGCTGATGTAAGCCAGCACAGCTCCATTCAGCTCAACGGGCCGGGGCTCATTTACACTGGCCGTGGCGCTGACCCGCCCCAGGGTGGAAAGGCACTGAACCCTGCTGAGACATGAAGCCATCATCATCACCGTGGCTAATGGGAGGGTAGTGTGTGGCTAGCCTGCTGCTCAGGGCAACCATCTCTCCTCCAGGCCTGACCCGTGCTGGGTATGAGTCTATCACACTTGCCACAGCGCAAGGCTTCATTGAGCAGCAGCATCCCCTGGGCCAGGCAATCAGAGCCAGGCCATCCAGCCTGCGTGCCTGGGTCCCTATTTAGCCACCTGGCTATGTGGCCGGATGTTCAGCGGTGCTGAGTGTCGGCAGCTCTCCTTGGACTTAGGGGCCTAGCTTTAGGCACCAGGAGGCAGAGCAGATGGGCCCAAGTGGCATGGGAATGGCTGCTACACCTGAGGCTCCGCTGGACCTAGCTCCGCATCCTGAAATGAACCATCCCAAGGGAAGCGTTAAGTGTTTTCATCTCTGATTTCTGGCAATATAAAGGGATGAGTGAGTTTAAAGAGCTCAGGAAATGGCTGTAGTTTAAGGTTCATAAATCACATCACAGGCAGGGAGATGGGTTGGGGGAGGAATCAGGCTGAGCTGGCTAATTACCCTTTGGCAGGACAGGCAACTGGATGAATGATCAGACTCTGTGATCAGCCGGGCTCTCCCTAGGCCAGGGGTTCTCAAAACAACATTTTTGGTGGCCTCAGAGTGCAGCCACCAACTCTTGCTGGTGGCCACTTTGACACTTTTTCCTAAAAGAAAAGGAGTACTTGTGGCATCTTAGAGACTAACAAATTTATTTGAGCATAAGCTTTCGTGAGCTATTTAGCTTATGCTCAAATACATTTGTTAGTCTCTATGGTGCCACAAGTACTCCTTTCCTTTTTGCGAATACAGACTAACACGGCTGCTACTCTGAAACCTTTCCTAAAATACTTTATTAACTTTAGGAAAAATAAATAAATATGGGCCTATAGGGATCCAAATCATTGTAATTTATTTATGTAGGTTTTTCTTTTTTTTTTTTTGCAGACTCAATAATAAATATAATGCCGTGGAAAGTGGTATTTGCATGTTTTTTAATATCACTTTTTGCAGCAAGCCCCAGGACAAATTAAGACCTGAATGTGGGGCTTGGATGGGGAACCAGCAGGAGCCAGGGGCGATGGGGGGCTGGATGCAGGGCCAGGAAGGTAGCAGGGTCCAGAGGCAATGTGTGGGGACGGATGCAGGGCCGGGGGAGCAGCGGGGACCAGGAGCAATGGGGGTGGGTGGTGAGCCCTGTGGCTGGAGTTGGGGGTCAGCAACCATGCGACTGGGGGTCAGTGCCCAAGGCAGAGCCGGGGCAGGAGCTGCACAGCGGAGCAGGGGCCAGGAGCTGCAGAGCCTGGGTCGGCACCCACAACCGAGACTGGGGGGGCCAGTGCCAGCAGCCGCTGTCACACAGCCCAGAGCTAGGAGTCGGCAGCTCAGGGTTGGAGCCCGCCGCCAGGGATCTGCACCAGGGGCGGTGCTCGCTGGAGCCCGGGGTCGGTGCCCACTGCCACTTGGCTTGGACTAGGGGTTGGCAGCCAGGGACAGCACCTGGGGTCAGCAGCCAGGGCCGGGGGTCAGTGCCCTCCCCCAGGGATCTGCACCCAGGGCCAGTGCCCATTGGAGCCCAGGGTCGGCACCCGCTGCCGCACAGCCAGGGCTAGGGCTGGTGTCCAGGGCTAGCGCCTAGGATCAGTGGCCAGGACTGGGGTCGGAACACATGGCCAGGGGTTGGCACCACATGGCCAGAGCCAGGAGCGGAGCCTGATGCTGCCTGGCCAGGGGTTGGAGCCTGAAGCCCCATGGGCCTGGCTGCAGTTGGGGCCACGTGACCAGAGTTGGGGGTCAGCACCCGAAACATTGCGGCTGGAGCCAGGTGTTGATGCCCGAAACCCCATGGCTGGAGCCCTGTGCAACCAGGCTCCCTAAGTCCCACTGCCCAGCCACCCAGGGTGGAAGCCTGAGGCTACTGTGCCCCACCCCACAAGTTGAGAACTCATCTTGCTCCTTCAGCGTTGTGCCCCACCTGTCTCCAGAGGTGGTGTGGGTGGCACATCAAGGAGCCACAGGAAAGGAGGGGAGGGGTCAATGCTTCACCACCCCAGTCACCACCCAGGAGGTCTGTGGCTGCACGAAAAGCCCCTGGTGGCAGCACGCGGCCATGGTGGCTGCATTTGAGAAACACTGCGCTAGGCACTGCTTTTGGCCAGGATGCTGCGGGGCTGACGGAGGGCATTCAGGCAAGTGCTAAAGAAGGGCCACTCTATCTCCTAGATCAGTGGTTCTCAACCAGGAGTCTGGGGGGGCCGCGAGCAGGTTTCAGGGGGGCTGCCAAGCAGGGCTGGCATTAGACCTGCTGGGGCCCAGGGCAGAAAGCTGAAGCCTGAGCAATGTAGCTTCACAGGGCCCCCTGTGGTGTGGGGCTCTGGCAATTGCCTTGCTTGCTACTCCCTAACTCTGCCTTTTATAGCAGAAAACCAGTTGTTGGGGCACAGGTGGGCCATTGAGTTTTTATAGCATGTGGGGTGGGGGGGCATCAGAAGGAAAAAGAGAGAACCCCTGTCCTAGATCATTGCATTCACATGGCCTATGGTGCTGCACACGCCAGGATTGGTACTATTTAGTACAGCCAATTAAACATTAATTTGTCAAAACACTTTTCCACTGGAAAATGCCATGTTGCCTAAGTCAAATTTTGTCACATAATCGTGTTGCTTTTGCTGAAATTTCAATTTTAAAAATGGGGAAACCCTGTTTTACCAGGGTCACAATCGCCCGGGTTTGTTCATTTTGGACTTTTCATTTCAAAACAACTTTCGGTGGTGATCTTGACTCTTGACTTTATTTTATAGCCAGATATTTCAACTGGCCAAAATCAAAAGGAAACGTTTCAATTGACCCCAAATGAATCTTTTTTTCAGAATTTTGTTTAGCAAAAAATGGCTCAATTTTGGATTTTCGCCTCAGGTCAGGATGATATTCCTGAAATCTCGACCTATTTTGCGTGACGGAAGATCCATTTTCCAGCCAGCTCTTGTACTGTGTATTCAGTTCCTCCTTTCCCTGGGAGCTCGACTAATCAAAGTTCTTACGTAGCATGCCCCACCGCTGTGTCTGAGCCCCTTGCTAGAGTATCAAGTGCACAGAAAGCTTTAGGCCAGGTTGTTAAATGTGCCTCAGACAGATGGGTGTTTAGATCCCTTAGCACCCTTTGAAATCCCAGCCAGAGTTCCCTCTCCCCCGTCAGTCGGCAGAGACTGGACTGAGTGTTGTCCTGGGCAGCTGGCTGGCAGAGAGAGCTTTCCACTGTGCTCTGAGGATGCTGTGGTTCCTGGTTATCCTGGGATGGCAGCTGGTTGGAAGAACGGGTGTTGAGAAAGCTTTGTCTCACACACACAGATGGGCCAGCTCCGTTGTGCCAGCGGCTCATAGCCAGGATAAGACATCATGCTTGCTGGGGTGAGGCCATTAGCAGATAGGATAATCCTGCCTTGGAGGGGAGCAAGAAGCTGGGACTTCTGGTTTCCATTCCAAGCTCTGCTGCTGACTCACCATGTGACCTTGGGCACATCACGTATTCACCTCCCTGGGACTCAGTTAAGTTTACTCATGGTTAAAATGGGCCTAATCATATTTCCCCAAATCCCAGGGTGTTGGGCACTTTAAGTAATCATCTGCAAAGTGCTGTGAGTTCTGGCTTGAAGGCCATTGCAAAAGCACTATTTATTATTATTCACCATAATTAATTATGATGATGATGTCATAAAAGCTAGATTTAGGAAGCACTGAGCAGTTGAGGGAGGCATCTGGTTAGAAAGGAAAGAGTTTGTCTTTGCATACAACCCAGTCCCTGAGCAGTTCCGGGGAGAGAGGAGGTGCAGGGAAAGCAGGGGCCAGTTGCACACTGACGAATTACAAGGCACGCCCTTGGATTTATGTAACAAAATGCTGGATTCTCTGCAGCCGGGAAAAGGTTTCCAAGGAGCGTCGGAGATTGAACCATTTTTGAAAGCAGCCGCGCTGCACACCCAGCTCTCTTGTCACACTCAGCAACAGTTCCACATCGGAACATTAGTTGCAACAATATTTTGAATGTTCCCGGGCGCTTGGCGTGAATAGGACCAAAGTGACAATTTAACAGGGACATGAGCAACTACCCAATCAAAAAACCTGTTGGCCTGAGACCGCGAGTCCTTAGCACTATCCATCTTTACAGGCTTTGCTATGGCGGGTCAGTGTTATCCCCATTGTACAGCTAGGCCCAGAGAGATTAAGTGACTTGCCCAGGGTGGTGCAATAAGGTTGTGGCAGAGTCAGGAACTGAACTCAAGTCTGTGCTCTAACAACAAGGCAGGCCTTCCTCCCTGGCTCCGTGACGAGGCAGAGATTCAGAACATGCCTGTCTTCTCGTGTCAATTTAGCACTGGCTCAGCTACCACAGACTCTGATGCCTTCCATAGGACAGGCTCAGCACAGCTTCCCCCACATTCTGCCCTCTGCCAACCGGCCTCGGCCCTGTCTCTAGATCAGAGGCGCGCTCGGGCTCCATAGCTCCGTTCTGCTCTGTGCCAGCAAGGAGGCCAGTGGCCTTCACTGCCCAGCTGGTTTTGTGCTGGGAACTGGCTGGGCTCACCTGCCTGTTTCACACAGGGGTTGTCTGACGGCAGAGACGCCCAATCTCGCTACCAGCCTGGGCTGACATTGACCCAGTGGCAAAAGCCCCAGTGTTGCCCACTACAAATTCCCTGAATGACTCACACGCCGAGAAGCTCCTCCCTGGCTGTGACAAGCAGGGCCAAATTCCTCCCTGGCTCCAGTGGAGTTACCCCAGGGAAGAAAGTGGCCCAATGGCCTTTAATTGCCAAGGGAATGCCCCAGCCTTGCCTCTGGAGACTCGGGACTGAAACAGCCTGAGGTCAGGAGCGAATGAAGCCAGGTGGTCTGTAGCGTATCAGAATTGGGTTGTGTCCCTCTCTCTTCCATTGCAGAACCCCCAGGCCCTAAGGAGCAGCAGCCTGTACACGTTCCAAGCCTGGCGTCTTGTAGCTAGTCAGTTAACACGGTATTCGGAACCCAGCTGTGACTTCACAACGCCGTGCCCAGAGCTCACCCACAGCAGTGCCCAGCCCCAGAGCCCAGCACGGCGGCCAGGACTGGATCCCTGGGGATGTGGTTGCAGGTTCGGAGCAAGGTGCACTGGGTGAGCAACAAGGGAGGAACAGCGAGTTCATGTGGCGGAAAGGGATCGATGTCCCAGCGAGAGGGGCACGGGGCCATTTTGCCTGGTTCTGTGGGGTCAGGATGAGTGACGGGGCAACTGGAGATGAGGTGAGGGCTCCCAAGGAGCTTAGGCCTGACAGGGCCTTCCCAAGTGACGAGTTCATGCTAGAGCAGACAACCCCGTCATTGCAGCCAGAAACCTAGCAAGCTTCTGTCCCTGGAGTTCAGTTGTTTGCCCTCAGCTGCAGAGCGGCTGCTCCAGAGCATCACTCCTCCTCCTTCTAATGTCCTGCCTAAATTTACTCCTGGCCAGTTCTTGTGCTGACATCGTCCATCAGTGTCGCTAGCTCTGCTCTCGCTCTGGGCAGGGGTGGAAGCCACATTGCTTGGGCCACTTCGAAAACTGCAATGGATGAAGCCCCATACCTACCCTGGCCCACCATGGTGGTGCTGAGATAACTCAGTGGGGATGCCGGAGATCCGTCCTGTTCTGGTGAGGGGAGGAAAAAGGACTCACCAGGTGTTTCTCAACTGGTGGGTCATGCCCCCTAAAGCCCTTTCAAGGCTTCTGTGCTCAATAATGGTCCCAATAAATAATAATGAAGGATAACAAAAAGAAATGACAATTTCCAAGATAACTTGGGAGCAGCCGAAGACAAGGGCCCAGGCTCAGCTGCAGGGAGGTGGGTGCACCATGCTCAGAATATCTGCACCCGCTCAAGAGACGAGGGGGTGACCCGAGGGTGTCCGAGCTCCGAGCGGATCTCACTGTGCTCCCAGTCCAGACGTGAGGCACCCAGGTGGGGTCTCTCGATCAGCCCCGAAACCAAAGTGCTCCCCTACCCCACATCTAATGCTTCCCCTCGCAGTTCATGCAGGTGTCTTGGTGAGTCCAGCAGGTTCCTTTCCAGAGGCAGCGGCTCAGCCGTCCCCAAGGGGAGCAGGTGCTATGGGCTGTGCTCCCTCCTCCAGAGGGTTGTTTGGTTCGGGCTGTTGCCCATTGAAAAAAAACCAACCACCCGTTTGGTCACTAGAGGAACTGGCTGCTCCGAGATGCTAGGAACGGAATGAACTACAGCCTGGTCCACCAAGAGGCAATGGAACGGGGCTGTGCCCCTGAAGATGGGAGCTGTTGGCCCAATTCCCTTTGCTTCTAGAAAGAGTGGGAGCTGTGTGAACCATCCCTCTGCCAGCTGCAGAGTTACTTCCTTTTGGTCACTCAGGAGCCCCGCTTGGCACTGCCTGTGCCTGCTGAGTCGTGCCCATGAGCCGAGCTCCCAGGAGCTTGGTGCCGAGATGGTGCAATTCTTTTTTTGTTAGTGAATTTCATTCTGGAGCCGGACAGGCAGCCCTGGAGCCCGGCAGGAGGGTGTGGCATGGACAGGGGTAGCACAAGTTTCCAGCAAAGGGTGGAGAGCAGTGACTGGCCAGTGCACAGTGCGCTGCATAGCAGAAGGGGGAGAACATCAGAGAATGGTCCAGAGCCCTAGAATAGAAAACCTGTGTATGCAAGTATCCTGGAGTTCTTAGGGCCATATTTTCATATGACTTCTAGTGGGTGCCGGCACTGTGGGACATCTGAATTAGAGGCTGGGAAAGATCTATTCAGTCGTTGAGACCATCCAGAGCCATCATGACAATGGGCACAGGGGCTCCCCTAGCTTTTCTTCCCATGCACCCCTCACAATGCTCTCTGCCCGCTGTGGCACTGCAGGCCATGCAGCTGAGTGAGGCAAACAGGGCCAATCCCTTCACCCCCTGTAGAAATGCCGTAGCCCCACTGCAGAGTGGAGCGGGCTCTGGGATGTGGTGGGGGAGGCTGCTCAGTGTCTTGCCCACATAGTGGCCAAGCTGGTGTCTCCCCCACCCCCCCACCCACATGCAGCCAGGACTCCCCCACCCACAAGGCCTGGAGGAGGAGAGGACTTGCTGTCTGTGGCGCAGAGAGCTGGAGAAACACAAAACCTCCTGCTTCTCCTCCCACTCTGCTGCTCCCCACCCTCCCCGTGCCCTCAGCCTGGCAGGGGCCTCCCCTCGCCCTCAGGAATGTGCCTGGCGCAATGCCGTTTATGGGCAGAGATTTACGAGGGCCACAGGCTGGGAAGGTGGGGGCGGCTCTTCTTGCTGGGGCTCCACAGAGGGAGGCAGCGTTCAGAGACGGAGACACGAAGGAGTGGGGGTGGAGGGGTGCAGCCAGCCAGCGGCACCTCTGCCTCCCCTAGCCCACCAGGTGGCAAGAGGTTTCTCCTTGCTGCCCCGCCGGCAGGGGGCGCTGCAATGACAGGACATTCCCTGGGCCAGGCCGGGCAGCGGGGCAAGGAGCCAACGCCCTGCCTTTCCGGCGGAGAACTCTGCAGGGGTCTCTCACCCACCCTGCCACTCGAGCGGCAAGGGGCTCATCAAGTGCCCGCTCCCATCTGCGCTGGAGTGCTGATCTGCTTGGACAAGCCCCGCAGTTTGGAGCAGCCACCCGAGTCGCGTCCAGCCAGCCTGAGAGGCCTGGCAGCTTGGCTCCAGCTCTGCACTCGCGCTGCCCTGAGCCATTGTGGGTGCACTGCCCGCTGGGTGGCCGCCCCCAGCTGCTGTCACTTGCAGCTCCCCGAAGCAGTACCCTGGGAAATTTCCGAAGCCACCGGTGCATAGTGGGACGGGGTTGGGGGGACAAGAGGGACGGCAGAGCTGGTCTGCAGCCCGGTGGGCACCGAGCCCGTTCGGAGAGGTGCTCTAAACCTGGGTTGCACCTGCTGCCGTTACATGCCCACCCCTTTGCTGCGCGGTCCCGGGGTGAAAGCTGGCAGAAGACTGGTCTGTGTCTCTAGGGCAGATGATACCCGTGGGTGTCACTGAGGGCAGAGGGGTGCCGGAGCAGCTCCTGTGCCGGCCGGGAGTGGGAAGCCAGTCTGTGGGGCTGGCTGTTGTCTCCCCCAGGCTGGCGGGTATCTTGTGGGCTCAGTGATTATGAGTCTCCCTTGAAAGGGGAGCCAGCGCTGCCTCCCAAAGCTCCGGGTTCTTTCGTTAATTACAGCGGTGCACTTCCTGCCATTAAAGCCAGGCATCCAAATTAGAAGGCAGGCGAAAGGCCAGCCCCCTGTGGCTCTTCGGCTGCGGGGATAGGAGAGCTGCTGGGGCTGTGCCGCGAGCCCGGGGCCGCCTTGCAGAGCTCATTCCCAGCCGGGAGGTGCAACGCACAGTCACTGCCCCGCTCCACGCCACTGATGGCCCCTTATTTACCAGGCTGGATTACAGGGCTCAGGTGCCAGCTTGACCGGAGGGTCCTGAGCGGCCTGACTCCCCCTGCAAGGCTGGGGCTGAGAGCAACATCTGAGCCAGAGAACAAAGCAGCCGTTGCATCCCAATGCCTGTCACCCTCTGGGCGGCGGGGGGAGAGGAGAAGGACCATGCCCTGCCTGCGGCCTGCTCCTGCATGTTCCATGGGGACATGTCTTCCCCGGAGCCCTGCCCGGGCACAGATCTCCCCAGGGGGTGTAACTGCCTGGGCCCTACCCACGCCTGTCAGAATCACAGTCAAGGCCAGAAGGGACCCCTGGGTCCTCGCGCCTGACCCCCCAGTTAATGAGCTGTGTATTCTTCAAGAACAGATTCCTTGGCAATCCTGCCAGAGCTGCTCTCCGTAAGGACAGGCTGTGGGTACCAAGCCTGGCAGCTGCTCCTGGGCAGCAGGGCCCGCAACCGCTGGGCTTGGAGCACTTCACAGCAGCCTCAGCTAGCGTGCTCTGGCTCACCTCCTAACCCGCCTTGGAGCCCATTCTCTACCAGCTCGGAGGAATCACATTCCATTCTTGCTCCCTCACTGATTTCTCCCAGACCTTGCTCTCAGCCATTCACACGCTCCCGGCTCCCCGCATTCCTAGCAGCACATGCCAGGGCTTGTGGCCATAACGAGGCCAGACGCCTGCCTTGGCATGGGGCCGTGGGCAGAGGTTATAGACCAGGAATGCCACCCTGGCGTAGAAATCCCTACAGCTGTTTGCACGGGGGACCGGCGGTGAGTTTCCATCTCCCCCGTGGCATGTTATAACACCCAGCTAGGTCTGTAACTGCAACCCAGTGCTACCGATCTGATGTGCTCTGCACGTGGGCTGCCGAGCAGGTCCCGGGTGCTGGTGTCTGCCCAGTGCTTGCATTGCACTTGCTCATGACCCCCAGGGGCACTGCAACCTGGATCTGTCCTCCTTGTACCTCAGGGGCCATAAACCCCTTTGCTCCCCCCAGCAGTGCTACAGAGTCAGTGGTAAAGGCAGTGTGCAAAGGCAATGAAGCTCACAGTGCAAACACCCCTTTCCAGTCCTTACCCACCCCATCCCCAAAAAACCCCACGCTGCCCCGAGCAGAGTTCTGACACCACAAAGGGAAAAGTGCCAGAAACTCCAAGAAATCCACGGGGAAGTCATCATTGCTATTGATTGCAGCAAAAGACACCCAGATACTACGGTGATGGGCAACAGGATAAAAATGATAGCTAGCTAGCTAGCGACAGACGGGGTGCATGGAGACAGATCTCTGTAAGATGGAGGGGGGCAGCGTGGGATTTTTAAAGATCGCTTTTACATTAGATATTCAGGGTTGGTCTCCCCAGTTTTCCCTAGAAGTCTCGCTGGAGAGCCAGCGATTCTGACCCAGGAAATGTGATGCAATTCACCGGACTCTCCGGAGAGGGGGAGTGATTTTTGCTCAGTCTGGTTCAAACCCTTTGGCCTGGAGCCTCGGCTGGTGTAAACAGGTGTAGCACCATTGCCATCCCATGGAGCCCTGCTGAGTTATGAGCCAATCCTTTGCCTTTAGCTTGGTTTTGTTAACACCCCTTTGGCTCGAATGCCTGTTTGGGATGCAGAGAGACAAGGCAGGTGAGGTGATCTTGTCCTGGCGGTGAGAGAGACGTAAAGCTCTTCTCCAGGGCTGGGCTGGGAATTCACACAGCTCGGCCATGCACCAGTCCTGCTCGGCTGCAACTCCTGGGGTCCCCCCAACAGCCCTGCTGGTGACCCCCGGGCCCCTCCCCTTCCATTCTGTGGCGCGCTGGACAAAGATCTGTTTGTACATTCAATCCCTGTGCCTTGCCCCTTGTCTGTTTAGTAAGCTCGTGGGGGCAGGGACTGTCTCTTATCCAATGTCCAGCACCTCGGGCAAATGGGCCCAATTCTGGGCTGGACCCAGCCCAGCATGGCACAGCCACCTACCACGGCTCTGAGCCCCATGCCCATCTGCCCTACCCTTGCTTGGCTCACCGCTGGGTGGTTCCTCCACGGAGGGAGGGGGGACCTAAGCTGCTCATTGAAGTGAAAGGGGACCCTGCTCTGCTCTGACAGCGTTGGGGGAGGAGGCTCCCAGAGGCAGACTGGCCCCTGTCCCGGCTGGCTGGCTGGCTGCTGGCAAGGAGCCCCAGAGCTGGGAAGCCAATGAGGAGAAACCCCAGCAGATGCCATGTGAATAAGTGCAAAGGAATGTGAGGGGGGAGTTGTGCAAACCAGCCAGGCAGGTGATTAACCCTTAGAGAGCTGGTTTCCAAGGCCTGCGCCATGCTGAAGGGCTGGGGAAGGCAGCTGCCAGGTGCCCCTTGATAACCCAGCGCATGCCGCACTGCTGGGGGCGACCTCAGGGGTGATGGGACGGGGAGGGGGGGAGGCTGAGGCTGCTCCATCTCCAGCCCAGGGAAGGGGAATCCAGAGGCTGGGCCAGGCCCTGCAGTCATTTGGAAACCAGCCCAAGGGCCGTCTGGGTCTCGCTGCTCCAGCCGTTTCACTTAGATGCCAAAGACACAAGGGCTTGGCGAGCAAATTAGATGGTGCAGGGGTGCAAATGGCAGTGAGCAATCGCTTCCCATGGGGGAGGGGCAAGGAGCCAGGGCCCACACCTGTCCCTCCAGGGCTCGGGGCACCCTCCTGCTGGGTCACTCCCTGAAGCCGAGCTAACAGGTCTGGGACTAGTGGCACAGGCTGGGGGTCCTCTCCCCACTGCTAAGGTGCTAGTGAGTGCTAACCCTCTGGACCTGCCCACCCCGTGGGCACCGTGTGAACCGCCAGCTGGGAGAGGCTAGCCCCCAGCCCCGCTCCTTCCACCGAGGCCCCGCCCCCCCACCAGAGTTCCCGCCAGCCGGCGGCCACCAGCCCCTGCCCCAGGCTAGCCCCTCTCCGCCCCGGAGCGCTGGAAGGGTGGGCAAGGTGGCCCCAGCCCGAGCCGAGGCCACCGCACAAGGGGAGCCACGGGGGGGGGGGAGTCTAGGGGGCGGAGTGTGGGCGGGGCCACACCTGGCTGTTTGGGGAGGCACAGCCGTCCCCTGCCTATGATACCCGGCACCCATGACAGGCTCCCGGAGCAGCTCAGAGCCCTCTGCTGCAGAACCCAGCCCAGGGCTGGCCAAGCAGTAACTGATTGTCAGAGGTGCTGCCCCTCCCCACCCCAGCTCCAGCCGCAGCCAGTGTCCCCCTCCCAGCAAGCAGCTGATGTGCCCCGCGTGGCAGTTCGGTCTCAGAAGCAGCCCATCAGAGGAGCTTGAACATTATCTGCAGGGGACAAACTGGCCCGGGGCCTGCTTGGGTCCTCCTTCGGCTGGGGCTGAAGCGCTGTGAAAGCAGCCAGAGCTGTCACAGGCCCCAGGGAAGAAGCAAATGCTCCAGTGCGTTCTGTAACTACCTGGTGGGGAAGAGAAAGGGACTAGTGCCCGTCACTGGTGTAATGCCATCCGTGTGCCACGGGTGGGGAACACTCAGGAGGCAGGCTGGCAGCCAGGTCCCTGTGTCATGGCTCCAGCAGGAGCAGCATAGAGGTGGGAAAGCAGAAGCTCCTTCTCCTGGAAGCAGAATCAACCATTAACGGGGGGCCTTGGCTTCTTTTCTGAAGGTTTCCATTCCCCCCCAGAGACAAACTAGTTCCCCTCCGCCATGTAGTCACCAGGCTGACCCAGCCCAAGCTTGAGGGCAGTGTGTTGTAGTGGTGAGTGCACTGTTCTGGGAATCAGGGTTTGATTCCCAGCTACGGGCCTGCTGGGTGAGCTTGAGTGAGTCACTTCCCCGTTCCATGACTCAGTTTCCCCATCTGTGAAATGGGAGTAATTATCCCGGGTACGGTGCTTTGAGATCGACTGAGGGAAAGAGCTCAGGATTGTTCTTGTTTGTGGCAACATCTGGCAGCCCAGGCTGGGACCGCTGAAGAGGTAGACCCTCACATCTGTCCGTACCAGCCACCCTCTGTTCTGTTCATTGCAGCCCAGTCTGGATACAACAGCAATGGCTGCATTACGTGTAACAGAACAATTGGAGGCTCTTAAGCACCTCACCAAGCTGGGTCTGGTGCATAAACCCCACGGTTCAGATGGGGAAGTTGAGGCACAGAGAGGGGATGTGCCCTCCTTAAGTCGCACGGCAAGTCGACAGAGAGTCCGGACTTTCCCCAGTGTCCTATCCACTAGCCCGCACTGCCTGCCTGGACCCCTCAGCTCCCCTCAGGCTAGCAGCCACCCGCTGGGGCATCCTCAGCAGAGCGAGGCAGAAATGCCGTGCAGCTCGGGCTATGCCCGGCCAAGGTCCAAAGATGGGGTTACAGCTCAGGCACACTGGCACAGCTGAGTCAGATCCTACGCCTTATCTAGCATGTGTTTGCAGAGTGGGGCTGGCGCGCCTGTCCTTGCATTCTTTGGTGGGGCCCAGAGCTCTCTGATAGCAAAGTGCTGGGGGTGGGGGGCCCTCAGCCACTCACCTCTTCCCCCAGGTGAGGAGGCCGCTTGCAGGAAGTGCCTCCCGGTTGCACAGAGCAGTGCTGATACGGGAGAGGAAGGAAACTCACCAGAAATTAGTCCAGGGCAGGAGCCAGCTGTGCCCACGGTGGAGTTCAAAGGGGCTGACGCCAGCCATGTATGGGAGGCTGGGCAGGTCCCCTGTGGTTAGATCACCTCGCCCCTGGCTGGGCTAGTCTGGGGGCTTTAATCACCACCACACCTGGGTGTCTTTGCCCATCGCTCAGTCGTTTGTCATTGAGAAAAATCCCAGCCCGGCCCCTGACCGGAGTAACTACCCTCTGATCCACAGCCGTGTGCGGCACATGGCATTGAGGGGAAGGTGTGCCCGCTCTTGGTGTTATCTGGACCATGGGGTGGGCAAGGCCAGGGGCTGGCCCAGAGTACATGGTCTGGCCTTCGGAGGAGACAGATGGTGCATTGAACGTGCATGCAAGACCCTCCTGCCAGGGAGCTTTGACATAGCACGAGGCACCCCGAGTGCTTCACGGTAGCTAATAGTGCCTCACAGCTCGCCTTCCCTGGATGGGTCACTGTCATGACCCCCACTTTAAAAATGGGGAAACTGAGGCACAGAACAGGCACATGACTTGCCCCCAGTGGGCTGTTGGGGGTTTCCTCTCTGGCTCAGTCCCTACACGAGCACCCCTCCACACACCATATCTGGGCACCTCACACTAGATAATTTATCCTCATGCCCCATGAGACAGGGCAGGGTGCTCAGGCACAGAGAGGCAAAGACCCAAAGGGATTCAGATCCCTAGCTCACTGCAGGATCCCTTTGAACGTCTGGGCCAAAGTGACTTGCCCAGTGTTATGGCGGAGCAGAGGTTAGAACTCAGGTCTTCTGGGCTGGTGCTGGAACCAGTGGTGTAGCGTCCCTCCCCTGGGGCCAGCCTTCCTCATGCTACATACTACCACCACGCTTTGCAGGTCACGCATGGGCTTCTGGTGGCATGAGGACACCAGTCGTGCTGCAGGCTCCCATCCGTCTGTGGTACCCGGCCACACATAGTCAGTCTCCACAGGGAGCCCCGCAAGGAGGTGCTGCTGGTCCTCTCTCCAGCGGGGCCGGGGCCGATGTCCTCACCTGGCCTGGTGGCCACGGCTGTGGAACGACACCAAGAAGAAAGGGGATGAGTCCGCGCCTAGGCTGTAATCCCGTAATTGACATTCTGAGCCTTTAACAAGCCCTGGGGAAGAGGAGGACTTGCCAGAACAAGCTTGGCGCCTCCCTCCCCCTTCTGCTGTTTGCATGTGTGTATAGGACATGATCTCTGTGTGTGTGTGTGTGTGTATAGTACATGATCTGTGTGTGTGTGTGTGTGTGTGTGTGTGTATAGTACATGATGTGTGTGTGTGTATAGTACACGATCTCCTTGGCTGTGTGTATTTAATCTCTTGTCATACTCGCATGTCTGTGTCTGCCATGAGAGCCCAGGGCAGCTTGTGCAGGTTGAAGACCGGCTCCTGGCTCGCATCCATTCTGGCGATTCCCACGTTCTCCACGTGAGGATATTCACTGTAGACCGCCCAGAGTCCTGGCTGTTTTACGATACAATCCCAGGTGAAAAATACCAGTTAGGAAAGGGCTGATTACCCCAATGGAGAACGGCAGAACCAGATCAATGGCTGGAAATTAAAGCCAGACACCTTCACATTAGACATTTGGCACAAATGTCTAAGTGGGAGGGCGATTAACCACTGGAACAAGCCACCCACGGGAGTGGGGGTTCTCCATGTCTTCAGACTAGACCAGATAATGCGTTAGCCAAACACAAGTGCTTGGGCTCAGCACAGGGCTAGTGGGTGGAATTCTCTGGCCTGTGCTATCGGGGAGGTCGGACTAGATGAGTTTGTGTTTCTGTTTGGCCTTAAACTCTAGGAATCTATGGGCCAGGGGATGGAATAATGCACTGGAAAGGTTCCTTTAAAAACAACGCAGGGGAGGCCTGTTGCAATGCAGCATCAGAGAGCAGAGAAGTACCTGCAATCTGCGGCTCTCAATGGCCGTTTCTGCACTGCGAGGCGTTTAAAAGCAGCCACCTAGATTTGGGTGGGTTTTGGGGTTATTGTTCTTTTTTTGGCTAATTTCTGTCTTTCTTTTTTTCTTTCTTTTTCCTGGCAGCTCCTCCAGTTCTGAGCTGGGCTGCATGTTAGCGAGCGAGCCCAATGAGGAATAGACTCTGAAAGCCCCTGAGTGGGGAGTGTGGGCTGGCGGTTAAAGCAGGGGCTGGGAGTTAGGATTCCTGGGTTCTGTTTCTAAGGGCTTGTCTAAAGGTAGACGTGCCCTGGTTTAAGAGGTGAATTTAAATTGAGTTAGTTAAACTGAGTTAATTAAACCAGTGTAAAGCCCAGTGTGGATGCTCGCATTTTAGATTAAGAGAGGCCTACTTCAGTTTATTTTAAATTTACTGGGAAAAGGTTTAGGGTAAACCAATACGAGAATAATCCCTAGAGCTCAAAGTACTTTATGTCCATTTTACAGATGGGAAAACTGAGGCACAGAGAGGCAGCTGTCCAGCAGCAAAGCTGGGACTAAAACCCAGGTCTCCTGATTCTCAGTGCAGTACTTTGTTCAACCACACTGCAGCTCTTAAATTGAATAAGCCACTCTTAGACCAGAATAAGAATACCCACACGCCCAGAGGTTTGCACCAGTGAAACTATATCAGTTTAAGGCTTGGTCTACACACAGCAGTTGCACAGATGCCATCTTCCCACGCAGAGCAGACCTTATTCTGCTGCTGAGTCAGTGAGTGACCAAGGCCAAGCCACTGAGGCCAGCAGTTTCAAAAGGGGATTCAGGGGACCACAATTTTCCGGGAGCTTGATTGAGACATGTGTGGCCAAGTTTACGAGTGTCCAGAAGCTCCCCACTGGGACATAGATGGCCAGATTTTGAAAAGAGCTCAGAGCTCGACGTGCACCCGATGGCTCGCTGTGCTCCTTTGAACATCTGGCCCTGCTTCTGGGTGCTACTGAGTCTTTCTGAACATCTAGCCCCAGCGGGTGGTTCCCAGAGATACTAAGCCCCCCCGCAGCTGCCAGCCATTTTAGGTGGGAGCAGGTCAAAAAACCAGGCCCCGGATTTTCTGGGCACCCAGAACTAGTGGCCACTTTGGCAAATGTTGGCTTAACTGCTCGGTGCCTCAGTTTCCCCATCTGGAAAGTGGGGACAATGATACTGCTCTAATTGCTGGGGCAGCAAGACCTCCACACGGTGGGAGGTGGTGGAGAATCCAGCTGATTGGGTTTATATTTTCATTAAATCTCCCCCCTCCCTGTTCCCCCCACCTCTGTACATGGGTTTCTTTCTTCTCCTTATTTTCCACTGGATTTCCCAAGCTACTCCACTCTGCTCCCTTTTCTTTTCCTAAATGCTGCACAAATCCAGCCAGAGTTGTTTCCACGGCTCTCATCAATGTTGTATCGATGAAATGCTCCTCCCAAGGTAACCGATGATCTTAATCCATATTAGGAACCTGCCCTCACCCTGCATAGCAACAGGTATTAAGCACCCGCTGTAAATCTGTCACAATCAGACTGTACTATCTAGAGTTTGTTTAGGAGCTTTGGAAATAATCCCCTGAACAGCATCAGGTTCCACTAGGTGATGACACAGGATTTATATAACAGGGTTTTAGACTGGCCCATAATCGGCTGTAAAAATGCTACTCCTGGCTCTGGTTGCTTTTCTGTTTTCTGTCTCTTTCTCTCTGCCTGTAATTTTCAATCCCTTCAGATTTATTTCTCCCTTTTAATGGTTCTTTATCTTTCACTCCTTCCTGTTCTTGCTCTTAGATCTAGTTTTAATTGGAACCAGGAGGTAGCAGCTCTGGAATGGAGGGGGGAAAGGGACATTTGCCTTTTATTATCGATTTGTTGCCTTCCCCAGTCTCTCTCATAGAGAGCTCTCAACACACCTTAATTGATGAATTAAGACTGCAATGCACCCTGTGAGAGGGATTAGGGATACATGAAAAAACATTTCATTCTTTCACTGACATGCAGCCACCTCTGAGGTGGAACCCAGCGGCTGTTTAAACAGCTACACATCAAGTTAGAGGAGGCAGCGGAAAAGAATGCTACGTTCAACTGAAACTGCAGGAGGAAGTAATTAACCAGCTCAGGGACACTGGTTCACTTTATGAAAAGTGCAATGGGATTTGCAGTGACCACAAACTTGGCTTTCTGTCTTGTCTGAAAGATGGCTCTGTTCTCCCCTACTACCGTGACTCAGAAGGAAGAGAGCAGATAACTGACTTACCAACTCCCTTTCTTGCATCACCTGGGTGTTCCTTGGATTCTCCCATCTGAGTATTAACCGGGCTTGCTTCAACCCATTTAGCGTGGGCATACTAGGGGCAAGTGACCCAGCACAAGGCAGTAGGGGCTGGAGAGACACTCACTAGCTGACAGTCAGTCATTAGTCATTAGAGAGTTGTTCCCCTGGAGCTCGGAGCTACAGGTGCTTTGAGAACAAGATGGAAACATTTGCCTGGAGCTTGTCTACATGTGAAAGTTTTACCAGTTACACCACTATAGCCCCCTCCCAACCCCGGGGACACTACTATGCTGCTAGAAGCAGGGCGCTTTTTTTCCACATTTAGCTCAAACCCCTTCCCAAGTGTCATAAACTAATCCGAAAAAAGGCCCTCAGACCTTGGTTTAAATTCATCCCTTACCTTATCCCCAACCAGAGAAGCCCCTAGTCACTCTGCAGTGACTCTCTGACACTGGAATGCTGGTTGAAATCCAAGTGACTGACATTTGGTAATGACAAATTTCAGCCTGTTTGTAATTGACATTTTTATTAAAACTTGACTGAAATGGGGGCTGACATTTGCCATGGATTGAAAATCATGGTTTTGTTTTTTTCAGGAATCAGCAACCATTTCAGAACCAGTTTTGATCAAAAACATCCAGGACAGAATTTCATCAAAAAGCCAACGACTGGAATAAGGGAAACCAAACCAACTTTGAAGTGTCAGATATTCTCACAAAATGATTTCCCGACCTGCTTAGACATTTTTGCAAGCACTTTGGGGTCGGGACTGTTTTTCTGTTCTCTGTTTGTACTGCGCCTAGCACTGTGGGGGGTCTGGTCTGTGGCTGGGGCTCCAAGGCACCACAGTATTAGAAACAAATAATCAGACAGCTCCGTGGATCTCAGCTGGTGTCCCCGGCGTGTCTGGCAGATCTGGAGCATTAAGGGGATCTGCACTAAACATGAAGGTGGCTTGGAAGGGGTTGGTTTGGTTGGTTGGTTTCTCTGCTTTGTTTTTTACTTTAAAAAAATTCAGGTCTCCTGTGTTTCCCCTGGCCAGCTCTGTGGATGACTAGAGGGCTCGTGGGACTGTGATCTCACCAGGCTCCAGTTTTGGAGTCCCTCCCTGCAGCCCCTGTACACTATACACCAGCCCTGCCAGCCTCTAGCCACGACTGAAAGTTCTGCCTTCTCTGCTAAGAACAAAAGGGAGCTCAGCGTCTCCCGCTGGGAGAGGGAAGCAGCCTCTCGCCTGGCTCCAGCTCCCCGTCTTCCTGCCCTCTTGTTTCAGTCTATTTAGCCATTGCACAAATGGGCTGCAGTGTGACAGATTCCCCCCCACACACTCCCGCCAATCCTGGGGAAGCCCCTGGTGCCAATGGACAGTCCTCCCCCTCTACTCTGGGCAACCCCTAGTGTACAGACATGGCTGGGGATGGAAGGCAGGCGGGGAGCACACAGGCCCCCAGCTAGTCCAGGATGCTGCAAAGGCCCATCTGAGGCTCCTTCTCACCTTCCAGGTTTTCCTGAGCCAGCATCAGGGAGCAGACAGGGCGCTTTCTCCGGGATGACAGCAATGCTGCCAAAACCTCCACTAAGCCAAGGCGTCGCCCTGCTCCTCCCTGGGCCTGCACTGAAAGTCCAGCCCTGTCACGGGTACAGGTGCGGCCGCAGCAGGGGCTCCAAAGGCGTGCACACCGAGACAGCTGCTAATCTGGTTCCAAACACGGTCCCTATTCTGAGAGCCGGAAAAGTGCCCCTCTGCCCGGCACTTAAAGGAGTTTCCTTCTCTCTCTTCACCACGTCCTGGGGGCTCTGCTCACAACATACCCATGAGAACGTCGTTAGAGCCATCAGAACTCTGGCTGTCTTTTGAAGCATTCAGACCCAGTAACCCAAACCAGTGTGAGACAAAGCAGGCTGCTCTCTAAGGCAGCAAGGCATCGCTCACCCACACTTGCTCTAGACTTGCAGTCTGCAGACTGACTCTGCTTGCAGAAACCTTCGCTACAGAGCCCCCCCACACACACACACCTGCAAGCAGGACCAGCCACCCCTCCCATCTTAAAGTGACAGCTTGTGATTCCAATCCAGTCCTCAATACACCACGCCTTGCCCCACAGAAATGTTACCAGTACCGAGGATTTGTGCTTCTTATTTTGGAGAACTGATCCCTTTAGGCTCCAGTCAAATGGGATTTTCCAGCTTCTCTGACACAACTCTCTACCCCTAACTAATGACCTGGGGCTCACAATCCTCTAGCCTAACTCTAGCTGCTCCTACCCAAGGATCTCCAAGCACTATACACACACTAGTAAGTTAAAAGAAAAGGAGGACTTGTGGCACCTTAGAGACACAAATTTATTTGAGCATAAGCTTTCGTGAGCTCACGAAAGCTTATGCTCAAATAAATTTGTTAGTCTCTAAGGTGTCACAAGTCCTCCTTTTCTTTTTGTGAATACAGACTAACACGGTTGCTACTCTGAAACCTGTCATCAGTAAGTTAAGCCTCACAACCCACTCAGGAGGCAGGTCAATATTAATACGAATCCTTAGCACACTCCCTCATCAGATCTGATAAGTGCTTTACAAAGGAGGTCAGGATCATTATCCCCAATTCACAGAAGAGGAAACTGAGGCCCGGGAAGGGGAAGTGTCTTGCCATAAAGTCACACAGCAGAGCAGATCCAGGGATAGAACCCAGGGGTCCTGGCTCCTACTCCTACCCTGTAGCCACGCGACCATGCAGAAGTCAGGCAGCTGTTTGTCAGTGGTAACGAGTCAGACACAGAGCCACAGCCTGATGCGATGGTGGATGGTTGGTCCCTGGCAACGACCAGCCAGTCTCCCTGCAGGAGGCCCCTGATTTTCCTCGCTGCACGTTGCTGAACCTCCTTGGCTCCGCTTCTGTGTTTGATCTGACTGGGAGTGACCATGTGATGAGCTGGCCCATTTGCCCACCGAGGTATCCCAGCTTGCCTGTGTGTTGCTGACAAGGCCACCTCTGTGCCAGCAAGCCTCACAAGGGGCTGTTATCAGGTAAAGTGAGCTCTCCCCACGGCCTGTGAAAGCCCCAAGTCCCCCCCACCCCGTGGCCCAGGGTAACCCAGCAAAGCCTGTGTCAGGGGTAACCCCTTCATACCCGCCTCCTTGAGCTGACACTTCCATTGGATTTGGTTCATACACCTGGATTTTTTAACTGGCCTCTTGTGTGCCTGAGGGACAGTGATTCGGTTGTTATCAGCCTCTTAATTACTGTAATTAATTAGGGCTGTGGGTAGCACCAGTCAAGGATCAGGGCCCCATGGTAGATGTGTGATGCGTAAGGCGTCAGTCTTTTTTAGATGAACAGCTTTTCAAGGCAGGGACAGTCTTCGTGCAGGGAGCTGTACAGAGCGGAGCACAGTGTCAACGCTTGACAGATAATGAAAAGGGATTGAATCTGCTGGAAACGAAAGTCCTACACCTTTTTTATCCTGGACTCAGGGACCAGCTCACCACACTGTTTGGCTCATAACACTTACTGCTTCTTCACAAACCGTAATCCTTGCACCATGCCCCTGGGAAGGGAGGGCAGTCCCATCAGCCCCATTGTACAGATGAGGAAACTGAGGCATGGACGAGCTCTGTGATTGGCATGAGGCCACACAGTGCATCAGTGTCACAGCCAGCATTAGAACGCAGATCTCCTGGTCCTGTCCTTTCATCACCTTGGTGCTTCCCACCAGGCTGCCCCTCGTGTTTGGGAGGAGCTCCTCATGGACATCCACACAGCCACCTTATTGTCCTCCTGCAGATCACTCCTCTGGCTCCCCCTCTGCCCTGAGGCCTACAGCAACCTGGACAATGGCTGGGCTGCAGGCGTGCTGAGACCACAGCCTGTCCCACTGACCAGGGCCGGTTCATTCCTTGGACTCCTCCACCTTTCTGCAGCCTGCTGATTCTTGTCTCATTCCTACCTTGTAAGCTCCTTGGACTTACCTTTGTGTTCTGAGATTGCCTGGCACAATGGGGTCCTGGGCCATAACTCGGCCTCATAGACCCTAGGGTAATAATAAGAATTATTAATATTGTTGTTAATAACAACATGGCCTCCTTAGTAACCTTCCCCATGACCATCCCTTTGGAGGGGACACAGCTATGAAAATCCTTCAAGACCAGTTCAGGTCTGGGCGCCTCCTGAATCCAGCTCGCCAGTTGGGGTTGGTGAGTCGGTCATGTTGGACGTCGCTGAGCTGAGCTGCGGTCCACCAAACTCATTTCATGATGGACTTAAACCCTGGACCAAGAAGGGGAAAAGGGACTCCCTAACCCAATGGTTCTCAGCCTTTCCAGATGACTGTACCCCGTTCAGGTGTCTGGTTTGTCTTGCGTATCCCCAAGTTACATCTCACTTAAAAACTACTTGCTTGCAAAGTCAGAGATGAAAATACAAAAGTGTCACAACACACTGCTACTGAAAAGTTGCTTACGTTCTCATGTTTACCATATGACTATAAATCAACTGGAATATAAATGTACCTACATTTCAGTGTATGGTATGAAGAGCAATATAAAAAAAGTCAGTGTCTGTATGAAATTTTAGTTTGTACTGACTTCGCTAGTGCTTTTTGTAAAACTGGGCAAATATCTAGATAAGCTGATGTACCTGTGGAAGATCTCTGTGCACCCTCAGGGATACACATGCCCCTAGTTGAAAACAACTGCTCTAAACCACTGAGCCTCAGCCAGTGTACATATTACAGAAACAGGAGGATTTCCCTGGCACAGGTGAATGTGAACCCACAAAGAGCTTTTGCGGGTGATTAAAAGCTGAAGGGAACTGCAGGCCAACTCCAGGGCTCTGGCATTCATTTAAGAGAATTGTTCCACCAGTGGCACCTTTTAGAGACTCACAGATGTCCTTCGTGGAGGGGCAGGGCTGGGAACAATGCCATGCTTTCACCATCTGGGGAGGAACTTCCAGGGTCACATCTCCCTACACCAGTGCATTCAGGCTAAGGTGACTTTCATTTTAGATTAATGACAGACAAGAAAGAACAAAGGTCAAGTATCCAGGAGAGAGCACAGTGGGTCTCTTCTGTAACAATCTGCAGCAGCTTGGAGAACAAAATGGTGGCTGAACTCATACAGATGTAGAGGGTGCATAGAAATGTAAAGGTGCAGTATGCAGGAAAGAAGAAGCATCATTGTTTGATGGCTAGAGGCACTAAGGGGTGTGTGGCCTGGCGGAGACAATTAAACACTGATCAGGGAAGAGGGGAAGGTACAAGAAGTGGAGATAACCCCAAGCTGAAACCCTGGGTTTGTTGTTATTTGTACTGTAGTAGCACCTCGGAGCTCTAGTCATGGTCCAGGATGCCGTTGCACTAGGAGCTGTGCAAACCCAGCCCAAAAAGACCATCCCTGCCCCAAGCTCCCCCCGTCCACCCCTTGTTGCTCATGATGGTTACTTATGATCTCCTTACAGCAGGGTGAGTTTGGTTGGGTCACCTGATAGAGACCAGCTGCCAGGGCCCCCATGACCCAGAGATCCCCTAAATCAAGGGGCACAGAGGCTGGATGGAGTGTGGACAGACGGGTGGGGAGCTGATGGGTCGGGACACAAGGCAGGAGGGATCTGTGGAGTGAGATGTGGCCAGCGCTCAGTCAAGTTACTAACCGGCTGCAGCTCACACCCAGGAGGCTGAATTCAGCCAGTGGAGTCACATGGGGTGTGCATCAGAGCAGAACCAGACCCTGGGATGCCAGCTGGATTGCTGGCCCCACCGTGTGGGGCTGTGTTTGCTAGCGCCTGAGAAGCATGGCATGGAAATGGCCCATGGTTCTTTGCACAGCACTGAGCGCCCAGAACGCTTTTCAACTCACGCCCTGCGAGCATCTGTCCAGACTGTTGATCTTAGAGCTAAAGGGCTCCAGCTGGGAGCAGGGCCTAGGGCAGGGATGGGCAAAATACAGCCCACAGGCCAGATCCGGCCCGTCTAACCTTTCTCTCTGGCCCGCCATGAGTAACATTTCTGTCCGGCCTCCTCTGCCCCATCGGGATCTCCGAGTCTGGCTGCTAGAAGTCCCACGGCGCAGTGGGGTACTCAGGCAGACTGCCTGCCTGCTGTGGCCCCACGCTGCTCCTGGAAGCAGCCAGCTGCTGCTGGCATGTCTCTGCACACCCCTGGCAGGGCGGGGGAGGCGGCTCCGTGCGCTGCCCCCGCCCCCATCACCGTCCTCACAGTTCTCACTGGCCGGAAACCATGGACGGTGCTTGCGGACGCGGGCAGTGCAAGGAGACTCGCTGCCTCCCTCCCAACAAGGGGCATGCAGAGACATGCCGGCCGCAGCCGCTTCCGGGAGCGGCGTGGGGCCACGGCCTTCAGGCAGCCTGCCTGAGCCCTGCTGCACCGCTGGCCGGGAGCCGCCTATGGTAAGCGCCTCCTGACCAAAGCCTGCACTTCACACCCCCTCCCGCACCCCAACTCCCTGCACCAGCACCCCCTGCATCCAAACTCCCTCCCAGACCCTGCACCCCCCCATTAATATAGTAAAAGTGTGCATCCCGTGATGACTTACCAAAATTCCTGGAGTGGCTCCCCTGTGAAAATTATTGCCCACCCCAGCCTAGGGGATGATTGCTGTACAAACACACAGCAAAGGACAGTCCTGGCCCCACAGCTTCCAGGAAAGGAGGGGAGACAGAGGCAGAGAGCTTGCGCACGGTCCCGGCCAAGCAGAGAACCCAGGTTCTTGACTTCACTGTCCTGCTCTGGCCGCTAGGCCACAGCCTGTGTAATACACAGGCTCCCAGCCAAGCTGACAACACCTTCCTCAGCTAAGGTGTGCCCTCATGATCAAACCCATCAACTCTACACCCACATGCTAGGGCACTGGTTCAAATGCAGGGGGAGGCCATAGTGACTGTCAGTAAAGCGCCCTGGGCCCTACTCATAAGGAATTACTTGAGTTCCTGCTAGAAATGGCTGTGTTGCGAGCTGAAATGGACGTTCCAGATGTGATGGGCTTCCACAGCACCTGGGGAACTGTCTTGCAATGCTATGGTGTTTTTTGCTCATAGATCTCAAAGCACTTTGGCCCAGGATGGTAAGACCCTGGGTACCTTTGAAGATCTGGGCCCTGATGTCTGGGAAACCGAGGCAGAGAGCAGTAGCTTCACCAAGGCCACCCGGCAAATCTGTGACAGAGCGGAAAGGAAAAGCCTGCTCTCCTGACCGCCAGCACAGCACTGACATACTCCCCACACAGGTTTCAGAGTAGCAGCCGTGTTAGTCTGTATTCGCAAAAAGAAAAGGAGTACTTGTGGCACCTTAGAGACTAACAAATTTATTAGAGCATAAGCTTTTGTGAGCTACAGCTCACTTCATCGAATGCATAGCACAAGGAGGCCTGGATCTCAGGTGGAACTCAAGGTGCTGCTGGGATACACGCACTCAGAACTGGGGACTGTGCAGGCTGCCTGCAGTTTCTGGTCACAATCACAGCTGATCACAGTCACTCCTTAGCGAAAAGAAAAGGAGTACTTGTGGCACCTTAGAGACTAACAAATTTATTAGAGCATAAGCTTTCGTGAGCTACAGCTCACTTCATCGGATGCATTTGCTGTAGCTCACGAAAGCTTATGCTCAAATAAATTTTAGTCTCTAAGGTGCCACAAGTACTCCTTTTCTTTTTGCGAATACAGACTAACACGGCTGCTACTCTGAAACTCCTTAGTGAGGAGGAGAAGCGGGCCAGGACGAAGACACCCAGACAGTCTAGAGACGGGAGATCAGGAACCCTCCTGTCTCGCTGCACACGAACAAGGGGCCAATCAAGGACCCTGAGAAGTGGCACATCACACACACACACACACACACACACACACACACAGGCCCCCGGCAGCAGGGATCCCTAGCGCTGATGCACTGTGGCTCTGTCCAGTTCCCCCGGGGCAGGCCTGCAGTGAGTTGAATTCTGGGAGGTGAGGAAGGAGTTTGTTTTGGCCTTGGTGTGGGAGACACAGCTGGGAAAACCAGCCAGATGTTTTCAAAGTTGTTTTATGAATGTGGCAGATGTTTCATTCCCCCTGATTTGCGCTGGGAACGGTGCAGCTGATGTTTGCCATTTGTATTTCAGAGAGAAGTCTTTGGGCTGCTGCTCGGGAGGTACCAGCCATCCCCCCACTGCTGCCTCGGCAGAGGGGTCTGGGACTCCTGTCTTGATACAAGCGGGGGGGGAGGGAGGGGGGAGTTGCAGACAGGGCCTGAATCCTACCTGGTGGGAGAATCTGGGACACAGCGCTCTGTTAGGAGCACTTTACAAACTCTACCATGCTCCCAAAGCTGGTTAATTCCTTCTAACAACACAGAGTTATCCACAATCTCCTGGCTGGCTTCCAGGCCAGGTAATTACATTCCACCTACCTGAAATCCCCCAGGGGTTGTAACTGGATCCTGTGCATTTTCCAGCCTGATATGTTTAAAGGCTGCTGCCTTCTTCTGTCCCAGAGGTGGCTGCTTTTTTGTGATGGGTGAAACCCTCTAACAATAAAACCCTTGATTTGGTCTAGGGCCCAGTTCGCCTCTTGCCAGGCAGTCGGGAGTGACTGGAGTTAATGGAGTGAACACAGCGTAAAACGGGGATGGGGAGCATCTTTCATACTGTGTGTTGCAAAACACCTCACTGATTTAATTGCAATAATTAGGGAATTGGATGGTGATGGAAATAAAGGCCCTGGGTTTAGAGAACTGTGTGAGAGTTTGCCCAGGGGTTGGGGGGATTGCCAGTTGTTGATATTAATTGTGAGTACCTGGAAGGTCACCCAGTGTTACCAAAGGACCCAGAGATGTTGTTAACCCTTGCAGTGCTGACTGAATGGGTAGCTAAAGTATCAGTTCTAGACTGGGACACAGGAGAGCTGGGTTCTATTCTTGGCCCTGCTGGGTGACCTCGGACAAGTCATGTCCCTGCTCTGTGCCTCAGTTTTCCTTCCCATTTTTTCTGTATTTAGACTATGAGCTGTGTTGGGCAGGGACTGTTTCATGGGCACGTTTATAATTCAGACTCCTGGCTCCAGGAGACACCCCCCCTCCGCAGGCTCTGATCGAGCCAACGTGCTAAAAACAGAGCGTACCCCCCTGCAGCGGCGTGAGCAGAATGAGGAGCTAGTTGCCCCGAGCGCACGTCTAGTGTCTCGGATGGGTATGCGCTCAGGGCTGCTAGCCTTTCCCATCACTGCAGCTGCACTCTGGTTTTAGTGCAGGTCGCTAGGTTGGGTGTGTCTCCTTGAGTTGTGAATCACCCCAGTGTAGGCACAGCCGTTCTCTGTGCAGTGCCTAGCACAAGGAGGCCTGGATCTCAGGTGGAGCTCAAGGTGCTGCTGGGATACACGCACTCAGAACAGGGGACTGTGCAGGCTGCCTGCAGTTTCTGGTCACAATCACAGCTGATCACAGTCACTCCTTAGCGAGGAGGAGAAGTGGGCCAGGACGAAGACACCCAGACGGTCTAGAGACGGGAGATCAGGAACCCTCCTGTCTCGCTGCACAAGAACAAGGGGCCAATCAAGGACCCTGAGAAGTGGCACATTCCAAACCACTCAAAGCAACGGCTTTTTCTGACAGTACACACACACAGCCGGTGGGACTCGCTGCCACATGATGTCACTGAGGCCAAGAGCTTAGAATGCTTCAGAAAGGACAGCAACCAGAGTGAGAACCGTGAATGCTAAAAAAAAATAAAAAATGAATGAATGAATGAATGAATGAATGAGAGCTGGGGAAGGATCTAACCCAAGCGCTAGCACTGGGGTCTGGAGGAAAGGTGCCGGGGGGGCAGGCCATCCTGTAAATGCAGGGCTTCTTGCTCCTTCCTTTGAAGCAGCTGATACTGGGCACTGTCCGAGCCATGGCACTGGGCTGGCCGGATGCAGCAGGGCGAGACCTATGGTCCTGCTGCAGTCAGCAGAGTCCCTCCCGATTTACAATGGAGCAACGAGACCCAGTCACGGCATGCCGAGGGTCCATTTGGCTGACGCCAGGGAGCCGAGAGACATCGCTAGACGTGGGATTGTAACAACATGGGAATTGCCCTAGACGGTCAGACCAGGGACCACCCTGCCCAGCATCCTGCCTTCAGGGACAGGTGCATGTAACGCCCCCTACTGGACAGTGAAGGAATCCCTTGCCCCTAGGCGGACTGGCCGAGCTCCTCTCTGAGCCTAGGCAATCAGTGGTCTGCGTAGGGCTCTATCCAGATGTAGCATGTTTGCTTCCCCCAAGTTGTGGAAGGGCAGGGAGAGGAGGGGCATTGGTTGCACAGGGTTGCAGAGTCAGCATCCCAGCTAATGGCGGCAGCCAGGAGCCCTTCCAAGTCACATGGCTTCTCCTAGTCACGTAGCAAAAACTTGTTTTTCCTCCCGGTTTGCATCGTTCCTGCCTCAAACGCCTGGTTTCCTGGAGGGAAGGCTCTGCAGGCTCAGCACAATGGAAGGCAGGCGTGCCTGCCAGGAGCCTGCATGGTTTTGAACAGGAACTGCCCAAAGCTGAGCTCATGCTAGCCTGGCCCTGCATGCATCCCCTGCTTCCTCTGTGCACAGCTCAGGGGCAGCATAGAACTACATCTCTCACCTGAAAAGCCCCTGGGGCAGGCCAGTCGGTAGAATCACTCCCATATTACATGGGGGAAAACTGAGGCACAGAGCAGGGAAGTGACATGGCCAAGACCACACTGGAAGGGGCTAGTGTGAGAGTGGGATTAGAACTCAGGAGCCCATGGCTGTCAGGGCTGTGCTCAGGCCCAGGGCTTAGCTCTCAGTGGCCTTTTGCTCTCCTGCATGAGTGCTCGTCCCCACTCCAGGCATGTTAATTCCCAGGGGCTCCCTGGCATGTACCTCACCCATGAAGCAGCATGATTCAGAAGCCGGCCCCTTGCTCGCAGCCCCTTTGGGGACAGCTACATCCTTTCGTTTTGCTCCCAGGAGTTCAAAGAGCCCACTGGCACTGTCCCTTTGTCAAGCACACACCCTGCCAGCGCCCCTCCGCTGCTCCTTGGGACAACGCTGCAGTGCAG
Source organism: Dermochelys coriacea (assembly GCF_009764565.3). Lineage (NCBI taxonomy): Eukaryota > Metazoa > Chordata > Testudines > Dermochelyidae > Dermochelys > Dermochelys coriacea. Next base: position 5,925,034 of record NC_050085.1, on the reverse strand, counting down.
ACAACACACAGGTGGCGGGGAAGTCCCTGGTAGCCCTCCCCGCTCCCTTGAGCTATTTTGCCTGGCTGACATGTACCCCGAGGCTTCCACCCAGTTTGTGACACCCGCACCGGTACTGGGATCCGTCCAACTACAGGCAAACCTAGCCACAGCTTCGGATCAGTCTATAGAGTCGGCCTGCCGCAGGGGAGCCTTCCCCAGCCCTGGCCCCTCATCCTCGGTCTCTCAGTGGGATTTGTGGGGTGCTCACTCATCCTTCATCACTGCTGAACTAACACAGTGTCCCGTCCCCTCTAGGTCTCAGTTAGACGCCAGTTGAGTCTGGAGCCTTCCCTTGTCTCCCATTGTTTTCCTGGTCTTAACGTACAAGCATTTTAGGGCAATCTCTCTGCCTTTGCCACTTGTTCCTGTGCTCAGCTCGCTACCACCTGCCTTTCTTCCTCCCCTGCCTCTTATCTGACCATGCTGTCTCCAAGCTCAGGGCCTTCTACCGGCCACCTGCTATCTGCACCCCATCCTCCCCTTGAGCTGCTCCCGGTGGGTGGCTCCTCTGCTGGGAGTGTGGAAGGGTGGGGGGGGGGTGGCCAGAAGGATTAAAGGACAGATAAGAAGAGGGAAAGGGTGGATGTGTTGGGGGACGAGCAGATAAACACGAGGATTAAGGGACAGACGGGGAAGTGCGTGTTTATGGAGCGAGAAATAAACACACACAAATGCCGAGCGATGAGCAGACGGAGAGAGAAATATAGGGATAACGAGTCAGGCTAGTGGAGGATGGGAGTGGGAGGGATAGCTCAGTGGTTTGAGCATTAGCCTGCTAAAAACCAGGGTTGTGAGTTCAATCTTTGAGGGGGCTGTTTGGGGTCTGGGACAAAAATTGGGGATTGGTCCTGCTTTGAGCAGGGGGTTGGACTGGATGACCTCCTGAGGTCCCTTCCAACCCTGAGATTCTATGATCCTATGAGGAGTGGGTGGAGGAAGACGTGCTAGAGAAGGGTAGAAGGGGAGCGAAGATATGCTGGGAGAGGGTGGAGCTGAGGGGCAGATAGGGACCTGGACAGTTTGGAAGCATCTCAGGCTGGTGGCTACGTCCATCTCTCCAACCAAGCCACCCTGGTCACCGTGCAGCCAGCTCCTGCCGTGATCTGCTGTATTCACCTGCCAACCGGTCAGCCTAGCTCAGCAGCCGCAGTCGGAGCCCAGAATTCAAGAGACGCTTGAGTGATGGGGTCAGAGAGCTGCCCCGAGCCAATGGCACGTCAGGCTGACACAGGGAAGGCACAGCCGCTTCGTAGCCAACGGTGCACAGGAGAGCGACGTGGCCAGCGTCTCATCTGACTGCCCTAACCCCATGGACCAGGCGCCAGTTTTGCAGCTGGGGGGAGTGGCCTTTCCATGTGAGATCACATGAGACTTGAACCCATGACCTGCAGGGGTGTAGTCCAGCTACTCAAATCAAGCAGTGTTATGGCTGGGCCCAATTCTGTGAGATGGTGAGTCCCCTCGACAAGGAAAGCCTGGTGCATGCTCAGATCCGGCACGTGGAGCGTCTGTTTCAGCTCAGAGCCGAGGAACGTTCCCACCCGGTTGTGGGGCGGACGATCGGGGTTGGGCTCCCGCAGAGGAGGGCCCCATGACCCCCGAGGCGCCCTCCCAGCGTGAGCAGTGCCAACTGAGGCTCCTCATTGCTCCAGCAGGGCTGGGCCCTGGCGCGGCCTCAGTGCTGGGCTGGGCCTCCCTGAAGACAGTGCCCCGGCAGCGGGGTGGCGGCACGGAGAGGCGGCGAAGGAGGGGGCACGAGGGCTACAGCGACCAACCGTGGGGTGAGCTCGCCACAGAGCCACCCCACAGAGCCGCCTGCTGCTGCCTGGGCTTGAGGGTGACCTCGGAAAGGGCAGGAGGGTGAGAGTCAAGCAGAACCTCAATGGGAGGGGAGCTGTCTGGAGGGGGTGGGGGGACTGGCCCCCTGAGAGGCTGGGGGGGCCACATCCACTTTGCCTGCAAAGAGAGACCTAATAAGAAAGGGGGTCGGGGTGGAAGGCCTAGGAGACAGACAGACAGACTCTGCAGACGGAGGGTAACCGAGGAAGGATGAGTGGAAACAGGGACTGCCCATCCTAACCCCTCGTCTGTTATTCTCTCCCCTTTTCCTCTCACTCTCCTGTTCTTCCTCCTCTTCTCCTGTCCCTATCCAGCTTCCTCCTCTTCCTCTTTCACCCCCCCATCTCTCTCACCCCACATGTGTGTGTTTCTCCTAAGTGGGGGGGGGGGATTGAGGGTTCAGCTCCCAGGTCCAGGTGGTGGAGGGAGGCCTAGTTTTAGGCAGGGCTTCGTGCAACCCCCAGCATTTGAATCATCATCACAGTCTAACCCTGCTCCGACCTTAAAACCCCACTTGCTCCCGGCACCTCATCTCCATCACTGCTCCCACTGGGGGAGCTGGCCTGGGGCAGGCACTTGTGGGGCAGAGAGGCTGGGGTCACCACCTCACTCTTTCCCAGCTGAGGGGGCCAGGGTGGGAGCCTTTCCGTGCTGCACTTCAGGCAGCCAGAGGGGTCGCCGCTGAGCAATGGGGCGGGGGGGCACGTCACCCGCAGACAGTGGTTTGCACAGCTCACCTAGCCCCCGAGCAGGGCTGGGGGTGGGCAAAGCCAGTGATCCTGAGGAACCATGCCAAGCCCAGCTCTTGGAGTGGCTCAGGTTCTGCTCTACCATTTTGTACAGGAAATAACTCTGGGCTTTCCTGGGATGGTGGCCAGCTGCACATGAACCTCCCAGGCCCTCTAGGGTCAATGCTAGACTCTAATCTGGGACACCGCCCCCCCAGCCTGGGCAGCTGGGCTACTCTAGTGCTACCAGGACTGATGCTGAGGCCTGGTACAAGCATATAAAACAGCATCTCTTCCATTTAAAGACATTTCCTTTTCTAGAGGGTTCTAGTAATGAAGGGGTTGATACACAGCCCCAGCCATTCAAACGCGCCATGTGATGTTTGCACTGTCCCCATTGTACAGGTGGGGAAACTGAGTCAGGGAGCGGTGAAATGACTTGGCCCAGCCCATAAAGCAGGTCAGCAGCAGAGCTAGGAATAGACCCCCACCTAGTCTCATGCTCCATCCACTAGACCGCACAGCCTCTCCACTAGCAGACTCTTTTCAGCTCTCCCTGTGGCGTGGGGGAATGCCCAAATCAGGATGAAATGTTGAAAGCTTGACAATTTTCACAAACTGAAAAATAAAAAAATCAGCTTTGGCCAGCTGCAACAGGTTTTTTTTCAATCAGCTCGAACCATTTCATTTCAGCCTCTTTTGCTTTGCTTTTTTAAAAAAAAACTTTCGTTTGTCTAGTTCGCGTATTCCTCGCCAACAAAAACATTATTTTAAAACTTGGAATTTTTCGTTTTGAAAATGTCAAAATGAAACACTTTCAACCCCTTTTGATTTCACACAGTGTTTGACGCAGGAGATGCTCTGAACCTGCCCCTTTTCGAGACGTTTTGGTTACGACAAGTTGGCATCGAAATTGGAATAGAAAAATCCCCATCCGGCTCTAGAAATACTATCTTTGGTCCGACAGTATAATGGGGCTAAGGGTTTTCTTGGGCCAACCTCCCACCCTCCACCCTCTCCCAAGCACAAGGTCGCTCCAGTAGCCAGCCCACTTGGCTCTAGTCTCTGATCCCATCAGCACACCCGGCCCGGCAATCTATATAACACGCGGCTTGCATCATTCCCCAGGCTTTAAAGATCATAAAAATGTGTGTTGTAAAATTTTGAATAGATTTTATTTATTGTCCTGTATATTTCAAACACAACAGGTCGTATATTTTATGGGGCCTATAACCCAGACAGGGCTGCAGATGAACGAGAAATGGGTTACGTTCCCCTAAAGGGTTACAACTAATAATGCCATGCGTTTTCTACGCCCAAGGGTCTTGAAGAAATTTTCAAACATTCATTCATTAAACCTCGCAACCCCTTGATGAGTTTATTACAGGAATAATTAATTGTTCAGCCCTGCTACCTTACAGGTGAGGAAACTGACGCACAGTGTGATTTGGTGGGGGTGACTTGGCCACAGTCACACAGCTAGTATAGAAAGACCCTCCCACCCCTTATCTGCTAGCCCTGGCCTTAACCTCACTCCCATCCCTCTTCTTTGTCAGGTGATGTTCCACATGACCTGCAGGGGACATGCTAAGGATAAGCAGGGGATCCGGGTGATATCTGATACCTCCTCCATTGGGGGTGGGCTGCATCCCAGTGTTGCCAGC